>NC_090941.1:606209974-606527486 GCF_040938575.1 Ambystoma mexicanum
GCTGCCCCTGGTGTCTGGGGGGTGGGGGTGCTGGGAGACATGGGTGGGGGCCTGGTGGTGGGTGCTTCTCCACTGCTGGGGGGTGGGGGCGTTGGAGACATGGGTGGGGGCCTGCTGGCAGGTGCCCCACAGTGCTGGGGGGTGGGGGTGGTGGGAGACATGGGTGGGGGCCTGGTGGAGGGTGCCCCACAGTGCTGGGGGGTGGGGGTGGTGGGGAACATGAGTTGGACATGGGTGGGGGCCTGCTGGCAGGTGCCCCACAGTGCTGGGGTTGGGGGTGGTGGGGAACATGAGTTGGACATGGGTGGGGGCCTGCTGGCAGGTGCCCCACAGTGCTGGGGGGTGGGCATGTGTGGGGGCCTGGTGGAGGCTGCCCCTGCACTGCTGGGGGGGTGGGGGTGGTGGGAGACATGGGTGGGGGCCTGGTGGAGGCTGCCCCTGGTGGCTGGGGGGTGGGGGTGCTGGGAGGCATGTGTGGGGGCCTGGTGGAGGCTGCCCCTGCACTGCTGTGGCGGGGGGGTGCTGGGAGACATGGGTGGGGGCCTGGTGGAGGCTGCCCCTGGTGGCTGGGGGGTGGGGGTGCTGGGAGATATGGGTGGGGGCCTGGTGGTGGGTGCCCCTGCACTGCTGGGGTGTGGGGGGGTGGGAGACATGGGTGGGGGCCTGGTGGTGGGTGCCCCTGCACTGCTGGGGGGGGTGGTGGGAGACATGGGTGGGGGCCTGTTGGAGGGTGCCCCTGGTGGCTGGGGGTGGTGGGAGACATGGGCGGGGTCCTGGTGGTGGGTGCCCCTGCACTGCTGGGGGGTGGGGGTGGTGGGAGACATGGGTGGCGGCCTGGTGGAGGCTGCCCCTGGTGGCTGGGGGGTGGGGGTGCTGGGAGACATGGGCGAGGGCCTGGTGGTGGGTGCCCCTGCACTGCTGGGGGTCGGGGGTGGTGGGAGACATGGGTGGGGGCCTGTTGGAGGGTGCCCCTGGTGGCTGGGGGGTGGGGGTGGTGGGAGACATGGGTGGGGGCCTGGTGGAGGGTGCCCCTGCACTGCTGGGGGGTGGCGGTGGTGGGAGACATGGGTGGGTGCCTGGTGGAGGGTGCCCCTGGTGGCTGGGGGTGCAGGGGGACATGCGTTGGTGGGCAGTAGTACAAGTTGACATGTGGGTTGGCTGGGGGTCATGGCCATGGTGGATGGTGTGCCTGCAGGACATATGCAGGGTAGGCCCCTGTGTTGTGAGCTACCTGCAGGGGCCGTGGAGGGTGCCCCACAGTGCTGGGTGGGGGCCTGGTGGAGGTTGCCCCTGGTGGCTGGGGGGTGGGGGTGCTGGGAGACATGGGTGGGGGCCTGGTGGTGGGTGACCCTGCACTGCTGGGGGGTGGGAGGGGTGGGAGACATGGGTGGGGGCCTGCTGGCAGGTGCCCCACAGTGCTGGGGGGTGGGGGTGCTGGGAGACATGGGTGGGGACCTGTTGGTGGGTGCCCCTGCACTACTGGGGGGTGGGGGTGGTGGGAGACATGGGTGGGGGCCTGGTGGAGGCTGCCCCTGGTGGCTGGGGGGTGGGGGTGCTGGGAGACATGGGTGGGTGCCTGGTGGAGGGTGCCCCTGGTGGCTGGGGGTGCAGGGGGACATGCGTTGGTGGGCAGTAGTACAAGTTGACATGTGGGTTGGCTGGGGGTCATGGCCATGGTGGATGGTGTGCCTGCAGGACATATGCAGGGTAGGCCCCTGTGTGGTGAGCCACCTGCAGGGGCCGTGGAGGGTGCCCCACAGTGCTGGGTGGGGGCCTGGTGGAGGCTGCCCCTGGTGGCTGGGGGGTGGGGGTGCTGGGAGACATGGGTGGGGGCCTGGTGGTGGGTGCCCCTGCACTGCTGGGGGGTGGGAGGGGTGGGAGACATGGGTGGGGGCCTGCTGGCAGGTGCCCCACAGTGCTGGGGGGTGGGGGTGCTGGGAGACATGGGTGGGGGCCTGTTGGTGGGTTCCCCTGCACTACTGGGGGGTGGGGGTGGTGGGAGACATGGGTGGGGGCCTGGTGGAGGGTGCCCCTGGTGGCTGGGGGGTGGGGGTGCTGGGAGACATGGGTGGGGGCCTGGTGGTGGGTGCCCCTGCACTGCTGGGGGGTGGGAGGGGTGGGAGACATGGGTGGGGGCCTGCTGGCAGGTGCCCCACAGTGCTGGGGGGTGGGAGTGGTGGGAGACATGGGTGGGGGCCTGGTGGAGGGTGCCCCACAGTGCTGGGGGGTGGGGGTGGTGGGGAACATGAGTTGGACATGGGTGGGGGCCTGCTGGCAGGTGCCCCACAGTGCTGGGGGGTGGGGGTGGTGGGGAACATGAGTTGGACATGGGTGGGGGCCTGCTGGCAGGTGCCCCACAGTGCTGGGGGGTGGTTGTGGTGGGGAACATGAGTTGGACATGGGTGGGGGCCTGCTGGCAGGTGCCCCACAGTGCTGGGGGGTGGGGGTGGTGGGGAACATGAGTTGGACATGGGTGGGGGCCTGCTGGCAGGTGCCCCACAGTGCTGGGGGGTGTGGGTGGTGGGAGACATGGGTGGGGGCCTGGTGGAGGCTGCCCCTGCACTGCTGGGGGGGGTGGGGGTGGTGGAAGACATGGGTGGGGGCCTGGTGGAGGCTGCCCCTGGTGGCTGGGGGTGCTGGGAGACATGGGTGGGGGCCTGGTGGAGGCTGCCCCTGCACTGCTGGGGGGTGTGGGTGCTGGGAGACATGGGTGAGGGCCTGGTGGAGGCTGCCCCTGTTGGCTGGAGGTTGGGGGTGCTGGGAGACATGGGAGGGGCCTGGTGGTGGGTGCCCCTCCACTGCTGGGGGGTGGGGGGGTTGGAGACATGGGTGGGGGCCTGCTGGCAGGTGCCCCACAGTGCTGGGGGGTGGGGGTGGTGGGAGACATGGGTGGGGGCCTGGTGGAGGGTGCCCCACAGTGCTGGGGGGTGGGAGTGGTGGGGAACATGAGTTGGACATGGGTGGGGGCCTGCTGGCAGGTGCCCCACAGTGCTGGGGGGTGGGGGTGGTGGGGAACATGAGTTGGACATGGGTGGGGGCCTGCTGGCAGGTGCCCCACAGTGCTGGGGGGTGGGGGTGGTGGGGAACATGAGTTGGACATGGGTGGGGGCCTGCTGGCAGGTGCCCCTGCACTGCTGGAGGGGTGGGGGTGGTGGGAGACATGTGTGGGGGCCTGGTGGAGGCTGCCCCTGCACTGCTGGGGCGTGGGGGTGCTGGGAGACATGGGTGGGGGCCTGGTGGAGGCTGCCCCTGGTGGCTGGGGGGTGGGGGTGCTGGGAGACATGTGTGGGGGCCTGGTGGTGGGTGCCCATGCACTGCTGGGGTGTGGGGGGGTGGGAGACATGGGCGGGGGCCTGGTGGTGGGTGCCCCTGCACTGCTGGGGGGTGGGGGTGTAGGAGACATGGGTGGGGGCCTGTTGGAGGGTCCCCCTGGTGGCTGGGGGGTGGGGGTGGTGGGAGACATGGGCGGGGGCCTGGTGGAGGGTGCCCCTGCACTGCTGGGGGGTGGGGGTGGTGGGAGACATGGGTGGGTGCCTGGTGGAGGGTGCCCCTGGTGGCTGGGGGTGCAGGGGGACATGCGTTGGTGGGCAGTAGTGCAAGTTGACATGTGGGTTGGCTGGGGGTCATAGCCATGGTGGATGGTGTGCCTGCAGGACATGTGCAGGGTAGGCCCCTGTGGTGTGAGCCACCTGCAGGGGCCGTGGAGGGTGCCCCACAGTGCTGGGTGGGGGCCTGGTGGAGGGTGCCCCTGGTGGCTGGGGGGTGGGGGTGCTGGGAGACATGGGTGGGGGCCTGGCGGTGCGTGCCCCTGCACTTCTGGGGGGTGGGAGGGGTGGGAGACATGTTTGGGGGCCTGCTGGCAGGTGCCCCACAGTGCTGGGGGGTGGGGGTGCAGGGAGACATGGGTGGGGGCCTGTTGGTGGGTGCCCCTGCACTACTGGGGGGTGGGGGTGGTGGGAGACAAGGGTGGGGGCCTGGTGGAGGCTGCCCCTGGTGGCTGGGGGGTGGGGGTGCTGGGAGACATGGGTGGGGGCCTGTTGGTGGGTGCCCCTGCACTACTGGGGGGTGGGGGTGGTGGGAGACATGGGTGGGGGCCTGGTGGAGGGTGCCCCTGCACTGCTGGGGGGTGGGAGGGGTGGGAGACATGGGTGGGGGCCTGCTGGCAGGTGCCCCACAGTGTTGGGGGGTGGGGGTGTTGGGAGACATGGGTGGGGGCCTGGTGGAGGGTGCCCCACAGTGCTGTGGGGTGGGGGTGGTGGGGAACATGAGTTGGACATGGGTGGGGGCCTGCTGGCAGGTGCCCTACAGTGCTGGGGGGTGGGGGTGGTGGGGAACATGAGTTGGACATGGGTGGGGGCCTGCTGGCAGGTGCCCCACAGTGCTGTGGGGTGGTTGTGGTGGGGAACATGAGTTGGACATGGGTGGGGGCCTGCTGGCAGGTGCCCCACAGTGCTGGGGGGTGGTTGTGGTGGGGAACTTGAGTTGGACATGGGTGGGGGCCTGCTGGCAGGTGCCCCACAGTGCTGGGGGGTGGGGGAGGTGGGGAACATGAGTTGGACATGGGTGGGGGCCTGCTGGCAGGTGCCCCACAGTGCTGGGGGGTGGGGGTGGTGGGAGACATGGGTGGGGGCCTGGTGGAGGCTGCCCCTGCATTGCTGTGGGGGTGGTGGAAGACATGGGTGGGGGCCTGGTGGAGGCTGCCCCTGGTGGCTGGGGGTGCTGGGAGACATGGGTGGGGGCCTGGTAGAGGCTGCCCCTGCACTGCTGGGGGGTGGGGGTGCTGGGAGACATGGGTGAGGGCCTGGTGGAGGCTGCCCCTGGTGGCTGGGGGGTGGGGGTGCTGGGAGACATGGGTGGGGGCCTGGTGGTGGGTGCCCCTCCACTGCTGGGGGGTGGGGGGGTTGGAGACATGGGTGGGGGCCTGCTGGCAGGTGCCCCACAGTGCTGGGGGGTGGGGGTGGTGGGAGACATGGGTGGGGGCCTGGTGGAGGGTGCCCCACAGTGCTGGGGGGTGGGGGTGGTGGGGAACATGAGTTGGACATGGGTGGGGGCCTGCTGGCAGGTGCCCCACAGTGCTGGGGGGTGGGGGTGGTGGGGAACATGAGTTGGACATGGGTGGGGGCCTGCTGGCAGGTGCCCCACAGTGCTGGGGGGTGGGGGTGGTGGGGAACATGAGTTGGACATGGGTGGGGGCCTGCTGGCAGGTGCCCCACAGTGCTGGGGGGTGGTGGTGGAGGGAGACTGGTGGAGGCTGCCCCTGCACTGCTGGGGGGGTGGGAGTGGTGGGAGACATGGGTGGGGGCCTGGTGGAGGCTGCCCCTGGTGGCTGGGGGGTGGGGATGCTGGGAGGCATGTGTGGGGGCCTGGTGGAGGCTGCCCCTGCACTGCTGGGGCGTGGGGGTGCTGGGAGACATGGGTGGGGGCCTGGTGGAGGCTGCCCCTGGTGGCTGGGGGGTGGGGGTGCTGGGAGACATGGGTGGGGGCCTGGTGGTGGGCGCCCCTGCACTGCTGGGGTGTGGGGGGGTGGGAGACATGGGTGGGGGCCTTGTGGTGGGTGCCCCTGCACTGCTGGGGGGTGGGGGTGGTGGGAGACATGGGTAGGGGCCTGGTGGAGGCTGCCCCTGCACTGCTGGGGGGTGGGGGGTGGGAGACATGGGTGGGGGCCTGGTGGTGGGTGCCCCTGCACTGCTGGGGGGGTCGGGGTGGTGGGAGACATGGGTGGGGGCCTGGTGGAGGGTGCCCCACAGTGCTGGGGGGTGGGGGAGGTGGGAGACATGGGTGGGGGCTTGGTGGAGGGTGCCCCACAGTGCTGGGGGGTGGGGGTGGTGGGGAACATGAGTTGGACATGGGTGGGGGCCTGCTGGCAGGTGCCCCACAGTGCTGGGGGGTGGGGGTGGTGGGGAACATGAGTTGGACATGGGTGGGGGCCTGCTGGCAGGTGCCCCACAGTGCTGGGGGGTGGGGGTGGTGGGGAACATGAGTTGGACATGGGTGGGGGCCTGCTGGCAGGTGCCCCACAGTGCTGGGGGGTGGGGGTGGTGGGGAACATGAGTTGGACATGGGTGGGGGCCTGCTGGCAGGTGCCCCACAGTGCTGGGGGTTGGGGGTGGTGGGAGACATGGGTGGGGGCCTGGTGGAGGCTGCCCCTGCACTGCTGGGGTGTGGGGGTGCTGGGAGACATTGGTGGGGGCCTGGTGGTGGGTGCCCCTGCACTGCTGGGGGGGTGGGAGACATGGGTGGGGGCCTGGTGGTGGGTGCCCCTGCACTGCTGGGGGGTGGGGGTGGTGGGAGACATGGGTGGGGGCCTGGTGGAGGGTGCCCCTGCACTGCTGGGTGGTGGATTTGGTGGGAGACATGGGTGGGGGCCTGGTGGTGGGTGCCCCTGCACTGCTGGGGGGGTGGGGGTGGTGGGAGACATGGGTGGGGGCCTGGTGGAGACTGCCCCTGGTGGCTGGGGGGTGGGGGTGGTGGGAGACATGGGTGGGGGCCTGGTGGAGGGTGCCCCACAGTGCTGGGGGGTGGGGGTGGTGGGAGACATGGGTGGGGGCCTGGTGGAGGGTGCCCCACAGTGCTGGGGGGTGGGGGTGGTGGGAGACATGGGTGGGGGCCTGCTGGCAGGTGCCCCACAGTGCTGGGGGGTGGGGGTGGTGGGAGACATGGGTGGGGGCCTGGTGGAGGGTGCCCCTGCACTGCTGGGGGGTGGGGGTGGTGGGAGTCATGGTTGGGGGCCTGCTGGCAGGTGCCCCACAGTGCTGGGGGGTGGGGGTGGTGGGAGACATGAGTTGGACATGGGTGGGGGCCTGCTGGCAGGTGCCCCACAGTGCTGGGGGTGGAGGTGGTGGGAGACATGGGTGGGGGCCTGGTGGTGGGTGCCCCTGCACTGCTGGGGGGTGGGAGGGGTGGGAGACATGGGTGGGGGCCTGCTGGCAGGTGCCCCACAGTGCTGGGGGGTGGGGGTGCTGGGAGACATGGGTGGGGGCCTGTTGGTGGGTGCCCCTGCACTACTGGGGGGTGGGGGTGGTGGGAGACATGGGTGGGGGCCTGGTGGAGGCTGCCCCTGGTGGCTGGGGGGTGGGGGTGCTTGGAGACATGGGTGGGGGCCTGTTGGTGGGTGCCCCTGCACTACTGGGGGGCGGGGGTGGTGGGAGACATGGGTGGGGGCCTGGTGGAGGGTGCCCCTGGTGGCTGGGGGTGGGGGTGCTGGGAGACATGGGTGGGGGCCTGGTGGTGGGTGCCCCTGCACTGCTGGGGGGTGGGAGGGGTGGGAGACATGGGTGGGGGCCTGCTGGCAGGTGCCCCACAGTGCTGGGGGGTGGGGGTGGTGGGAGACATGGGTGGGGGCCTGGTGGAGGGAGCCCCACAGTGCTGGGGGGTGGGGGTGGTGGGGAACATGAGTTGGACATGGGTGGGGGCCTGCTGGCAGGTGCCCCACAGTGCTGGGGGGTGGCGGTGGTGGGGAACATGAGTTGGACATGGGTGGGGGCCTGCTGGCAGGTGCCCCACAGTGCTGGGGGGTGGTTGTGGTGGGGAACATGAGTTGGACATGGGTGGGGGCCTGCTGGCAGGTGCCCCACAGTGCTGGGGGGTGGGGGTGGTGGGGAACATGAGTTGGACATGGGTGGGGGCCTGCTGGCAGGTGCCTCACAGTGCTGGGGGGTGTGGGTGGTGGGAGACATGGGTGGGGGCCTGGTGGAGGCTGCCCCTGCACTGCTGGGGGGGTGGGGGTGGGGGTGGTGGAAGACATGGGTGGGGGCCTGGTGGAGGCTGCCCCTGGTGGCTGGGGGTGCTGGGAGACATGGGTGGGGGGCCTGGTGGAGGCTGCCCCTGCACTGCTGGGGGGTGTGGGTGCTGGGAGACATGGGTGAGGGCCTGGTGGAGGCTGCCCCTGGTGGCTGGGGGGTGGGGGTGCTGGGAGACATGGGTGGGGGCCTGGTGGTGGGTGCCCCTCCACTGCTGGGGGGTGGGGGGGTTGGAGACATGGGTGGGGGCCTGCTGGCAGGTGCCCCACAGTGCTGGGGGGTGGGGGTGGTGGGAGACATGGGTGGGGGCCTGGTGGAGGGTGCCCCACAGTGCTGGGGGGTGGGAGTGGTGGGGAACATGAGTTGGACATGGGTGGGGGCCTGCTGGCAGGTGCCCCACAGTGCTGGGGGGTGGGGGTGGTGGGGAACATGAGTTGGGCATGGGTGGGGGCCTGCTGGCAGGTGCCCCACAGTGTTGGGGGGTGGGGGTGGTAGGAGACTGGTGGAGGCTGCCCATGGACTGCTGGAGGGGTGGGGGTGGTGGGAGACATGGGTGGGGGCCTGGTGGAGGCTGCCCCTGGTTGCTGGGGGGTGGGGGTGCTGGGAGGCATGTGTGGGGGCCTGGTGGAGGCTGCCCCTGCACTGCTGGGGCGTGGGGGTGCTGGGAGACATGGGTGGGGGCCTGGTGGAGGCTGCCCCTGGTGGCTGGGGGGTGGGGGTGCTCGGAGACATGGGGGGGCCTGGTGGTGGGTGCCCATGCACTGCTGGGGTGTGGGGGGGGTATGAGACATGGGTGGGGGCCTGGTGGTGGGTGCCCCTGCACTGCTGGGGGGTGGGGGTGGTGGGAGACATGGGTGGGGGCCTGTTGGAGGGTGCCCCTGGTGGCTGGGGGGTGGGGGTGGTGGGAGACATGGGCGGGGGCCTGGTGGAGGGTGCCCCTGCACTGCTGGGGGGTGGGGGTGGTGGGAGACATGGGTGGGTGCCTGGTGGAGGGTGCCCCTGGTGGCTGGGGGTGCAGGGGGACATGCGTTGGTGGGCAGTAGTGCAAGTTGACATGTGGGTTGGCTGGGGGTCATAGCCATGGTGGATGGTGTGCCTGCAGGACATGTGCAGGGTAGGCCCCTGTGGTGTGAGCCACCTGCAGGGGCCGTGGAGGGTGCCCCACAGTGCTGGGTGGGGGCCTGGTGGAGGGTGCCCCTGGTGGCTGGGGGGTGGGGGTGCTGGGAGACATGGGTGGGGGCCTGGTGGTGGGTGCCCCTTCACTGCTGGGGGGTGGGAGGGGTGGGAGACATGTTTGGGGGCCTGCTGGCAGGTGCCCCACAGTGCTGGGGGGTGGGGGTGCTGGGAGACATGGGTGGGGGCCTGTTGGTGGGTGCCCCTGCACTACTGGGGGGTGGGGGTGGTGGGAGACATGGGTGGGGGCCTGGTGGAGGCTGCCCCTGGTGGCTGGGGGGTGGGGGTGCTGGGAGACATGGGTGGGGGCCTGTTGGTGGGTGCCCCTGCACTACTGGGGGGTGGGGGTGGTGGGAGACATGGGTGGGGGCCTGGTGGAGGGTGCCCCTGCACTGCTGGGGGGTGGGAGGGGTGGGAGACATGGGTGGGGGCTTGCTGGCAGGTGCCCCACAGTGTTGGGGGGTGGGGGTGGTGGGAGACATGGTTGGGGGCCTGGTGGAGGATGCCCCACAGTGCTGTGGGGTGGGGGTGGTGGGGAACATGAGTTGGACATGGGCGGGGGCCTGCTGGCAGGTGCCCCACAGTGCTGTGGGGTGGTTGTGGTGGGGAACTTGAGTTGGACATGGGTGGGGGCCTGCTGGCAGGTGCCCCACAGTGCTGGGGGGTGGGGGAGGTGGGGAACATGAGTTGGACATGGGTGGGGGCCTGCTGGCAGGTGCCCCACAGTGCTGGGGGGTGGGGGTGGTGGGAGACATGGGTGGGGGCCTGGTGGAGGCTGCCCCTGCATTGCTGTGGGGGTGGGGGTGGTGGAAGACATGGGTGGGGGCCTGGTGGAGGCTGCCCCTGGTGGCTGGGGGTGCTGGGAGACATGGGTGGGGGCCTGGTAGAGGCTGCCCCTGCACTGCTGGGGGGTGGGGGTGCTGGGAGACATGGGTGAGGGCCTGGTGGAGGCTGCCCCTGGTGGCTGGGGGGTGGGGGTGCTGGGAGACATGGGTGGGGGCCTGGTGGTGGGTGCCCCTCCACTGCTGGGGGGTGGGGGGGTTGGAGACATGGGTGGGGGCCTGCTGGCAGGTGCCCCACAGTGCTGGGGGTGGGGGTGGTGGGAGACATGGGTGGGGGCCTGGTTCAGGGTGCCCCACAGTGCTGGGGGGTGGGGGTGGTGGGGAACATGAGTTGGACATGGGTGGGGGCCTGCTGGCAGGTGCCCCACAGTGCTGGGGGGTGGGGGTGGTGGGGAACATGAGTTGGACATGGGTGGGTGCCTGCTGGCAGGTGCCCCACAGTGCTTGGGGGTGGGGGTGGTGGGGAACATGAGTTGGACATGGGTGGGGGCCTGCTGGCAGGTGCCCCACAGTGCTGGGGGGTGGTGGTGGAGGGAGACTGGTGGAGGCTGCCCCTGCACTGCTGGGGGGGTGGGGGTGGTGGGAGACATGGGTGGGGGCCTGGTGGAGGCTGCCCCTGCACTGCTGGGGCGTGGGGGTGCTGGGAGACATGGGTGGGGGCCTGGTGGAGGCTGCCCCTGGTGGCTGGGGGGTGGGGGTGCTGGGAGACATGGGTGGGGGCCTGGTGGTGGGTGCCCCTGCACTGCTGGGGTGTGGGGGGGTGGGAGACATGGGTGGGGGCCTTGTGGTGGGTGCCCCTGCACTGCTGGGGGGTGGGGGTGGTGGGAGACATGGGTGGGGGCCTGGTGGAGGCTGCCCCTGCACTGCTGGGGGGTGGGGGGTGGGAGACATGGATGGGGGCCTGGTGGTGGGTGCCCCTGCACTGCTGGGGGGGTCGGGGTGGTGGGATACATGGGTGGGGGCCTGCTGGAGGGTGCCCCACAGTGCTGGGGGGTGGGGGGGTGGGAGACATGGGTGGGGGCCTGGTGGAGGGTGCCCCACAGTGCTGGGGGGTGGGGGTGGTGGGAGACATGGGTGGGGGCCTGGTGGAGGGTGCCCCTGCACTGCTGGGGGGTGGGGGTGGTGGAAGACATGGGTGGGGGCCTGCTGGCAGGTGCCCCACTGTGCTGGGGGTGGGGGTGGTGGGAGACATGGGTGGGGGCCTGGTGGAGGGTGCCCCACAGTGCTGGGGGGTGGGGGTGGTGGGGAACATGAGTTGGACATGGGTGGGGGCCTGCTGGCAGGTGCCCCACAGTGCTGGGGGGTGGGGGGGTGGGGAACATGAGTTGGACATGGGTGGGGGCCTGCTGGCAGGTGCCCCACAGTGCTGGGGGGTGGGGGTGGTGGGGAACATGAGTTGGACATGGGTGGGGGCCTGCTGGCAGGTGCCCCACAGTGCTGGGGGTTGGGGGTGGTGGGAGACATGGGTGGGGGCCTGATGGAGGCTGCCCCTGCACTGCTGGGGTGTGGGGGTGCTGGGAGACATTGGTGGGGGCCTGGTGGTGGGTGCCCCTGCACTGCTGGGGGGGGTGGGAGACATGGGTGGGGGCCTGGTGGTGGGTGCCCCTGCACTGCTGGGGGGTGGGGGTGGTGGGAGACATGGGTGGGGGCCTGGTGGAGGGTGCCCCTGCACTGCTGGGGGGTGGATTTGGTGGGAGACATGGGTGGGGGCCTGGTGGTGGGTGCCCCTGCACTGCTGGGGGGGTGGGGGTGGTGGGAGACATGGGTGGGGGCCTGGTGGAGACTGCCCCTGGTGGCTGGGGGGTGGGGGTGGTGGGAGACATGGGTGGGGGCCTGGTGGAGGGTGCCCCACAGTGCTGGGGGTGGGGGTGGTGGGAGACATGGGTGGGGGCCTGGTGGAGGGTGCCCCACAGTGCTGGGGGGTGGGGGTGGTGGGAGACATGGGTGGGGGCCTGGTGGAGGGTGCCCCTGCACTGCTGGGGGTTGGGGGTGGTGGGAGTCATGGGTGGGGGCCTGCTGGCAGGTGCCCCACAGTGCTGGGGGGTGGGGGTGGTGGGAGACATGAGTTGGACATGGGTGGGGGCCTGCTGGCAGGTGCCCCACAGTGCTGGGGGTGGGGATGGTGGGAGACATGGGTGGGGGCCTGCTGGCAGGTGCCCCACAGTGCTGGGGGGTGGGGGTGGTGGAGAACATGAGTTGGACATGGGTGGGGGCCTGCTGGCAGGTGCCCCACAGTGCTGGGGGGTGGGGGTGGTGGGGAACATGAGTCAGACATGGGTGGGGGCCTGCTGGCACGTGCCCCACAGTGCTGGGGGGTGGGTTGGTGGGGAACATGAGTTGGACATGGGTGGGGGCCTGCTGGCAGGTGCCCCACAGTGCTGGGGGGTGGGGGTGGTGGGAGACATGGGTGGGGGCCTGGTGGAGGCTGCCCCTGCACTGCTGGGGGGTCGGGGGTGGTGGGAGACATGGGTGGGGGCCTGGTGGAGGCTGCCCCTGGTGGCTGGGGGGTGGGGGTGCTGGGAGACATGGGTGGGGGCCTGGTGGAGGCTGCCCCTGCACTGCTGGGGGGTGGGGGTGGTGGGAGACATGGGTGGGGGCCTGGTGGAGGCTGCCCCTGGTGGCTGGGGGGTGGGGGTGGTGGGAGACATGGGTGGGGGCCTGGTGAAGGCTGCCCCTGGTGGCTGGGGGGTGGGGGTGCTGGGAGACATGGGTGGGGGCCTGGTGGTGGGTGCCCCTGCACTGCTGGGGGGTGGGGGTGGTGGGAGACATGGGTGGGGGCCTGGTGGAGGGTGCCCCACAGTGCTGGGGGGTGGAGGTGGTGGGAGACATGGGTGGGGGCCTGGTGGAGGGTGCCCCACAGTGCTGGGGGGTGGGGGTAGTGGGAGACATGGGTGGGGGCCTGCTGGCAGGTGCCCCACAGTGCTGGGGGGTGGGGGTGGTGGGAGACATGGGTGGGGGCCTGGTGGAGGGTGCCCCTGCACTGCTGGGGGGTGGGGGTGGTGGGAGTCATGGGTGGGGGCCTGCTGGCAGGTGCCCCACAGTGCTGGGGGGTGGGGGTGGTGGGAGACATGAGTTGGACATGGGTGGGGGCCTGCTGGCAGGTGCCCCACAGTGCTGGGGGGTGGGGGTGGTGGGAGACATGGGTGGGGGCCTGCTGGCAGGTGCCCCACAGTGCTGGGGGGTGGGGGTGGTGGGAGACATGGGTGGGGGCCTCGTGGAGGCTGCCCCTGTTGGCTGGGGGGTGGGGGTGCTGGGAGACATGGGTGGGGGCCTTTTGGTGGGTGCCCCTGCACTACTGGGGGGTGGGGGTGGTGGGAGACATGGGTGGGGGCCTGGTGGAGGGTGCCCCTGGTGGCTGGGGGGTGGGGGTGGTGGGAGACATGGGTGGGGGCCTGGTGGAGGCTGCCCCTGGTGGCTGGGGGGTGGGGGTGCTGGGAGACATGGTCGGGGGCCTGGTGGTGGGTGCCCCTGCACTGCTGGGGGGTGGGGGTGGTGGGAGACATGGGTGGGGGCCTGTTGGAGGGTGCCCCTGGTGGCTGGGGGGTGGGGGTGGTGGGAGACATGGGTGGGGGCCTGGTGGAGGGTGCCCCTGCACTGCTGGGGGGTGGGGGTGGTGGGAGACATGGGTGGGGGCCTGGTGGAGGGTGCCCCTGGTGGCTGGGGGTGCAGGGGGACATGCGTTGGTGGGCAGTAGTGCAAGTTGACATGTGGGTTGGCTGGGGGTGCCTGCAGGACATGTGCAGGGTAGGCCCCTGTGGTGTTAGCCACCTGCAGGGGCCGTGGAGGGTGTAGAGGGAACACCTGGGAGGACCCACACGTGCAATTCACGTGTGGTGCTCCCCGCGCACCCCTGTAATACACGTACCCTGATGGAATCGCGTGTGGAACTTCCTGCGCACCCCTGAAATGCGCGTACCCTGCTCGCACGGGCCCAATCGCGTGTGGAACTTCCCGCGCACCCCTGAAATACACGTACCCAGATGGAATCGTGTGTGGAACTTCCCGCGCACCCCTGAAATACACGTGCCCTGCTGATGTCGCGTGTGAAACTTCCCCCGCACCCCAAAATACACCTACCATGATTAAATCGCGTGTGGAAATTCCCCCGCACCCCTGAAATACACGTACCCTGCTGCAATCGCGTGTGGCACTTCCCGCGCACCCATGAGATACGCGTACCGTGCTCGCACGGGCCCAATCGCGTGTGGAATTTCCAGCGCACCCCTGAAATACACGTACCCTGCTGAAATCGCGTGTGGCACTTCCCGCGCACCCCTTAGATACAAGTACCCTGCTCGCATGGGCCCAATCGCGTGTGGAAATTCCTGCGCAACCCTGAAATACACGTACCCTGCTGAAATCGCGTGTGAAACTTGCCCCGCACCCCGAAATACACGTACCCTGCTGAAATCGCGTGTGGCACTTCCCGCGCACCCCTGAGATACGCGTACCCTGCAGAAATCGCGTGTGGAACTTCCCGTGCACCCCTGAAATACGCGTACCCTGCTCGCAAGGGGCCAATCGCGTGAGGTACTTCCCGCGCACCCAAGTGATACACGTAGCCCGCTTGCCGTGCTGGTACAGGGTTAGCGCAGCCCTTTGCGCTGGATTGGGTATATTGATGGCTTTTCCCTGCGCGAGAGGCGTTCTTGGGGGCGTAACTGGCACTGCTGCAGGGTGGCTGCGCCACTGTGCGCCACGGCTGGTTTTGGTGGCTGGAATCCATGAATACGCTGTGCGCGGAAATGGATTTTAGCGCACGCGGCTGGCGCAGGGATTCGCACGCGCACACTGTGCGCCAGCCGCGTGCGCCACTTGTGCGCTGAATTCCATGAATTACCCATTAAGTAGTTTGTGATAAGTATCCCGATCACTCCTGACATCTTGTTACCAACAATATAAACACATCTCCTTGTAGGGACCTTTCATCAAAATGTATTTCACATGTGATGTCATCAGTGATGTCCTGGGTGTTAGTCTTAGCAGTGCGCGGTGGTGGCGCGAGTTATGGTTGTTTAGCTTACCATAAATGGTGAATTCCTGTTTTTTTTTCGATTTTACTTGAAACCATAACGTCCCTTTAACAAAGTTTTTTCTTTGATTTTTATAGGTTTTTATTAGTCCAACATAAATAACCATAACGTCCCTTTAACAAAGTTTTTTCAGTGAATATATATATATACATATATATATCAGTAAAAAAACTTTGTTAAAAGGGACGTTATGGTTAAGTTGCGCTACTAAAAACCTATCAAATTCAGTAAAAAAAACTTTGTTAAAGGGACGTTATGCTTCAAAGTAAAACCGAAAAACCCCTGAAATTCGGCAGTTATGGTAAAATAAGCAACCATAACTCGCACCACCATGAACTGCTAACACTAACACCCAGGACATCAAAGATGACATCACAAATGTCATTGATGACATCACTGATGACATCACATGGCTGGCTCTCCCTTTTTTTCCTTTAATGACATATCTAATCCACATATTTTTCTTCAGTAACAGTCAGGAAGTAAAAATTGAAAAGGTACTATATTTGTAGACTTAGGGTCAAGTCATATCATATGAAACATATATATAGCGGAAGACACAGGCTTGAAAAAGAGCAATCCTTTCTGTGCATGAAGATAATCATTACAGTTATCAGCACTTTCTCATAGTTTTATTTTTATTACTATACCTTCCCTGTATATGCTCATATTTGTATACATTGTATTCACACTCCTTTCCTTAGGGTTCACTGACATCATTTAATACACATACATACAGTAAGTAGCACCTTTGAAACAGAGCAATCATTTCTCTGCATAAAGATAATGAGTTAGGCTATGAACTCTTTCTGCTACTACTTCTGTTTTTTTGCTTACTTCTCTGTCCCTGTATATACTCATATTTGTATGTGTTGTTGTCTCTTTGTGTTTTGTCTGTATTAAGTGTAATTATGTATTAAGTGGGTTTTATTAGCTACTTATTACATGTTAGATTATGAATATTGCACCTTCATCATGTATACTGCACACACTGCCTAAGTTTCTGCATGAGTTGCTTAGTATACTGGATAGAACTTCATAATAGAATGCTATTTATATGAATGCATTGCTTAATGCACTAATTAGCTCATGATATTTATTCAAATGATCCTTCACACTTTTTGGTCAACATTATAAGAATCCCTCCTACAGAGTTTTCATGAAAAGTAAATGCACATGTGATGTCATCAGTGATGTCATCAATGACATTTGTGATGTCATCTGTGATGTCCTGGGTGTTAGTGTTAGCAGTGCACGGTGGCGCGAGTTATGGTTGCTTATTTTACCATAACTGCCGAATTTCAGGGGGTTTTCGGTTTTACTTTGAACTATTACATCCCTTTAACAAAGTTTTTTTACTGAATTTGATTGGTTTTTAGTAGCGCAACTTAACCATAACGTCCCTTTTAACAAAGATTTTTCACTGAATTTCATAGGTTTTTAGTAGCGCAACTTAACCATAATGTCCCTTTTAACAAAGTTTTTTCACTGAATTTCATAGGTTTTTAGTAGCACAACTTAACCATAACGTCCCTTTAACAAAGTTTTTTTAATGAATTTCATATGTTTTTTAGTAGCACAACTTACCCATAATATCCCTGACTTTATATACATGTAACATAGAACATACTGAACCCCTAGCTAGTGTTTTCGATGTCCGCGGACTACCGCCATGTCCGCGGACATATCGAAAATCTGAGTGTGGTGAAAGTGTGCCGCATTTACCCTTTGAGGTTGGCTCTGAAAAGAGCCGTTTTTTGGGGGGGAGGTTTGCAGATGCTTGACAGACACCTGTTATTTTGTATTTTTATTTTTTTATTTTTCTTTCTTTACTCCTAAAATCTTCACATAACCTTCTCCAAAGCAACCCTTACATTCCAAAACAGAATGGCATTTCCCATAAAAATTAAGGAAATGCCCTCTTCTTTAAAATAAACAGCATACTGGAATCAATATTCTCATTATTACAGAAGAACATACCAGCTCTAAGCATGAAGGCACACATGCCTCGGTTGATTACACACCTAGCATTGTTTTGCTGAGGACAAAAAACGGAACTATTGTCCCATATTGCCCTAGGTACTAATCCAGAAAAAATTACTTTGGCATTTGGAAGGATGTTCATTACTGCTTGAACCAAGTGTTCCAAATCTGCCAACAAAGTAGGGGCACTGACATAGCCCAAATGGAAAGCACCATAGTGCAAAACTACCACATGGGGACTGTTGATCCTGCCCATATCTTCACAAACTTGTACAATTCCCTGTACATTGTAATCAGGCACAGTGCTCCACACAACCTCCACTCCTTTAACATCGAAATTCTTTGCAACATGCCTGCTTTGAGCATACTGTTGTAAACCATGCACAAACATATCTCCGAGCACCAACACCCTGACTTTCTCCACTTCTGCCATCTTCACTACACACAGTCTCTTTGAACACAAATCCACAACCTCAACATCTGATTGGCTGGTCCCTACAGTCTTCTTTCCATGCTGGATTTGCTGGAAAACCCCGGATGTAGCACGCCCTGTCCGCAGACCGCATAACTCTTAGACAGCCCTTCTACCATTTCCACTTCACTCTCTGTGCCATTCCCTCATTGGATACAGCTAAGCAGGCACACAATACGGAGAACATCCTCAGAACACCCCCATTTTGTTTATTTCCGAACATTTCAGGACACCGCGAGTGTTCTTAGAACACATTCAACTTGCCAGCGAACAATACGGACAACGTCCTCAGAACACCCCCATTTTCTTTATGTACGAACATTTCAGGACACCGCGAGTGTTCTTAGAACAGCTTGACAACGAACAATACAGACAACTTCTTTAGGACACCCCTTGCGAACATTCCAGGACTCCACGAGTCTTCTTAGAACACTTTCAACGTGACACCGAATCCATTCTGCTTATTTACGAACATTTCAGAACAGCCGTGTTGTCCGCAGACAAAGCGAACACAACAAAAACGTCTAGCACATAAAAAAAATACAACATTGCACCTTTCTCATACTCCTCCGCCCTCCCCAAACACTCTTACACATCAACACACTCCACTAAATACAATTTTTAATCCAGGTTTCACTGCGCTATCCGCGGTCGTCCGCGAATGCAAGATGGCGGGTGCCACAGAAAATCTGATGCACTTCACGCCCCACGCTGTCCAATCAGCGAACACGTTGGATGTCTGCGGACATCGCGCAAGCCGCTCGGCCAATCAGGGCACTGTCCGCGGAGCGAACCGGGAAGTCCCTCCGCGAAACGAACAGAGATATCACTAATTTGTTTGCCTTACATTTTGGTCATTTAAAAAAAAACTACTGGACGGATTTACACCAAATTTGCAAAAGCACGCTTTCGGGACCAAGCCCCCACTCCTGCCGCAAATTTGGTGTAAATCCGTCCAGCGGTTTGGGCTGCAGGCATGCGCAAAATGTTTTCCCATTATGTCTATGGGAAAAAACAAAAGTTTTGGGACCCCCCCTATAACTTTGCCCTCCCTGGACCAAACATCTCCAAACTTTTTTTGCAAAGTTTGGTGAGGATTCGTCCAGAGGGAGCGAAGTTATAAGCCGCCCAAAAAATGCTCTTCCTATGGAAACACCAACTTAACCATAACTATGAAAAAAGGGGAAAACAGTCAGGCTTCCAGCACCCCAAAAGGATTTGCACTCCAGTCGATCTGCACGGTCGTCTCTGCTGCGCAAAATCCCAAAAAACAGCCTGACTCGGTATATATACTCTGCAGCTTCTTCCTTCTGCCAGCTGGTCTCGTGGTCTGCCAGCTCTACCTCTTTTGTCCTCACCCAAACAACTTCCTGTTTCTTTCTCTTGCTTGTATGTACCCCCTTCTCTTGCCATTGGTCCTGTTTACCTTAGCAATATACTACTGTCGCTCCCACCCGAGTGTGACATGATCAGCAAAACTGTTAAATGCAGGCATGAGGCTGCACATTTTCTCCAGGCGGGCCCTTCAAGGCGCCATGATGGCGCCATGATGGCATCTTGTAGAGTTTAATATCTGTGTTAGTGTTTGGGGATTTAGGCCTTGGGGATTTAGGCTCTGGCACCCCATAGTACGTATAATCTCTTTTGGGGCTAAATCCCAGATGTAATATCCCTGGTGGTCTAGGGAAGACATCGCCCACTGCAGTGCTTTGCTGTTAGTGATCAAGAGCATTGTGCGGCTTCTCCCATAGCCAAGTTAATGCTGTTCTTCCAGCTCTCTCTCTCACTTTTTCTTGCAGTGATGGGACGCTGTCATTCCTGTAACCTGGAAAGTTGTATTCCTCCATTTGTTTCCAGGTCTCTGATGACAGATCACAAACAGCGTGTGAACTTAGAAGGCTTTTCTCTCTTTGATGCTGTTGAGCTTGTCTCCTCTCTTGTGTGTTGGCTCTACAAGAACAGTAAAGAGACTACCAAGCATCTTATATATGAGGTATGGTGTGAGACAAATCAGTACTGGATAAAAACATGTTGGCACAAGTGGGGATAGGAGCTGGGGCCATATTTACTGCTACAATCCTCCTAAGGACTGGCTCTGGATTGCTCCCTAGTAGGCCTCCCACCTCCCGGTGAGAGGGGTTCGCAAGCCCTCTTGACAAGGTAAGTGATCTGGCCTTCAGACAGATTGCTCATTGTTCACTATTATATGACTGATTGTTTGCTGCTTGGGTCCTTTTTCGTGAAAAGTTCAATGAAAGCACATACATACTTTGGAATTTCAGTAGAGGTGTTTTGAAACTTTACTATTAATGGAAAGCAAGTGAGTCTTCTTTGCTAGATTGTGAGTTGGTAGTAATTTCCTTCTCTACCTCAGCACCAAAGTATTCAAATTGTATGCCATTGTTTTTTTTTTATTATTATTTGGATTTATATCAATGGTAAATCCATTCTCTGGATTTTGATCATCTAGTCAGCCGACATCTCTGCCTGTTCATGGACATATATAGGCTACTATATAGACCATCACTTTAGAAAACTGAAGAAAAGTGTTGAGTGGGGTGTAACTGGGGCATGTTTGAAGATAAAAATGCTGGGAAGAGAAATTATTTTTATGTTAATTCACTGCAGATTCAAAGGCACCGCAGAACCTGTCCATCCGGCAGATGAGTGAATACCAATATATACATAAGATGATTTACTTTGTTCAACTGCCTTCTGTATAAAATGTGCCATGACAGGTGCAGCCCTCTGCCCAACAAGCATGTTGCTGGGATAGAGGTCGGAAATGGAGGAAGAGGATGAGCTGGAGATCCTGTATAAAGGGAACACTTTATTTAAGGCAGCCACCAGAAATGAATGGGTGTGGCAGTGCATGGAGGTTGTGCCAAACGACACCGACCCTTGTTTACCATTATCAAATGTTACTTCATAATCAATGCAGTGCTCATAGACAGCACAAGGTATTGCCATGGCTCCAATGGTTGTGAAGAAACCACATGCAGAACTCTTTTTTACCACTACAGGTTTTTCGAATTTCTTCACCTCGTCATGTTCTTCCTGTTCCTTCTGCATCTCATTTGCCCTTGCTTCATGACATTCACTCCTTCACATCCTCCAGGTGGTGAAGATAGTGGTGGTGTTGGCCTCTAACTGATTAGTGCTGCCATGACAGCTGCCATTCTGCACTACAGGGGTCCAAACCGGATCATGGGGCAAGTGTACCTGTTGACGTTATCTTGAAATGCAGAGAAGAAATTGCTGGTTCCCCTTGGACCTGAACAGGGGACTACATTGTACTTTAATGTGGTCAACCCAACAGGCGTGGTTGGGCTATGACATCCATGGCTATCCACTATTATTTCATGGCATTTGCGAACATCAGCACACATCCATAGAGAGACCATCATGACTGTGATCGCATAATTCCATACATGGTAAAATCGAGGGATTGCGTCAATGTGACAGCTTTAACATGTCTCTGTTCGTGTATGAATTAAAAGTGTATCATGGGATTGCAACTATTTGTGGGTGAATCTGAAGATGTGCTCACTTTGTGGACGCATACGTTGTCTGTGGACATCAAGGCACAAACTGGGAGAATGGAAATGTGTCCTTTTATTTTTTCAAATTTCGCAAAATTAAGCTTTGACTCAGAATATACAGTAAAATGTCGGTTGAAAGAAAGTTTTATTGATATCTATGTTTTTTTGTATGTGTTTAATACTAGAGTTAAATATCACATTCCATTCTACTTGTTTTTTTATCACCTTGGTCTGCACAAGAGAATGTTGTCCGCGGACATCAGTGGGTCTTTTTAACGATGTATATACATATCTGTCTATATATGGGTATGTATATGGATATTATATGTATACATATACACATAGACTGGCATCAAATTATATTAACTTTGCTGTTAAGGATGTCACAGACACAGTGGTAGGATTGATGGGCTTATTTGGGGGACTGCAGCAGCAGTCACAGGGACGATGTCTCACCAGTTAATCACCAACGTCTCTCTCTAACATGCGAGTTCTAGAGCTGCCAAGCAGGGGACTCTAGAATTCATATACATAACAGCCTCCCACATAAGACAATAAACGCGGAGACGAGAGGGGATGGGATGGGACAGACAAGTATGAACTTTGAAGGAAAAGGAGGGAGGAAATAAAGATACAACTAATAATATTCAATTTTATATGGTAATTATAATCTAGTAAATTTCAATAGTAAATATAGTCTTTGTCCCAACAGGAAATTCATCTTCTCACTCTGGTAGATGATCCACCATTCCTATTTTATGTTGTGGCCATGTTGTCACTGAGTCTCGGAACAAAAATGCCATCACTTGCACTATCTTAATTCTTCCATCCCTAAGTAGTAAGAGCAGTTGATGTATCTCCTTGTAGAGATTTGGTGCTCAACCTTTCTCTTGAAGCATGGATAATGTCATCACATGACCATTTTGTACCATCCTCAAGTTGGATACTTTTCCATCCCACATCCTTTTTGTTTGCTGTTTTTTGTGGTATTTTGACAAACCCTTCAATTTCCTTTGTGGGTTCCTTACCTGAACCCAATCACCTACTGTATACGATCCATTGCGGACAACATCCACTTTGTCGTAATGCTCCTCGTATTTGTGTTGTTTTTCTTGCACTTTCTTAAGTATGCTTTCCATGTCTATGTTTTTGACATGGTTTTTTTTCTGTCCAAAAAGGATTTAGTCTATTGCCCGATGCTCTACCTCTCATCATTGCAAATGGTTTGACACCAGCAGAGGAATGCAGTGTCATCCTGTATGCATTGAGTGTTTCTTTCAGTGTATCTTTCCATGTTAAGGCATTTGCCACAGCCAGCTGTATTGTGTTTTATTACTCTGTTCATCCGTTCCACTAGACCATTCTCCATGGGGTGGTAAAGTGATGTGCAGCTGTGATTTATGCACCTGTGTTTTTTTTTTTAGAAATTCTTGCATTTGATCAGACACAAACTGAACACTATTATCTGTCAATATTTCCTCTGGATATCCCTCTCTGTTGAATACTTCTTCCAAATGTGATAACTTTTCTGGTGTTAATGTACTCTTTTGTCACAGCCAATTCTACCCATTTCGAAGTGTAATCCACCAGACAAATTATACAAATTTGTAATCTCCTAGTGTAACAAACAGACCAGTGATATCCAATGCTATTTTGCACCACACATTGTCAGGTAGTTTTATCAGAATTAAAGGTGTTTTATGTGGTCTTTTCACTATTTGCACACAGTTGGCACATTTTCACGAGTTCCTCTGCTTCACTCATTGTGCTCGGCCACCAGTATCTCTCTCTTAAATGTCCTTTGTAAGGTTCTTACCCAAGTGTCCTTCATGTGCTAATTGTAGGATCTTTCCAATGAGACATTGTGGGGGAATCAGACTCTCACCTCTGAGTATGCATCCTTGATCCACACATATTTCATTGTTCACTTGGGAATATCCTTAACATTTGTATTCTTTCTCTTTCCATCCTTCTTGAGCCATGTGTTCTAGCCATATCATCTCTTCATCTGCTTTTTCACCTTCTCCCATTCATCTTTGGAAACAGCTGGTTGAATGTTTGCTGTGACACATTCTGCTCTAAAATCTTCTCCTTTCTCACTCTCTGTATCCTCCCATGGTAGTATCAACAAACAGTCTGCCGCAACATGCTTGTGTCCTGGTATATACGTCAATTTGATGTTATATTGCATTATATCCACTGTTGATTCTTGATGAAACTGAGAGAAATTTAGAAGAGGATATAATATGAAACAATGGTTTGTGAACTGCTTTGATTGTTACTGGTAGACCACACAGTAATGCCTTAAAATGTCAAAGTGCCTAATGTATTCCTAGGGCTTCCCTTTCAATCGTGGAATAGTTCCTTTCTGCTTTATTTAAAACATGTGAGGCAAATGCTATAGTTACATCATTTTCTTCTTGGATTTGTTTGAGTACACAACCTAAACCAATGCCACTGGTGTCCACTGTTACTATGTCAGTGGCTGATGGAGAAAGCATCCTCTGTGTGGGTGCTCTTTTCAACTTCTTCTTTCTTTCCATTAATTCATTCTGGCATTGTTCGGACCACTCAAATAACGTGTTCTTCTTTCTAGGTGTTCTCATGTTTTCTGTCTTGTCATAAACATTGGGAACACATTTTGAATAGTATTTAGCCATCCCTAAAAATGTGCGTAGTTGGTCCTTATTCATTGGTGGCAGTATCTTTGACATGGTTTCAACTATGGTTTCAACTAATTTTGCTTTGGGCTTTATTCCATCTTTAGTTATGATATTTCCCATGTATGTCACTTCTGTTACTTTAACTTTACACTTTTCTAATTTGAGTGTGAGTCCTTTCTCTAATAGTTTATATAAATCCCAGCAACTTTGCGTCGTGTTCTTCCTCAGTCATAGTTGCGATCAATATGTTGTCTTGGAAGTAATATACTCCTTCTAGGCCCACAAACAACTGCTGCATCAGCCTTTGGAAAACGGCGGCTGCCGAAGCCAACCCAAATGGCATTCTTCTAAATCTAAATGCTCCCAATGGTTTTACGAATAAGGTGAGGTTTTTTGATCCTTCCTCAAGCACAATCTGATGGTACGCTTTTTATAAGTCAAGGGTTGTGAATATTCTTGCTGGTCTCATCATCAGTAATATCTTGTTAATGTTAGGAAAGGGGTGCCGATCGATCCATATGCTAGAGTTGAGATCTCTCAAGTCTACACACAACCTAATGCTTTTGTTTGCTTTTCTGATGATGGCAATAGGAGCCAGTCACTTGGAGGATTCAATCATCTCAATTATTTGCTCACTGCACAATCTTTTAAGTTGTTCGGGTAGGGCTTCTCTTGTATCTACTAGAATGTTGCGTACTCTGTGTACGATCAACTTTGCATCTGTTTTCAATATTATCCAATGCTGGAATCCCTTTTGTTCTCCAATAGTGTTGGTGAATACTTGAATTGAATTGACCCTGAAGCTTAAGAGCACCGACATACAAACAATTACAAAATGAATAAATGACTTAAAAATAAACAGAAGGTCTACAGTACATAAACAATTAACAAAATGGCCATATGAAAAAATAAGAACACAGTGGGCTTCATTACAACCTTAGCAGAATGGGTTAACAGGTGCCGCTAATGGAGGCGGACCCATTAAACCCATTCCGCTAGATTACGAAGTTCCCTCGCGGGACCCGGTAAAGACGCCTGGTAAAACCAGGGAGCTAACAACGGACCGGTCGTAATCGGCCCATTGTTAGCTCCCTGCAGCCATTCCCATTGAGCCCTTTGGGGGCTCAAATGGGAATAGGGAAGGTCCGGGCCCGGGTTCCCTGAAGGAGGAATTACCGGGCCCTCCAAACTCAGAATGGCCCAGTAATTCCCCATTCAGGGAACCCGGACCTGGACCCGGTTTTGGTGGCAGCCCTGCCCTTATTAAGGGCATGGCTACTGCCAAAGTCGTAATGAGGCCCAGTATGTTATACAGCAATATCCTTAAAGAATAGAAAAGTCAGTTCAGAACAATTCTTTACTTGGAAGGACAATTGGTGTCCAGATTTTTCATTCTATTCAAAAACAAAGGAAGAATACTATGGCCACATTCAGTAACAATGCAATCAGTGTTATCAGTGGAACACCAGTTATTTAACTGCATCCTTCGAAGGACTTTCAGATCCTGCATTCTGATACAGTTGGAGCCCACTCTCCGATTCAGCCATGAAAGAATTTTATTCTTCAATGATTCCCTGGATTCAAATTTCCTAGGCTTATCAGCATTTGTAATGATAAGATTTTTGGGGTCTAAGACAAAGCTCCTTATATTAGGATCCTCAATTTTTGCCATTATAGATTTTCTTTGGTGGATATCCTTAGGTAATAGAGGGACCGGAGATAGAGCTGGTTTAGCTGGGCTCCGGATATTCTCCACCAAAGAAGTACCCCCGGTGTCCGGATTAGGGTGCACTACCCTGGCCTGCAATGATCGATTTTTGAGAGGAGCCTCACTTTTGGAAATATTTCTTAAAGTTCATCTTGTGAAAGGGTGATATGTTCATTGACACTCAGTATGGGTTGAGTTTCTCCTGGATGTATCTTCATTTGCAAAGTGGATTGTTCATCCCACCCTACAATAGAAGATCTGTTCCTTGCTACATATAATTTACAATATGTGCATCTATCTCTACATTTCAGATGAACTCACTTGTAACCGCCAATGCAGGTGGGACTTTTGCCATAACCAACAGCTCTGATATTTGCATCTCTTAGTTCTTTCAAATATCCAATATCCCTGTAGAGTTCCAGTATACACATCACAATCTATCATGGTGTAAGGAGAACCAGTGTCAATCATTGTATTGTAATTGGTTATTTATAATGCGCCTAATACCCAGAGGTTTCTAAGCATGCCCCGGGTATCGAATCTGTGTTGCACCGTTTCATCTTGCTTTCAAGGTGAGCACGTTGCCCCTGAGCTATCCTCCGAGACTCATCTGTAATGCATAGCCATTCACTTTTAACTGCTCCCATGGTCCCTTTTTTGTGTTATTGTTGATTGCCCGGAAGATTGTCGACATCTCCCTCTCTTGCCCTATAGTGAGGAGGCTACTTGGCCCTCCTATTTCTTCAAATTCTTTGACAGTGTTCCTCTTTGCATTTTTTGTGTGTGAGTTTCTGCACGCGCTTTGGTAATGCCCTATTAAGCTGCATTTAAAACATTGTACTGTGTTGGCATGACATTCTTTTACTCCCTCAGCGTGTCTGAAGTGGCCTCAATGGTAACATCTAGACTTTGTTTGGTTGTTCACTCTGTTGGGATTTTCAAACCAGTTTACTTTGGTCCTTAGTGCATGCAGACCCAATTTTTATCATTGCTTTTTCGGCATTCTTATTTCCTTGGCCGTCTGTCACTGACTGTACTTTCTCTGTGGAGAGAAACTGTTCTTTCTGTTGGATCACTTTAATGCACATATTTCCCAAGTCTATTGTCCTAGTAACCTCTATTGCCTGATCAAGGGTAGGATCTTTTGCTTGCCACAAGTGTTGTTGAGTGTGTGAGTCTGCTGTGTTCAGCACTAATTGGTCCCTGATGTATTCATCTGCTACACCAGTGAACTTGCAGGTTACTATTAATCCTCTGAAGGCTGCTATATAGTTATCAACTGACTCTCCTCTGTTTTGTTTCCTTGTGAAGAAACAATAACGTTCGAGGACAACATTAGTCTTGTTACTAAGGTGTACTCCAATTTCGCCATTGCTGAGTCATATCGTTTAGGTGATGAAGAGGCAGCATCACCTCCTCCTTCCTGTGGTGTTATATCTGGTAACATGTGGAAGAGTCGTAAGCCTTCACTACCCAGTCAGTTTAGGAGTGAGGCTTCCCTGGGGTCATCATCGAACTTTGCTTTCCCAATGGCCCGTAGGAATACTTGAAATTAACCTTTCCATTGTTCCTAAGGAATTGGGGGTTCTCTAGGAGTGGCCAGAAAGGAAGAAGGGGGTGTTACATTCTGCATGGTGTTCAGTGTGTTTTCGTAGTTCTATTGTTGAGTGATGTGTGTATTATTTATTTTCATTTTTGAACTTTTCTCCTTGTATTATCTTTTCTATATGGTGTATGCACTTTTGTTAATTTGTGACAACTGTTTCTGCTCCTAATTTCTCACTTTTGTTACTTGTTCACAACTGTTGCTGCTCCTAATTTCTCACAACTGTTGTTGCTTCTTTCTTTTTTTTTGTTCTTCTAGGCTACATTTATATTTGATAGTGCTCTACCTCCGCTGCAACTCTTTTGTGAGTTGTTCTTCTTTAATTGTTCCTTTCTCAGTTAGTACCCGCATATGCGCGTTTCATGGACAACCTCTGTCAGTCTATTGAACGGCATGCACGCATGCGCAAAGCGGGGCTCTGGTATGCCCTTGTTAAAATGTTGCTGGTGGAGCAGCACAGTATTAGCACTGCGGGTGAGTGTGGTGGCATGCTGGGGCTGGCGCTTGCTTCTCTTACCTTCTCTTTCGGCTCTCCCTCTGTCCATCTTGCCGTTGGAGCTTAGATGTATCTGCTGTGGTCCCCACATCTGATCCTCATCACCAATTTGTTAAGGATGTCACGGACACAGTGGTAGGATTGATGGGTTTATTTGGGGTACCGCAGCAGCGGTCGCAGGGATGATGACTTCGCAGTAATCACCAAATTCTCTCTCTAACACCCGAGTTGTAGACCTGCCACACAGGGGGCTCTAGAACACATAAACATAACTGCGCTAATTTTGTTTAATGGTTAAAGAGCACAGTTGTTAGAGAAACCTGTGAAATGTAATAATAACAAATATGTTAAACGGATCTTAAGGTTGGTTCATTATGTGTAAAAGCCAATAAAATACAGCAGTTATCTACATGTAATCATAAGTCACGGTCCACCATGCTTAACATATTCAAAGAAAATTTCCGTTGCACACGCCATCACTGTGGTTTTTGCTTTTGCGACAAGCAAGGCAAATTGACAATAGAAATGTTGAGGTGTAAAATTATGAAGTTATTATAACTGAATAAAGAGAATAACTATATGTAGATTTAAGTTATATGGTCTTCCCCTAGCACTCAACATATGACTCTCCTGTTGGTTAGCCCCTCTTTGTGGATTTCCTGCCTGACCTTTTCACATTTCCATTTTCCTATCCGAGCCCGGCTTTTGAAATTACTATGGCTATATCACAAAGTTTACATGGAATCCCCCGAATAACACTAAAACATGTTGGCCCAAATTGGTTTCCAACCCACCCCAAATTCTCCCACTGCACATATCCGCCTCTCCCTGCATCTCCACTTCTAAGCTAATAAGAAACAACCCTTTTCCTTTTGCCAAATATCATTTTGAGCCCTTTTCTTTTTCAGCTTTCCTCAGCTTCCCTCAGGATTATCATAGGAATCACTTGCATTGAGACAGAAATAAAAGCATGGTGGATTTTCATTTCTGAAAATCCTCTCTCCTGCACTGGACCATGTGAGATACATAAATGTTTTGGGGGATCAGGGAGCACCCCAAATATTTTAAAAACGACTGAAAGGATTTACACCGAACCAATAAAAGGCATATCTGTGACACTTTGTGCCCAACTTGTTTTTTACTTGGTGCAAATCCATTCAGCGGTTTTCTCACCATAGCTGTTCAATGGATGGACTTTCTTCTTCATGGGAAAAATTAATGTGAGTAGCCTGAAGTCAGCATTTCTTGTTTTCTTAAAATGTTTTGAACCCTTTCACATATTTTCACCAAAATGGACATGTTGGAGGGGCTCAAGACAGTCTTTTTGTATGGTAAATTGCATTCATCTTTATCCAACGGGTCAGTTATTTTCAAAAACATTTCTGGAAAAGTATATGTAAACAGGTTTTACCTTAACTATAGGGAGGCGACTCCTGCCCTATTATATTTTATATAGGAACCTCTTACAATTGTATTGTTAATAACTTTTGATTCGAGTAACGGTGTACCTTTATGCGTCTCATGTGCTAGATGGAATTACCAATAATAATCTTGGACCCAAATAACACACTCACACACAAGTGTGATTATACAAAGATTTTATACCATGAAATGCATCATCTATGACATCATCCTAAGTGGCAAACTAAAACCTATTGAAGGCAGTTATTGGTTAAGGGAACATATGTTCTATAGCATATATAAGTGTTAATAACTTAATTGGCTGCCCCTTATCTAGTGGGCACACCTCAAACCACCTCTAAATAGATATAATACTGATTGTAGCGGAAAAATGGCAGTGTGATGGTCTTTGCAACATTGTATAGCATGTTGCTACATAGAGCCTCTGATTGGTTGGCACCCTTTCCCAACCTTGGACTTTCGACCCGTTAGCAGCACGTAAGCAAAACGAAACTCAGATGCTGCAAGCAAATTCAGACTACTACTCACTTTCCCAATTAGTCCATCATCTCTCACCGGGCAGGCCCCAAGCCAAGGCTTCTTCTTTGTAGTTGACCTCGAAGGCTGCTCTCTGTTTTGGGACATTCAAGGGAGTGTAGGCACACTATTATCTTCATTTTGGCTTAATGATTAGCCCTTGGTTTCAACTTCTGAATCACATGTGAGGAGACCACAAATGTGCCATCTCCACCTTCTATTTACTGCTATTTGATCCAATTGAATTGGGTGTCATTACCCTTCTTGGCCTCTAGAGACTTGCTCACTCCATCTTATATGGGAATTCCGGATCTTTAATTGTCTAATACTTGACTCTTGCAAATGTTTTCTCCTTCGCTTAGTCTAAGAGAAATATGTCTTACGTACATGGCTTGTCGTTTTGACTCCCCTTGTCACTTGCAATTGTCCCTTGAAGTAGCATTCTTGTTCCAAGGCCAATAGACTCCTCTTTGTTCCTCACACAAAGCTGTTTTGTCAAGGTTTCCTGACTCTGCAGCCCTGGTCTGTCTTTGACGTAGCTTGAATGGTTTTAATACGAGTCTGATGTCCATCTTTCCATCATGGCCACTCTAACCATGTTATGTTTTCCTCTGCAGAAAGCTTCTATATGTCTCATCTACCATGCTTTTCTGCGTATATACTATCAGCAGGTTACTTTAACTTCTTTGCATAAACGATTTCTTCATATTCGATTACATGTTTCTCTTGTTAATTCAGTTAAATCTTTATTCTATGCGTATTTACATATCGTTTGAGTAAATCTCAGTATCTTTCCTCTATGACGTCACTCTGCTCTTGTCAGATTTGACTTATAGCTCTATGATGTCCAATGGTATGTGCTGACATCCTTCTACTCTCTCAATGCAAGGGTACATTGTATACGGTTGTCGGAGTGCATGCCGTCTCTCATGCACTTGATGCAGTATTGGCATTATACCTGGGGCCTCATCATGAGTTGGGCGGTAACGCCGGCGCTATTAGCCCTACCGCCAAACCCCCAGGCGCTATTGGCGCCGGATCACGGGTTTGGCGGAAGGGTTATTGCCCATTCCCCATTGGGCCAATTCAGGAATTCCTCATTCCCCATTGGGCCCAATGGGGAAAATTTGCGCTATTACCGCCGGCGGATTTCCCACTGGCGGTAATCAGGCCGTAAGTCATCAATTTTGCTGCGGCTTTGCCCCCAGCTGAGAGCTGGGGGGAAATCCGCCAAAGCCATGATCTGGCGTACCCTTAAATGCGGCGGTAATAGCGCTACCGCCGCATTTAAGGGTTACCGCCAGACTCGTGATAAGGCCCCTGGTGTCTCACATAGGGCTCCTATCCTACTGTTCCAGTATGACGGAGGTGAGGGCGAGGGAGCTAGGGATAACATGTCCACCTGTTCCTCTACAATGGACTTGGCCAACGTTTTGAAAGCGATTAGATATTCGTGCCTCCCTCCCCCAGACTGCAAAGTTTGGTAAAGATTTGTTAAAAAATAAAAAGGTTATTTTAAGAAGAAATAAAATGTTTTTTTCCACAGTTGCGGCCTACTTCCCATTAATTTTCACTTAGACACACAAGGTACCTTTTTCCCAAACCCCATAGCTCAAACCGCTGGATGGATTTCAACTAGGTCCAAAAGAATTTGGGCATAAATCATTTAAAAGAGGCCTATTTGTGGTGTGGGGTTATTCTGTGCAGTAGTTGTTTAAATATTTGATGGAGAAGGGGCTGCCCCCTTTTCAAAAAATAGATAGCTATATCTCAGGTAAGTTACAGATTCTGTTTTTTTAGCAACGATATGCAAAAATGAAAAGCAGGGAAAAGCCATTTGCAGGTCAAAATATTAGCAAATTTCATTAGTGTCTAGGTGGGGGGTGGCTAGAGGTCACCAAGTAAAATTTGGGAGTTGGCGGGGGTCTAGGGACAGAGTTTGCAACACAAAGCTTTTCAGTAACCTCTGCGATAACCTTGAATAGCCGACATCTCAAAGCAAACTGTGTCACAGAAACAGCGTAAATTGTGAGGGGAAAGCGAGAGGTCATGGGAGGGGAGGAGGCCCTCTAGGAATGTGTGAGGAGCAGGCACAGATAATGGGGGCACTTGGTGAGGGACTGGGGCAGCAACGAAGCATTTTTCTTCTGGTCTTTTCATTATAAAATGCATACAGATAGCCGAGGCAATAGGAAAGAAAAGTTAAAACAAGTTTTCAAAGATATTTTGAGAGGTACAGTGATGTCAGAGGTCCCATCCAGGCACTAACCAGCACTGATCCTCCTTGGCTTCAAAGCAAAGTAGCAGCTGGCACTGCAGGCCATATCGCCTAATAAATGCACTCACCTTAGAAGACCACTTAGAGCACTGTTGCCTGAAGGGGAAGTCACCTTCCTCGCTTTGAAGCTAAACCGGTTGGTTACCGGTTGCTGCATGGATAGGAGACAGTCCACAGTTCCAGATGTTGTGTGTTTTCTTAGTATTAAATATCTCATAACGCATTAAGAAAACACACGGCATCCGCATTATTTTTTTTTAAACCTTGTAATGTCAGTCCTTGAAAGTATTGCACTTAGAGACCATTATTTTGCCTTTTGCTGAATTGCATTATGGTATTTGTAGTTTCCCAGTCAAGATGGGGGACATAATGCCACAATGGTACACTTTTTGCCTAACAGTTCAATAATGATTTATATATTTCTGTGACAATATGCTATGTGTACTTTTCAAGTGATCGTTATAAAGCAGAGCATTGTTGAAAGCCGGACATGTGGGTGAGGAGGGGAAATTAGAGGGCAACTGAGTCAGGAGCATTTTCCCATGATGTGGCAAGAGATTATGCAATCCTGGACACTAGTGCAGTTATTTGTCACTGATTGTGGCTGATTTTCAGGGCACAGGTAAAGGAGACACATGAGGGTGGATAGTATAACATTTTTTCAGAGGCCAGACACAACCCCTAGTGCTTTTTTTGAGGTTCCAAGCTTGCTCAAGTATTTGGATACCAGGATTTTATTCAGGTTGTCATGTTCCCAGAGCAGACGCTTACCCACAAGACCACAAACATTTGTTTCATATTGCTATTTTGTTTTCCAGGGAACATTTCCCAACAGATTGCTGGGTTTAAAAGGTGATTACCTTTAATACTTTGCCAGCATATTAAATGGCACATTTTCTCTCTCTCATTACTTTTTTTTAAAGCCCAATGCTATTTTGGTTTGTGTGCCTTCTTCTAAAGGGAAGGTCAATTGAACTACATTTGTATATTTCACTTTAAGATATATGTTCACTTACTGAGCATATATTCATTGGTGCAATCTTTGGATTTTCGCTATGGGGCAAAAGTACCTAGGCATATTGTATTCAAGCAGCCTGTCATGTTTTCCCTTTTCTGTGCAGCTTATATGTGGTTGGTGGGGTTGTGCGATGTATCACAACATTCACCCAGAGACCGGCCATAAAACAAGGGGCTTGTGTATGCTGCTTTCCCAAAGTGTGTGATCCTTGGCAAATAATTTAATCACACAGCACATTAACTAAAAACAGTGGGAGTTTTCAAAGCCTGCAATCTTTTATACATCATAACAAAACATTGACATTTTTACTGCTACAGTGACATTGGGGGTGAAAAATCACTGGTGATCTGGGTCGCCCCTCCATGTAATAACCAAGACCGACCCTGCTTATCTTCAAAGTGAGGAAAAGGGCAGCCCTCCCAGGCCATCACTTTAAGATATATGTTCACTTGCTGTGCATATATTCATGGGTGCCAGCTTTTGATTTTCGCTATGGGTGCAAAAGTGTCAAGGCATAGGTTATTCTTGCAGCCAATCAATTGTTTTCCTGTTTCCGTGCTGCTTAAATGCGGTTAGTTTGGGTCTGGCAATGTATCGCAACAGTCACCAAGAGACCAGCCATAAAACAAGGTGCTTGTAGCAAGCTGCTTAACCAAAGTGTGTGATCCATGACAAATAATGTATTCTCACTGAACATTGCTTAAAAACATTGTGAGTTCTCAAAGCCTGCAATCTTTTATGCATAACAATAGCAGTGTCAAAACAGGACAACATCAGTTTGTGTTTGATGAACGGCTTTGAGCGATGGGTTGCAAGTGTTTTACAATATAGAGTAGCCGTACTCACCAGCCATGGCCCAAGGCTAGTGGTCTTTAGTGTTATAAAAATAATAAATGTAGTTGCAGGGACGTTAAGGTGAGAACTTAACTCAACAAACTCCTGATATTCAGCTAACGCCACCTTAACTTTGCGCCTCCTGTTATGCAGCCTATGACCACAATGATGACATCATTGAAGCAAAACAGGCGTGTGAAGCAGGGGTGCGTTACTGCTCCCTTGCTATACAACATGTTTGTTTTTAATATCCTGTAGTTCCTGCCATATGTACTAAACTGTCCCCCCAAGATCGGTACTAGACTGTGGGCCTCATTACACGGACGGCGGTAAGGGTTAACGGTCACCGTTAATGGTACCGGTGACCGTTAACCCTTACCGCCTTACTACGAGGTCCCTTTGCGGGTTGGAGACTTTAACGCCTGCTTTTTGCTGCCGTTAAAAACCAACCCGCAAAGGGACCAGGGAGCTAATTACGGTACCGCAATTTGCGGTGCCGTAATTAGCACCTTCCCCATTCCCTATGGGGCAAAAATGGGAATGGGGAAGGGCGAAGGGGGAATTACCGCCCCACCAACCTTGGAATAGGGCGGTAATTCCCCTTTCCTCCAAGGCGGTGCCGGTATTTTACCGGCATGGACCAAGGTGCTACTAGCACCTTGGTCCACCGCCGTCCATGTAATGAGGCCCAATATGTTATAACGGAGTACTCAGATGATTTGCTTATCTTTGATCACACCTTTAGTGGGTTATGTAGAACTGTGGAGCGGCTCTGGGAATATGCTGAACTATGAAGAATTGAAAATCAATCAGAATAAGACCGAAATCATATTATATTTGCATGGCAAGATTGCTCGCCCTAGTATGCATATAAATTCAATTGAAATTCACTATACCCACTCATATAGATACTTGGGGGTGACTTTGACAGCAAAGGGAACTATGAAGTCTGCATTCAGGTTTGTAAAGTCAAGGTTGCTCAACTGACGTCTATGATTTGTCAATTCACCCGCACTCAGAGTGGATTTCATCTGGGGAGCACGTCAGTTGTATATACAGTGTCTTGTGCCAATGATCACGGATGGACTGGAGACCTTGACTAATATGAACTTATGATGGCTACAGTCAATAGAGGGGAAGTTCTGGAAGAAGTTCCTGGGTCTCCCGCAGGGTATACCGATGGCCATCCGGAGACTGGAATTGGGGTTACTCCCACTGAAATCGGTGGTATTAAAAAAAAGGGCGGAATTGTTTATTAAAATTCATAACAACACCACTAATCCCCTGCTGATTTGTATTGAGGAAGATATTAGTAGTTGTAAGCAAATCAAATTAACAGTAGATATGTACATATTGTTTAAAGGAATAGGCTGGACCCCAAAGTGGGGCGATGATTTCGAACAAATGAAGTATCTATTAAGAAAGCATTTCAACATATAGGACTGGCAAAATAACTTTGTACATCTGGAGAAACTGAAGACCTATAGTTTTGTCACGTATGTACTATATGCTTACACAAAGGCGCAAAAATATCTAAACCTTTGTCCCTCAGCGATTCATAATGCTATTGTGAATTAATCATCTTCCTTTATTGACAGTGATTGGCCCCGAACATCTAATACCTAAAACAGAGCGCTTTTGTTGCATCTGCAAAAACAATTGGAGCCAGAAACGGCCAAACATATTCTTACCTCATGTATGGAGATGGGCCCTGTCTATATCAAGCATTATGATAGAATTGTCCACTATCAGGATTACATTCAAAAGGATGGGTTCTGGAATTTTTGTTTAAACACTCTTAATGCCAGCCTCCACTTGTCACTGTATAGAGTTTGGGATTCATGCTGATAAATTGCTAAATGATACCATTAATCAGTGATTTATTAACCAGTTGCGGAAGTGTTAATAGTGCATTCACTGTGTACAGCGAAATCAATCATGCGCCTTTGGAATAATGAAGTGCTAGACATGATGTGGGAAATGAGTTAAAACTGTCTTAAGACATAGTTGAACTTATTTGAATTCTGATTAATTATTGTCTTAACTCTGGACGGAAATTGGTTTTAAATAAGCATGACATTATTATTATTATTCTCTTCTTATGTTGTTACATCATGCATATGTTTTGTAAATGTGTATATATGAATTTGTTAATTTTGACTTATGTGTAAAGTTTTTTGTATATAAAACTATATCACATTAAACAAAATAATAATAACAATGATGACATCACAAAACACATCACTGATGACATCACTAATTACATGTTGTATGAGAACACTAATAACATTACAAATCACATCACTGGTGCCATCACTCGTGACAACACTAATTACATTGTATATAACTCATGAAATCAATAATGGAATTAGACATTGCATCATTTATAAGTTAGCTCATGAAATCTTTGATTAGCTTAATAACAGTTTAGGCCATTGACTTGGTCATGACAAAGGCTGGGGTCACTGGCCATCACCGAAGGCCATAGCTAGTGGACGGTTAATGTAAAAAAATACCATTGTGCATGGTTAAAAGACATGCCTAGTAGCCCATCACAGTTTTAAAAATATACAGTGGGCAATGTTGAAAACTGTAGTCAGTGGGCCAATGCTAGAGGCCATAGCTAGGGCCCAATAATATGTTAGAATATACAGTCAGCCCAGCCAAAGGCCGTGACCACTGGATAGTATTGTGTTGAAGACCATGGCTAGTGGCTGGTTAGTGTATATAATATACAGTACGTGCGACCAAAAGACATAGCTAATACCATGTTAGTATTTTAAAATGTACAGTGGATATGGCCAAAAGATGTACAAACTGCTCATGATCAAAGGCAATGGCTATTGTATCATTTATATGTTACAATGTATAGTGGGCACAGACGAAGGTTGTTGTCACTGGCCAGAATTGTGTTAATGCCCATGGCTAGTAGCTGATTAGTGCATATCATTTACAGTGGACATGGTTGAAGGTTGTGACCACTGTCCATCACTGAAGGCCATGATTAGTACGCATTCATATGTTCAAATATATCAGGCCATGCACACTGACCAATGGCTGAAAGCCATTTACGCTTGTAATGCAATTAGTGATGTCATCAGTGATGTGATTTGTGATGTCATCATTGTACTCATAGGCTTCGCAACAGGGGGCGTGAATTTAAGGTGGCTTTCGCTGAATTTAAGGGGTTTTGTTGCGTTAAGTTCTCACCTTAACGTCCCTTCAATTTAAGTTTTTTTCCATAGATAGATAGATAGATAGATAGATAGATAGATAGATATTCATTGTACAACAACTTAGTTGAGGTGGTGTTAAGCTGCATGTTTCGGCCAATAAAACTACTGAAATTCACCAAGCGTGGCAACCTATGCCAACTTAACTCAGAATCCTGTCCCTACCCACTCACTGCTGACATCACCTATGACATCACTTATGATGTCACTTAATATCACTTATGTTTTCTTCTGTGACTTCACTGGAAACTAATGTACACTAATGGATCACAGAAGACATCACATATGACATCAGTGATATCACTGGAATTATCTGTTGGTATGAAAATAATCATGTGCTTTATGTGAAGACAATTTAGAAAAAGTCTACAGCTACACACTTACCGTATGTTAACAGAAGAAAAATATACCCTTTTAGTATCTTTTAGTATCTGAAACATACTTGTTTCAATGCCAGTATCTTCCCTGATTCTAGCACTAAACAAATACATATTTCCAAATTTTTTCCGAGTGCCAGAAACACTCTTGTTTTATACACAGTGACAATATCACAAGTTTAAGAGCACACGTAACTTCCTTCCTCTGTCTTAACAACCTATTCTCACCCAAACACACACATTTTACCTGAATTCCCTCAGAGTGATCTTTACAGGTCATCTAAACTAAGCATTGCGTGTTGGCAAAGGACCTACCTTCTCCTTAATGGAACGAAGTTGGTTGTGATCTGAAAAACAAATGGACTTGAACACTGTTCCCTCACATGTATTTTGCTTTCTTCCTCTTGACTGCTGCAAAGTCACAGTTCTCATATGCATGTCTCTCAATTCTTCAACATTTTGTAAACGAGTATGAAGTGCACCATTTGACATTTGACTACTTCCATAAAGATTACCTTTCAACATATCTGATAGCCCAGACGTACTACTTTTCCTTTACTTCAAGTTTTCTCTTTAGTAGATTTGGCCTTCATGCAAAAGGTATCAATTTATGGACAGAGTGGTCCAATGTCATTTCTTTGATTTGGTTATATAGTCATACATAACTGACTGGCCGAGGACTGTTACAAACGGATGGCTCACTGTTAATGCTTGTTTGGGATAGATGTACTTGATTCTCTTTCCTTCACATTTTATTTTATTGTGCAGTTGTCGTTTTTGTATTTAACCATTCTGTTATTCTCACTTTAGATGTAATCTGTTCTACCAGTGAGGCCATATGTGATATCATCAGTGATGATGTCTGTGATGCCATCAATGTGCGCTATTTTCCACTGATGTTTTTAATGGTGATACAAGTGATTTCATATTTCATGTCATGTGTGAAGTCATTAATGTTCTGAAGGGCTGTGCAATGGGGGGGGGGGCTCAGAGATAAGGAGATGTAGCTTACAACACCTGTCAAATTTCAGAGGTTATATTGTATTAAATTTACACCTTAACATCACCTGAACTGATGCAGTTTTTCATTGAATTTCACTGTTGTGTTGGGCTGTTTCAAATCAACTAGCTCCTAACTGATGATGGTTTGCAACCAATAAGAAATAAAGAAATAAAGAAAATTCCCTGGCGACAGCTTTTTTGAACATAAAAAGTTTACATCAATTTTCAAATGTTGTCTGCATGAGTTTTTCTCATATCCTTGTGTGGCTGCTACACAGAAGCAATAGAACGTTGCAATAGTATAGAGCGCTTGAACACAGAGTTGCTGCGAAAGCCCCCAGCAGCACTCTGCTAGACTCCAGGACCAAAAGGACGTTTCTTAAGAGGAAAAACAACAGGAAAAACAGGTCAGTTAAACTAGCCATTCCCTATGGGGTTTTTGTGATGGTAACTTTACAAAAAAATATTTCCAAAGCCATCTTCAGAAAAAGAATTAGTAATACTTTAACAACTATTAAGAAATCCTTCTCTGTCCCTACAGAATTCACAAAACATTATTAGCAGAGAGTTGGAAAACATAATATCCGTTTAAAAAAATACAATTGATGGATAAAAAATAATAGAAAAGCCAAATAAACATGGTTAAAGTGAATGCACTACCAAAAGTGTCTATGGAGGAACTAATTGGGGTGAGTTAAGAAACAATGTATTACTCCTTACCTTTAAGATTTTATTTTGGCAAAATACAATTGCTAAAATGGTTTCTCTTTCTCTTTCTTTTTAAAGTTTTTTTCTTTTTTCTACAAAACTATTAACACACCAAAGTTTGCTCTCCTGAAAAACCATTGTAATTAGCAATGGGGAAACATGTGTTGAGAGAGATTGGGATATGCATATTTGCTCTTTGAATTGTCAAGTATCAAATGTTAAATAAACACTTGGAAAATGGAATCATTCATGTGATGGGAACATGTGGAATTGTTCATAAAAAATAACATATTAGCATCAACTAACTCAAGATTTGATTATCTTTATTCTTTCATCTTTAATCATTTCTAAACACTCACCGCAATGAACCAAAATGGTAAAAGTTGGCGCATTTGAGTAAAAACTCACATCACTAAAACGTTCAACTTCTTCTCCTAACTGAAGATGTATCACTAAATTTCAATGGTTTGAACATACATTTCCTGCCATGCCTACCAGTACTTTGTTGCCTTTCTTATCTTCAGTGATGACATCTGTGATGCCACCACTGCATGTTCATGGCATGCAATTGAGAGCTTAATACTTAACTCACTTGAACTATCACATTTCTGAGGTTTTCTCACTTACAGGTGCAACGTCAAGAGAAATAACTACAGAGAATGTGCCATAAACCAGCCACACAAAAGAGTGCAAGGTTGAGCTCATGCCACCACCAATCTCTCCGGTGGACGATGGAATCCCTGCACTTTTGCCTTTTGTAATGGACAATAACAAATATGGCACTTGCAAGAAAAAGAACTAAGGAGAATTTGCCACTTCCTAGTCACACAGTGAAGTGTAGTACAGCACTCTTAACGGCAAGTACTCTGATGGGCAGATTGAGTACCGGCAAAATAGACAAAACTATGGGCCTCATTACAAGTACTCCGGTCCGGAATTAACACTGCCGGTAAAACCATACCGGCACCGTTTCCATGTCCGCGCAATCATGACCCGCGGCCCCGGTAATAGCACCACCCTAAACCGCCAACGCGGAAATAGGGTTCCCCTTAAGTCCGTCTGCACGGAAACCCCTCCGTTACCGGCAACACGAAACACCGTCAGCATCACAACTAGCGCGGACACGGAAATACCGGGAAAAAAATGGCGGAAATACCGTGATCACGGTGGCGGAACCGCCGCCACCGCGAACATGGCGTTATACACTGCCTGCTGAACTGAATCAGGGCACAGGTGCACCAAATCAGCCCAGCTGGACCTAGCAGGCCACTGGGAGCCTACAAAAGGGCCACACCCAGCCCAACACAACACAGAACCATGCAGGCAGCAGGTCTAGTAGCACTGGGACTGGGCCTACTCAACCAACAGGCAGTACTGCACATGGTGGCAGTAATGGCGCAGAGGAGGAGGCGTAGGCGGAGGAGGCGCAGGCGGCCACCAGCCAACCCTGCAGCTATGGCAAACCCCATTGCCCAGCCAGCCCGACCCCGCCGCCAGCCACCAATACCACGCATCAGGGCCTCACCCTGGAACCTCACCCCAGGACAGATCCACACCCTATACCGGCTGGACCGTGCAACAATCCTGCACATCACCGCCATGATTGAGGACAACATCAGCAGCCTAATTGACACCCCCACCGCCATCCCCCCCCTCTTGAAGGTTGTCTCAGTGCTGCATTTCCTTGGCACTGGCACCTATCAACACACGGTTGGTGAGCTGCACGGCATATCACAACCCTGTTTCTCAAAAATCCGGGTACAGGTACTGGATGCCCTGTTGCGCCATGTGTCGGAACACATAGCCCTACCCCGCACCCTCCCCGAGGTCATTGCCACCAAGTTGGCCTTCCATGCCATAGCAGGCATGCCAAATTGCATAGGCGCAGTTGACTGCACCCACGTCGAGCTGACAGTACCACATGCAATTGAGGCGGTGTTCCGCAATAGGAAACAGTATCACTCTTTGAATGTCCAGATGGTTTGTGATGCCATGCAACTGATTACACACTGCTGTGCACGTTTCCCAGGCTCATCACATGACTCAATGGTACTGCGGAATTCCACGTTGCCACGGTACATGGAACGCTATGCCGGACAAAGCACATGGCTATTGGGTGAGTACAGCTGACGATGCTACAACCCTGTCGGAGTGGTGTGTGTGTGTCCAGGCCAATGAGCATTGTGAGTGTGCCGCTGTGACCGCACATGCATCACCCCCCTTCCATCTACCAAATACACAGCGGATGCCAAACATCATGAAGGAAGACATGACAGGCCACCACAATGTGCCCGTGCACACGCTGCCACAGCCAATCCCGTCACTGTCCCATGAACCCTGTGCCACTGCAGACACCCACCCTCAATTGAAACACTGCCCCAAAAAGCACGAGAGGCGTGTAAATGAGACGACGTGTATTTACTACTTCCGTACAGTGGAGTCACTCTGCCATGTGTGGACAGCACTGCACCATGACATGCACACAATCAAATGTCACCCGCAGGGCACAGTAAACATGCAAGTTAATGTGTAGGCCCATATGCAGTCAGCGACATACCTCGTGATGGCCAAAACATACCTCCAGACACTGCATGGTACATATGCATGAATGAATGATGATACAAGAATGCACAGCAGCAGATGAGGACATGATGCCACAAACACTGACATGTTCCCCCATCTACATCCCATGTAGGTGATGCGGGATATGCACTCACGCCATGGATGATGACACCTGTACGGAGACCAAGGAACAGGCATGAAGAGGCATACAATAGGGCACATATCCGCACACGTGGAATGATTGAGAGGACATTTGGACTGCTGAAGGCCCGTTTCCGCTGTCTGAGCAGATCTGGCGGATCACTGCTGTACAGCCCAGTGAAGACGGGCAAAATCACGCTCGTATGTGCCATGCTGCACAATACATGCCTGCGCAGGAACATCCCAATGCCACCAGACGCAGATGAGGAAGATGGGGATGGGGATGGAGATGGGGATGGGGATGGGGATGGGGATGGAGATGGGGATGGGGATGGAGATGGGGATGGGATGGCACCGCCTCCCCCTGGGGGTCCACATGATGGCCAGAGAGCACGGGATGCCCTGATTCGCATTTACTTTTGAGTCACAGCACATTCACAGAAATGCACAAACATGGTGACGACAATGAATTAATAGTTGCACTGCAAAATAAATGATCAATGTCCACACATGTATGTCTTGATTTGAAATGGTGATGTATTGATGTAATGTAGAGGAAAAACGAGGATCCAAAAGTAGGAACCCTCCCGTCCCCTGCACTCTATCATAAATCCATCAAAGGATGGTTCAACAAACTTTCAAAAGCATTAGTAATAGTTAAACAATAGTTTTCAAATTAGATAGAAAATAAAAATAAACATTCAATGATTTCATAAAGACACCAAAAGGTGGTTTTAATTATAGTCACAATTAGTTAACCATAAAGCCTTAGTGTACAAAAAGCCAAAATGACTGTCTAAAAAATACCATGAAAACAATAAGCAATGATAGTCCATGTATACAATTTATGGCTGACGCGTTTCGGGATACATATCCCTTCTTCTTGAGCCTAGTTGATTTGGACTGCGGAACCTTAAGTTTAAATCAAGGTCAAGTGTAAATTTCCACTCAAAGCATGGTAAAACCGTTTGTGCCAATTCTTTCCGCCGGTCAGTGAAGGAGAACTGCTCTTTTCAAAAGTGCATAGTGCCTCTAAAGTCGTAAAATCTGACGGGAGAAAACGAGTGTGTACTCCGCTAGCACGGTGATCTTAAAGTGTCCCAGGTTATTTCGCAAACAGGACAGATTGTTCTCTGTAATGGAATCCAAAGGGATACTTGGACACGTGTAGAACAACAGCCGCAATAGCGGATGAACGCTTCCCGAATGCGAGCGCCTCCGAGCAGGAGGATGCGTCCCCCGTGCTGGCTGAGGTGGGTCTACTGGTAACCCTGATGTAATAACAACAGGGAAGAAGGTGCATTGGTTAGGGAAGCTGTACACCCGGGGCCACCCACCACCCAAACGTGCCCACCCCCACCCAGAGCCCATTGTCCAAACCCCCAAAACTACCTACCCCACCACCCAAACGTGCCCACCCCCACCCAGAGCCCATTGTCCAAACCCCCAAAACTACCTACCCCACCACCCAAACGTGCCCACCCCTCTCACACCCTTGTAGTCCACATGTGTCCTGCACTGCCCCACACACATGCCATCACTTCCGTGTGCGCTTCTGTGAAACCTTGCCCGAGGGACCCGTTAGCCTACTCGAGCGCCTCCTCGGACTGGCAGTAGTGGAGCTGGATGGGGTGGTTGTGTTTGATTGGCCAGAATCAGGGATTGAGGGCATCCGTGCCAGATTTGCCTGTTGGCCAACCAACATGGCCTCTGCAAGCCTGGAGGTGTGGTCGTTGCCCTCCCGCACATGGCGTGCAAGGGTTACTATGGTGCTCGCAAAGCGTCCAATGGACCTCGACAGGCGACGCACTGAGGCGCTGTAGCTCTCCCTCTGCAGCCTGGATTCCTCTAGCTGCCTCTCCACCAGCTGGGTGAGGGTAGCCTGCTGGTCCTCCATCCGCTGCATGCGGGCATTCAGTTCGGCCATGGATGGGGTGGGCGACCTCATGGGACTCCCCAGTGAAGTGGGGCTGAACCCCAGCTCATGGAAGGAGCCCAGGTCTTCCAATGTGGGCATCTCCCCCTGTGGCCCCGTTTCCGAGTGCTCTTGCGGGGCACTGTTATCACTGCAGGCCGCCCCCTCGGCAGTGCTGCTGCCTTCGATGTTGTGTTGGGTGGCCATGATAGGTTCCCGTGGCACCTGTCCAGACTCAGCCAGTGTGGAGACGGTGGGGATGTTGGTGGTGGTGGTGTGCCGCACATCTGTAGTGGCTGGCAATGTGGCTAGAGGTGCAGAACTGCCGGCAGCATCCTCCTGTGTGGTGGCGGTGGCTAGTGTACTTGCCGATGCAGATTGGCTGGCCTGTTGTGCAGTATCACTGTCACTTGAAACGGCTGTGGGGACACAAAGGGCATGCAATTAGTGTTGTTGTGGTGGCAGATGGGTGCATCACATGCGTCATTAAGATTGTACATTGAATAGTGTTAGTCACATGCATCTGATTGCTGGTGTCTGCATTCAGTGATATTGGTTGCCATACGGATCATGATGGGTCCTTTGGCCCACACATGCACTGCCTGGGGGGGGGGGGTTGTTAATGGGTCCTTTGGCCCACACATGCACTGCCTGGGGGGGGGGGGTTGTTAATGGGTCCTTTGGCCCACACATGCACTGCCTGGGGGGGGTTGTTAATGGGTCCTTTGGCCCACACATGCACTGCCTGGGGGGAGGGGGGGTTGTTAATGGGTCCTTTGGCCCAGTACTCACAACTGCATATTTACATGTGGCATTCATGTTTGGGCACTTACCGGCATCTGCAGGTGGGCTCACTCCTGCCTCAGCCTGCCCAATCCCATGGATTCCCTCTAGGGGGAGGACGCTGCTGCAACGCTCCTCCCATGCTTGCAGCCTCAGTGGGGAAGGGGGTCCTCCACCTGTCCCACTGCTGCGTTGGCGGTGCGTGGAAATGAGGTTGCGTACCCTCAGCCTCAGGTCGTCCCAACGCTTGTGGCAGTCCTTCACGCTCCTCACTGCCACGCCCACGGCGGTGCACTTGCGTGCAGCTTCGGCCCACACCTCCTTCCTCCGCTGCTGTGTGGCACGCCGTTGGTCGGCGCTGAACAGCATCTCAGCATTGTCCACAATGTGCTCCACCAAGACGGTTAGCTCCGCCTCGCTGAAGCGCTGTTTGCGCTGCCTCTGAGCAGGAATCCTGGCAGACATGCTGGTGGTCCCTTTTGGCTTCTCAGAGTTAGGATTGTGCTTGTGCTGGCTCTGGATGGCAATGGATTGTGCTTTTATATGATGGCCGCCTCTCTGTTTCCTGTTTTGGCGATCATGGTATTTCCGGTTCCGTGTCCGTGGCGGCGGAGGCGGAAACGGGTTTTGCGCCACTTGTGGCTTCGTTATTTCCATTTCCGTGGGGTTTTCCGTGACGGCGGTAACAACGTTTCCGAGTCCGTGTGGTGCGCGCGACCGACAGCGTGTAATCGGACGGTTTTTCCGCACCCTTGCGGACACGGAAACGTTTTTACCGCCGTCACGGATTTTGCACGGTCCCGGACTGGCAGGTGTTAATGAGGCCCTATATGTCAGAAAGCCCTTAAATTTTAAGTAATAAAAACAAATTACAAGAAAGGATACTATGTTGCTTCCAATAAGTCATCAAATGATTGCCACAGCTTTGGGGAACTCATCACCAACTTACCTTAAAGATGCTTTCTTCAAATTAACCCCAAAACGTGACTCCATGATGAGCCGGAAGTGTTGTTTTGTTCATGAGTTCCCTTCTCCATATAAGTCAACATGGCCGTATATAACACATGCCCAAACTGAATGTATCCGAATGTTTGCCAGCAGGCCATCGTGAAGTACATGGCACTTAAAGACGCTATTCTATTTGCTTTGCCCAAAATGACAGTACTGCTGATGTGAAAAAACATGCCCATGGTGACTGCTCCAATATCGCCATGTAAACACACACTCCTGTTTGCATTACCCATAATACCAACAATGCCACTGTAAGAAGACCTGTCCTAGCTCTCTGTACCAATCTGTGCGAGTACCCCTACATACGAACACCCTCATATTTGCTTTGCCCTTTGAGAATGTAATGTCATTGTAAGGAAACATCTGTACTGGTGATGCCAACATGTGCCTGTATGGCCATTTAAATACACATTCATGTTCTGGGATGAGGAAGAGGAAGACAGATTGGGGTAAGGAAGATATAGTTCAACATATGTATTATGAATCGTGTTCTGTGCTGCTTGAATCATTGATTTTGCCCCATTGTGAGTGTATTCTGCAGGTACTTGATGCAGGGATGATTGCTTGTGCTATTTTTGTGTTTTCGAATTCTACACTTTTGGGGATTTTGTGGAATAGAGACAGCACGCCATGATTTATTTTGTAGGACGTTTGTCAGTGTGTGGCTTTTTATTGTGCCCTGTGTTTTATTCTGGGGGACTTATTTTGAAGTGTGTTGCAAAGCTTGTGTCATTCTGTTGTCTAGTGGCCAAGTTAGGTATTGTTCAATGTATCATGTCTTTCTTTTGTTATGTAATTTTATGGATAGATATAGTTTGCAGTAAGGATGGAGTGATGATCCAAGTGTGACATGATGACTTTTGTATTAATTAGTTGCTTTAATGACAGGGGTATTTCACTTTTTTGTGATGATTTTATTTTTAAATTTCAAACAAATACAGTAAGCATCAATAAAATGTCAAAGGATATGCGTAGGTGTCCTGTAACCAGACTTCCTCTATTAATTTTCATCATTCAGAATTTTCAGGTCAATTTTCGGTATTTTCATTTTCAGCGATTAGTCACGTTTTGAGTTATGCATCTCTAAGTATTCTCCCAAGATTGCTAAAATAGTTGTGTTTGGTCTCGACTGTTAATTGTCACTCTCTCCAAATGAGCTATTCCGGACGTTTCTTTTAACCATTCCTCTACTTTGCGTTTTCTGCTCCTCCAATGAAACAGAATGATTATCAACTATATAATCCAGATCTTCATCTGTTCAGTTAAAGTCCCAATCATAGGAAACTTGCTGAACAGCATATCATTCACTTCCAACCATACCTCATGACCGGTCACTAGTTTCATTCTCTTTTCAAAAACGTTTACCATAGAGCATTCAGGTAGACAGGGAGGGTGGGTTCTCACATTTCCAGCAGAAGTCATCATAAAATAGGTCACATTTGCTCATCTTATCGGTTATTTGTTGAAGCAGGTGTTCATCCATATCTATGCTCACCTTGGGGACGTCTCTTAGTAGATCCTACCACTATGTCAATGAAATCTCGATTTGTAGGTCCACTCTTCAACTTTCCAGATTCTTATCCAATACACTCATGTCTTGTCCAGGCAGTATTTTGGATATGTCACTAACTCTGTTTGTTTGTTTGTTTGTTTGTTTGTTTGTTTGTTTGTTTGTATTATTTGTAGTGCGCACCAGACCCGAGGGTATCAGGGCGCAAGGCATAAGAATACCTTCAGCTTGGTTACACATAAGGAAAGGTAGTACTTAACAGGAGTCAGATAATACATACATTTTTACATGAAAGACTATTTACATAACTCACTATTTACAAAGGTGATAAGAGTAAAATATACAGAATGAGCGAAAGCCGCTGGGTGTATAGCATCAGGTACAAAATACAGTAACAGGTGTCTAAAATAGCAACTGTGTAATGGGAGGCCACTGCGGCAGCGGGCAGGGAGCTAGGACTGAAGTAGAGCATGTAAAAGTGTAAGGGGCAACGTAGTTGTCACATGTATCTATGGGTGCAGCAATTACTTGTCATTCTTGCAACCAGTTGGTCATGTTCTGTCAGAATTTGGAAAAGGTTTGGTCCTCTCTCAAAGGAGGTGGCAAGGAGTTCCACAGTTGTGCTGCCTTGACTGGGAAACTGGATCCCCCAATGGTGGAAAGTTTAAAACTTGGTACAAGGAGACAGTTGGAGTTGGCTAATCTTATAGGTCTATTGGATGTTTTTCTGGTAATCCTTTCAGTTAGATAACAAGATGTTTTATTATTTATACATTTATGAATGAGAGTGGAAATTTTTAGGTGAATTTTATCAAATGTTGATAACCATTTGTGTTGTCTCCTGGTACAGGAGATGTGTTCCTTCCTTGTTATATTCAGTGCGGCTCTCAGGGCGTTATTCTGAAGTACCTGTATTTTTTTGATGATGTGTTTGCTCACACCGATGTACAGGGCGTTACAATAGTCCAGTTTGGGGAGTATGAGAGCTCTGGAGAGAATTAGGCAGCTATTAGTGGTAAGAAATTGTTTGCCTGCTGTGATTAATTTGCACGTGTATGCAGAAGAGGATGCCAGGGAATTTACCTGTTTGGTAAATGTTAGAGTGGCATCCAAGTAGAAACCTAAGGTTTTCACCTCATTGGCCACTTTGATAGCGTTACCGTCAATAGTAAAATATGCATAGCCCAGACTTAATTTGGTCAAATGGGCAGTAGTGCCAAGGATGATAAGCTCTGTTTTATGATCAATCAGGCATAGTCCATGGGTAGCCATCCATGCCTGAACGATACTATAAATTCTATTCACCAAAGCCAGGTCCCTTGCATAATCTCCGGTAAGAGGTAGGAGGATTTGAGTATCGTCTGCATAATTAGTGTAGGCGATACCCAAATGGTCCAGATCGTCAAAGAGGGGCTTAGTGAATACATTATAGAGGGTCGGCAACACACGATCCCTGGGGTACACCACAAGTGATGGGGATGGGGTTCGCTGCTGCCGAGGATGAGAAGAATCTCATAGTCCTATTGCTCAGGAATGACTCTATCCAAACTATAGCTTTCTTGGAAAAATGGGCTGCTGAATCCAAGTGGCTACATAGGACCCTGTGGTCTACCAGGTGGAATGCAGCCGAAAGGTCTAGGAGGAGGAGTAGTGCTAGTTGTCCATTATCTCTAAATTCATCTATTTGGGCCTTAAGGTCGATTAGTTCTGTTTCCGTGCCATGTTGAGGATGGAAGCCGGATTGGCGAGATCCTAGTAACAGGTTAGATTCCAGGAAGTTCTGAATTTGGATGTATGCCACTTTATCTAAGATTTTTAAGAGGAATGGCACAGTAGTTATAGGCCTGTAATTTGTAGAAGTAGTCGAGTAGAGGGTTTGCTTATTAAGGAGGGGAAGTACCCATGATTCTTTCAGGTTACTGGGGACAGTACCTGATGTAAATGATGCATTAATAAGTTTAGAGATAAAGCGTGCAAGCTCTCTGGCAGTGTCCTTGATAAGTTGTGCTGGGCATTGGTCGCCCTTACAATTGGACAGTTTGAGTGCAAGTATGACCTTCTCCACCTCGATGACAGAAACTTTAGAGACGCTGAAACGCGTTTCTTGTTTGCAATGTGGCAGCTGCCCTTTATTGGGCGTAATCAAAGGTGTTAGTGAAGCTTTCTTTTGTGCAATCTTGGTTTGTAGGTTAGAGACTTTGTTGGTTAGTGCGTGCTGAATATCAGTGCACCAAGTTTTGTCTTTTGTGCAGTTTTCTTGAGGTAGGATAGGTGTTTTTAATTCTTTTAGTATTGTGAACAGTTCTTTCGTGCTAGATTTGTCCTGTGATATTCTGTCGTTGTATGTCTCCTGTTTAGCCAAGAGGATGTCTTTCTTGTATTGAGTTGAGATATTAAGAAGGTTTGTTTTATTTTCTGCTGAGGGTAGGAGTCTCCAAGCAGTTTCACATTTTCTTTTGTCTAGTCTTAAGTTTTTTAGGTGTGGGGTGAACCATGTGTTGAGATGTTTTTTGGGGTTATTCTTCCTTAATTTGAGTGGGGCGATATCATCAAGAGCAGTGGTCATGATTTTATTATATTCCTCAACTAGTAGGTTTGGGTCCATATTGTCAGGTAGGGAGTTAAGATTAGGTAAGATGTGAGGAAATATTTTGTCTACCGTAATATTTGTTTTGTTCCTTGTTAGAGTAGATGGGGCAAGAGATGTTGACTGAGCTATGGCTAATTTAGTTGCCAATGTGAATGTCAGAAGATAATGGGTGGTCCAAATTTGAGGTGATATAGTAGTGATAGATACGTTGCAGTTGTATTCTGCAATCCAGTCAAGGATTCCACCTTTGTCATGAGTAGGGAGGTTAACTTACTGGGTGAAGCCAAGTTCTTTCAGAATATTAGCTATGGCAGTGGATTGAAGATCCTTAGCATTGTTGGATCCCAAATTAAAATCTCCTAACACTGGAGTTTGAGAAGTATTTTTTAGGTTGTCTGACAAAGAGGTGGAAATACCTTCAGAGAAGGTTCCAATCGGGCCTGGTGGTCTTTAGATAAGATGAATATTCAAGGTTTGGGAGTTGGCAGTGGCTATTTTAACTGATTCGCAGGATTTCAGAGTAGGTGAGGAGGCTAATCTCATGGAGAGGTTGGTTTTAGCAATTATTGCTATGCTTCTTCCTCGTGAGACACGTCTATCTGCTCTCAGGATAGTATAGTCATCAGAGACTGCAAGAGAGAGGGCAGGGCCTGCAGCATCATGCAGCCAAGATTCCATAATGGCCAAGAAGTCGAGGTTATCTGCTAGGATAATTTTGGATATCTCGGTTGCATGTGCGACTAAGGATCTCGCATTTATTAGAGCCCCTTTAAGGTTGGGCATAGGGGTTTCTAGCGCATTAGCTCTAGATGTGTCTTCATTAGCATGCATGGCAGAGTTAAGTTTAGGTCTTTTAGAATTAGTCAGGCCTGTATTTAACTCAGTAAATACTTTGTGGGGTGGACTTATTCTCAGGCGGTTTAGTCTAGCTGCTTGTTTGGCTGGTATTTCATACAATTTGGATAGACGGGCACGCAGTCTAGCATTTCTGTCAGCAATATTGCATGGGATCTGTAAAATAGAAGGTTGTTGAGGTGGGCTGTACTTATGTAATAATTTGGATGGCATGATGAAAGGAGTAGGTGTACTATTTAAAGTCGTTTTTTATGAGGATATCATGGACAAAGTGCCAGAAGGCATTGATGTAAGGGTAAGGTGGGTAATGTGCAGCGTTAGTAACACTACGATGAGTATAGTGCCTAGTAAAAGTCTGTTAGGACATATAAAATACATATTGACTCAGATTTGCATCAGTGTGATAGTAGAGTAAAGTAACCAATTACTCTATATATATGTTAGCCTGAGGAGATAGGATCAGGCAGTATAATGCACTTAATAAACATATGTTGTGGGCTAGTCACCAGTACAATTGAGTAGTCAAGCTTAACTGTTATAGCTATCCTTCTGAGTCCCAGTGGGTCATATATCTGATAGCTATCTACGCATAAGGATAATCTATACCAGCATAACCAATAAAACATATACACTAGTGTGTTAAAATGTCAGATCAGGGGGGCTAATACCCTATACTACTATATTAAGCTAATATGATAGGTCTAGACAGTAACAGCTAGACCTGGGCATGGGGGCCTCGCCTTGAAGGATTGCAGTCATTTCCTAAAAGCATTCTATGCGCACATAGCATAAACTCAGGTTAGCATATATAGGGCGCAAGCATCATAGAGCAACAATCATGCTTCATGAGCGCACTCAACATATCCATAGGGTATCACTTATTGCCTACAACATATGTGGGCCGGGTGGCATATATAGCATAAAAGATGGGAATAAGCATGACATGATTGCCATGTTACTCACTCTGGTGATGTCATTTACTTCCTCTCCTGCCCGGATTTATTCGTACGGCTTCTATAACTCGTCTCACTCTTAGTTGCACAACTCCTCCCTCAGTGACATACACATTACCTTACAGAGTCGGAAAGGAGAGCCCTCCCATTCCAACATTACTTGGCACAGTGATACTATTTCGCGTTTCTGCCATTTGAGAGCCACAGCTTGCTTTAGTTGTCTTTGATTCTTCCTTTATTCCATATATATGTGAGCAGCATCTCCTCGAGATTGGATTCCAATAACCTGCTTGCTTCTCTGAGTCAATTCCTTGGTAGTTATGCTATTTGTCGTGGTTTTGTTCTTTATTTACCCTTTCAGTGAAATTCAAGGAATCTTACCATTCCCTCTGGCAGTGCTTCTTCTTAAATCGCTGGCCTCTCGGCTGTGTTTGGTTCACATAATTACCTCAATGGCAAGAAGGTTAACAGATATTTTCCAACCATAGCCAGGCCAAGACCACCCTTGTGCTATGAGGTGCTAAGTTTCTTCACTGAGTGCAATGGTTTGCTCTCACTCCAGAGATATTACCTGAGGAGGCCAGTAGTATATGTTAAGGATGTATAGTATTTTAGGTATAAGGTAGAAGGTCTTTATCAAGTGTACCCTTTTATGTAAACGTATGTGTAACACCAGCAGATTTTCCAGATCCACAGAAATACACGTTAGCATTGGATGCCTGTGTTTTGATAATTCTGTTCACTGGTCCTTAATTTGGCCCTCAGCTATGGCCAAGTTTACATCACTTTTTTAGGTATGTTTCTCTTTTTTCTTTTAGGTATTTACTATGTTGGACTTTTGTCAGTTCGCCAAGTATCCTAGGAATTGGCAACAATATCAACTAATTTCATTATTTCTGGGGCAGACTTGACTATGTTACTAATGAATAGGAACATGCCATCCACATAAGCCAGGAATGCACCAGAGCCTCTCTATTCTGCATTGTTGCGTGGCATATAACGTTTGCAAGGCACCTGCTTTTGTAATACACAAGCCTGCCTTACTAAATTCCACAGCAAAACCAAAAGGTAATGGTTGGGAAGTTTTTGAATCAATCATAACCACTGGCACAGCTCTTGGCAATCCTCCAGACCATCGTTTTTCAGCCTGCCAAGCCACTACAGAAGGGGAAGACATATGCAAACCAGGCTCGGTCCCACCCCGTAAATTCCACTTCTTCTTTGATGATCAATTTCCTGATGATGCTCATTTCCTGGTGGTAACTAACATTGCATTTACATGAATCAGTGAGACTGGTCATTAGTTTCTGCATTCTTGATGGCCTCTGCCTATTTAAGGTTTTACCAATACTAGTAACTCCTGAAATGTCAATCATCTCATCTGACAACTCTCATTAAAAGCCTTTTGTATTAGTGGTGCCAGTGTTGGAGCAAGAGTTTTGTAAAACTCAGTTGGGAAGCCATCTGTGCCCAGTGAAGATCATGCCTTCATTTATCTTATTGTTGACTCAAATCACTCACAGTAATTTCTTTGTCCCATGTATTTCTGGCGATTCTGTTTTCAGGATTAGTACATAGTGTAGTACGTTTTCAGCTATAGTATCCCTCTTTCTTTCTGACTAAATGGCCATTTATAGCAAGTGGTCTATCCACAGCAATTGCATCTGCACACCCTCTGCTATGGAGTCTGGAGGTTCGCACTTACACCTCCCGCTGCCCCAGTCAATGTAGCACTCAACATTCCTAGCATTTCATCTGTGGCTCACCCATGAGCTCGGACTCTGCAGCACTTACCCTCTCGTTTGTTCCTCTTCCTTGCTGCACTTAAACGTTCTGAATACTGACAAGGCATAGTAGGTTTGCCCCCCCTGCTCTTAAATATTGTGTTGTAATGTATTTCCCTCTCTTGCTCCCTCCCTGCCCTGTGGGCGTGTTGAAACAGTATGTTCTTATTGTATAAGTGCCTAACAAGCACACAATAAATACATAGAAATCTTTGACGATCTCAAGGTATCGAAGCAGAGCTGTCCTATATTGTATATCACTGAATGTACCAGGATCATTGTGCCCAACAGGTATTTTATTTTTTAATGTTAGTATTCACACATACTTGTCTTCTTGTTGCCATTCGCTGGAAAACCCCAGGCAAGGTGAGTTGCCTCTCTGCCCCATGGCCCCATACAACCCCCCAAAACAGCGCCAGTGCCTTAAAAAGCACGCGGTGCATGGCGGCAGTGCGTTCTCTCCCCGGGCTTCACAGTTCCTGGATTCCCTTATCCCCGCCTCCCAATGGCCCTGATTGGACAAGCCTTCCCCTCCACCACACAGGCCTGGAGACCTGCGAACAGCGCGGCACCAGCGCCATTCGCTGGAAAACCCCAGGCAAGGTGAGTTGCCTCTCTGCCCCATGGCCCCATACAACCCCCCAAAACAGCGCCAGTGCCTTAAAAAGCACGCGGTGCATGGCGGCAGTGCGTTCTCTCCCCGGGCTTCTCAGTTCCTGGATTCCCTTATCCCCGCCTCCCAATGGCCCTGATTGGACAAGCCTTCCCCTCCACCACACAGGCCGGGAGACCTGCGAACAGCGCGGCACCAGCGCCATTCGCCGGAAAACCCCAGGCAAGGTGAGTTGCCTCTCTGCCCCATGGCCCCATACAACCCCCCAAAACAGCGCCAGTTCCTTAAAAAGCACGCTGTGCATGGCGGCAGTGCGTTTTCTCCCCGGGCTTCTCAGTTCCTGGATTCCCTTATCCCCGCCTCCCAATGGCCCTGATTGGACAAGCCTTACCCTCCACCACACAGGCCTGGAGACCTGCGAACAGCGCGGCACCAGCGCCATTCGCTGGAAAACCCCAGGCAAGGTGAGTTGCCTCTCTGCCCCATGGCCCCATACAACCCCCCAAAACAGCGCCAGTGCCTTAAAAAGCATGCGGTGCATGGCGGCAGTGCGTTCTCTCCCCGGGCTTCACAGTTCCTGGATTCCCTTATCCCTGCCTCCCAATGGCCCTGATTGGACAAGCCTTCCCCTCCACCACATAGGCCTGGAGACCTGTGAACAGCGTGGCACCAGCACCATTCGCTGGAAAACCCCAGGCAAGGTGAGTTGCCTCTCTGCCCCATGGCCCCATACAACCCCCCAAAACAGCGCCAGTGCCTTAAAAAGCACGCGGTGCATGGCGGCAGTGCGTTCTCTCCCCGGGCTTCTCAGTTCCTGGATTCCCTTATCCCCGCCTCCCAATGGCCCTGATTGGACAAGCCGTCCCCTCCACCACACAGGCCTGGAGACCTGCGAACAGCGCGGCACCAGCGCCATTCGCTGGAAAACCCCAGGCAAGGTGAGTTGCCTCTCTGCCCCATGGCCCCATACAACCCCCCAAAACAGCGCCAGTGCCTTAAAAAGCACGCGGTGCATGGCGGCAGTGCGTTCTCTCCCCGGGCTTCTCAGTTCCTGGATTCCCTTATCCCCGCCTCCCAATGGCCCTGATTGGACAAGCCTTCCCCTCCACCACACAGCCCTGGAGACCGTGGTCCCTCTCCCCAGCCCACCTGCTTCCTGGTTCCCCTCTGCCCGCCTCCCAACACGCCCCCTCCATCCGGATTGGTTCCTAAATCCGACATCAAGGACACCCCAGGGCAGCCCTCTGCCTGGCAGCCCTGCGGCGAAGGACCCCGAGGCAAAGGACGGCCCCAAGATGTGTCCGCAGGTGTCAGCAGGGGAAGCCACCAGACACCGACAATACTGTAAGTGCTGGCATGGGTGGCGGGTAGAGCAATTACTCTACTCCAGAAAGCTCCTGCCACTCTAACTTACCTTTCAATGGCCTAGACGGCTACAGACCTACACCATGCATTATTAGAGACATATGTGACCTTCAGCCTAGACCTATTCATGGCTGGACAGCAAACACTGCGTGCAGTATAATTTAACTAGTACCATACCCCGAGAGAACCACAAAGTTTAGCTCGCGTTACATCTAGATAGAAATGTGACTGTTAGCATTTGCCACCCTAGTATGGAGTTCTGAACTTTAGAAGTGCATTTAGAAGTGCCCCATTACCCTCTCTGTGAAATGCTGAATTTAAAAGTGTACCCAATAGCCTCTTCGTGTAAGTTGAATTTAGAAGTGCATTTAGAAGATGAATTTAGAAGTGTGCCTAATAGCCTCTCTGTGAAAAGTTGAATCTTGAAGTGTGCCCAATAGCCTCTCTATGAAATGCTGAATTTAAAAATGTACCCAATAGCCTGTTCGTGTAAGTTGAATTTAGAAGTGCATTTAGAAGATGAATTTAGAAGTGTGCCCAATAGCCTCTCTGTGAAAAGTTGAATTTAGAAGTGGCCCCAATAGCCTCTCTATGAAAATTTGAATTTAGAAGTGTCCCCAATAGCCTCTTTGTGAAAGTTGAATTTAGAAGTGCATTTAGAAGATGAATTTAGAAGTGTACCCAATAGCCTCTCTGTGAAAGTTGAATTTAGAAGTGTCCCAATAGCCTCTTTGTGAAAAGTTGAATTTAGAAGTGGCCCCAATAGCCTCTCTATGAAAATTTGAATTTAGAAGTGTCCCCAATAGCCTCTTAGTGAAAGTTGAATTTAGATGTGCATTTAGAAGATGAATTTAGAAGTATGCCCAATACCCTCTCTGTGAAAAGTTGAGTTTAGAAGTGCATTTAGAAGATGAATTTAGAAGTGTACCCAATAGCCTTTCTGTGAAATGCTGAATGTAGAAGTGTCCCCAATAGCCTCTTTGTGAAATGCTGAATTTAGAACTGCATTTAGAAGATGAATCTAGAAGTGTGCCCAATAGCCTCTCTATGAAATGCTGAATTTAAAAGTGTGCCCAATAGCCTCTCTGTGAAAGTTGAATTTAGAAATGAATGTAGAAGATGAATTTAGAAGTGTGCCCAATAGCCTCTCTGTGAAAAGTTGAATTTAGAAGATGAATTTAGAAGTTTACCCAATAGCCTCTCTGTGAAAAGTTGAATTTAGAAGCACATTTAGAAGTTGAATTTAGAAGTGTGCCCAATAGCCTAGCCTCTTTGTGAAAAGCTGAATTTAAAAGTGTACCCAATAGCCCCGCTGTGAATCTAGAAGTGTGCGAAATAGCCTCTTTGTGAAAAGTTGAATTTAGAAGTGGCCCCAATAGCCTCTCTGTGAAATGCTGAATTTAGAAGTGTCCCAATAGCCTCTTTGTGAAAAGTTGGATTTAGAAGTGGCCCCAATAGCCTCTCTGTGAAAAGTGGAATTTAGAAGCACATTTAGAAGTTGAATTTAGAAGTGTGCCCAATAGCCTAGCCTCTTTGTGAAAAGCTGAATTTAAAAGTGTACCCAATAGCCCGCTGTGAATCTAGAAGTGTGCCAAATAGCCTCTTTGTGAAAAGTTGAATTTAGAAGTGGCCCCAATAGCCTCTCTGTGAAATGCTGAATTTAGAAGTGTCCCAATAGCCTCTTTGTAAAAAGTTGGATTTAGAAGTGGCCCCAATAGCCTCTCTGTGAAAAGTGGAATTTAGAAGCACATTTAGAAGTTGAATTTAGAAATGTGCCCAATAGCCTAGCCTCTTTGTGAAAAGCTGAATTTAAAGTGTACCCAATAGCCTCGATGTGAATACTAGAAGGTACCCAATAGTTTTGCTGAGAATCTTGAAGTGTGCCCAATAGCCTCACTGAGAATCTAGAAGTGTGCCCAATAGCCTCGCTGAGATTCTAGAAGTGTGCCCAATAGCCTCGCTGTGAATCTAGAAGTGTGCCAAATAGCCTCTCTGTGAAAAGTTGCATTTTGAAATGTCCCCAAAAGCCTCCTTGTGAAAAGTGGAATTTTAAAGTGTACCCAATAGCCTCTCTGTGATTATAGAAGTATGCCCAACAGCCTCGCTGAATCTAGAAGGGTGCCCAGTAGCCGCTCTGTGAATTTAGAAGTATGCCCAATAGCCTCTCTGTGAATTAAGAAGTACGCTCAATAACCTCCCTGTGAAAGTTGAATTTAGAAGTACATTTAGAAGTTGAATTTAGAAGTGTAGAGATTGTCTGAAAGGGCATGTTTGAGCGTGCCTTGGTTGAATTTTGATGTGTGCCTAACATCCTCTCGGTACAAAGTTGATTCTAGAAGTGTATATAACACCACCCCTCTGGCATAGCGGGATTTGACAGTGTCCCTAATAACGTCACTGTGCCAAAGTCTTGAAAATCTACCCTATATAGGCTGAGCGGGTGAAGTGGATGCCCTATATCGGGTGAAGTATGTGGATGGAACAAGTGAAGGGCGTGGATGGGACGAGTGAAGGGCGTGGATGGAACGTGTGAAGGGCGTGGATGGGACGGGTGAAGGGCGTGGATGGGACGGTGAAGTGTGTGGATGGGACGAGTGAAGTGACGTGGAAAGGGTGAAACGGTAGAACGGATGAAGTAGGCAAATGAACGGGTGATGTACTTGGAACCGGCGAAGTGGGGGGAACTAGTGAAGTGGGTGTAACGAGTGAAGTTGGTGCAAGAATCGAACGTGCAAAGATGACATATGTGGATGGCTGATGCATGGAGTAAGGATAACTTGGGTAGAACGAATGAAAGGAGCAGTGTGAAGATGACTTATCCGTATGGATGATGCATGGAAAAATGATAACGTGGATAGAACGAATGAAAGGAGTAGTTCATAAAACGGTTGAAGTGCATGGAACGGATGGGAGTGCATGGAACGGATGGGAGTGCATGGAACGGATGGGAGTGCATGGAACGGATGGGAGTGCATGGAACGGGTTGGAGTGCACCGAGCGGATTGGAGTGCACAGAATGGCGGGACGTACATGAAATGGTTTGGAGCGCATGGAATGCCTGAATGAGCATTGAAAGGAACGGTCTGAGTGCTTGAAACGGTCGTAATGCACGGAACAGTCGGAGTACATGGAACGGATGAAGTTCATGGAACTACTGGAGTGGGCGCGATCTCAAGCACCTACAGTAAACCACCATATTCACATCTCCACGCTTACTCTCTTCTTTACACCACCACTCAAATAGAACACAGCGATACTATGACACCATTCGGTATAGCTGTTCTCATACCAACATCTGCCTCATACTCCCCATCACTCTAACTAAACACTGCTGGTTACTCACCCCCCAGCCAGGCGTTCTCCTCAGGCCTAACGCAGCCACGATCGGTCTGGATAATTCCTGCCAGAACGAACACATACTATTGACCTCTCAACCACCACACCTACCGCTAAGAAGCAGCTATTACACGAATGCCACTCCAGCTGCACACATATCCGGTGCTCACACGCACCTTTGTCTCCCTCTACTCTCTCTACTGACTTGAACTTCGGTTCCCAAGGGCGTTCAACCTACCAGCGCCTTCAGACCATACCAATGGTATATAAGGCGCTATATAAATGCAAAGTAACATAACATAACATAACAATATTACTGTTTTTTACAGAACATTTCAAATTTGGCTTTGGCAGTGCAGAAACTTTCCAGCTTATATTTCAATGTTTCTACTTTTGCCCCCAGTACTTTATCTGGGGCCTTCTTTGAGTATTCCTCCTCCCTGTTAGTCCGCTCAAGCTTCACCATCCACAGGTTAAGTTTTCTCTCCCTTCTCCTCTTGAAACTGTGAGGAAACAAGTTACCACAGAGGAACACTTTGGGCCTCATTACGACCCAGGCAGAGGACCATGGTGCTATTAGCACCATGGTCCATGCCGGTGGCCGCCATGGCGGAATTGGGAATTACCACCCCATTCCGAGGTTGGCGGGGCGGTAATTCCCCATGCCACCATGGCCCTTACCCATTCCCATTTTTTGCCCCATAGGGCTCAATGGTAATGGGGAAGGCGGTAAGTACGGTGCCGCAAATTGCGGCACCGTACTTAGCACCAAGGTCCCTTTGCGGGTCCCTAATTTAACGGCTGGTAAAACCAGCCGTTAAAGTCGGGTCCCGCAAAGGGACCTCGTAATTAGGCGCTAATAGGTTAACGGCGCCAAAGCCTTTTACGGCGCCGTTAACCCATTAGCGCCTGGGTGGTAATGAGGCCCTTTGACTGCCTTCCACGATGTCCAAGCTTTGGAGAATGAGCCTCTATTCAGCACAGTCACAGATTCTATTTCTCCTTTCTGCCTTTCCCAAAGTCTTGATCCTTGAGGAATGCAATGCTAATCCACGAGATGCCTCTCTGCTTTGTCCTGTTCCCCCTTTTCATTATTAATTTTAATGGTGCATGGTCTGACAGGAATTTGCAATAAAGAATTTGCAATACATTTTGCACTCAATAACTGAATGCGTTATGCCTTGCCATCTTAGAAAATAATCTATTCTTCAGATGCTTTTATGGACACCTGATTTTTAGGTGCGATCTCCTCCTGTGGAATTCACTGGTCACGAGAACAGTGTCTTCATAAGGCTTTCACAGGGCCAATCTGTCCCTTTTGCTGTTGGTTCTGTTATGGTCTAACGTCAAAGGGACCTCCTCTGACAGTGCCGCCAATGCCGGCATCTAGGCAATTTAAGACGCAGAGACATCGTACTCTCAAACATGTCTTTATTCACCAGCCTCCTCCGTACAACTAACTTCCCCTGTCCCTGTGCGTCATTTCCCCTCCCCGCTCCATGAGTCCCGCCCCCAGACTACATCTCCCAACACCACCCCCACAAATTAAACAGTAACACCCTTCCATTATCCCATTTCTTCAATAAGTCTTTGAGCCTTTATTCGGGCCTTGTAAGATCTGTGGTACTTCACCTCAGAATGCTCCGGTCGGGCATCCATCACCAGGTCACATTGCTCAGCACCATCAGAGTCCTCACCATCTCCATGATAGGATTCATATGACGAATAGGTGACCTCCCTCTCCTGGTGGCTGATTCCCTTCTGCTGGATATTCCCTGAAAGTCTCTTGAAGTGTGATGAATTTCTTATCACTTGCCATTGGTCTACTTCGGCCATAATCATGGAACCCTTCCTGGTTGAGATGATCAAGGGGTCTTTGTGAAACACGGCATTGTGTTTGCTGGTTCTGAGTTGTTTCACTACTACTATGTCTCCCACTTCCAACAGGGAGTTCTTAGCCTGTCTTCTGGTGTCAGCATACTGTTTCATCCTTTCTTTGGCGTTTTCATCCTTTTTCCTCCGGTCTCCAGCAGCTGCATATTTGTCATCAAGACTATCGTGGTGCGGTAATCGAGTGCGAATGTTACGGCCAAACATGACCTCCTCTGGGCAATTTCCTTTGGAGCTCAGATAGTATCGCAGTAACTGATGTAAGACCTGTTTGTATGGTTGTCCTGTCAGGTGTGAGATGTGCAGTGTTCGCTTCAGATTTGCCATAAACTGCTCAATCATGCCATTGGCCTGAGGCCATAACAGAGTTATTTTTCTGTGCTGGAATCCCATGTACTCTGTGAAGGTTTTAAAGTCTAGGCTTGTAAATGGTGGCCCATTGTTTGATTTCACCTGCCTTTGGATGCCATATGCCATAAAGATTCTGTCCAGTAGGGGAATGATATGGTGGGCCGAAGTTGAGGAGACCATCTGAGTTTTCAAAAATGGAGAGTACTCATCAATTACTGCTAGCACATATTTCCCTCGTTCGATGGGACCAATGAAGTCAATCACCACTTCTTCCCCCAGTTGGCAGTTAGTCATGTTTAGCGGTTCTGGGTGTCTGTTGGGCGTGACGAGGTAACACGTGGGCATTCCCGCAGTAGATCCTCTACCATGAAATCGAATTTAGGGAACCATCCATTCTGTCTTAACATCCTCTTGGTTGAGACGATTCCCTGATGATCTCTGTGTGCTAATTCTATTACCTGTGTCCTCAGTGACCTCTGTATTACAATTTTGTTTCCCTTGAACAACAGAATTTCCTCCGACAAGGCCAACTCTTCTTTTACCTGCAGTAGGTTGCCCATGTCTTTCCTCACTTCGGTTGATTTGGGATGGCTCTTTTCTTCCATTTGACACCACCTGCCTGACTTTTAACCTTTCGACGACGATTTGTAATGCTGCGTCTTTGTCCACTTCCTGTGCACGTCTTATTAGGTCTATGTCATGTGGAATTGCTTGTTGCACCAGGTACCTGATGTACCAATCGGCCACCAACGGCACACTCCCGGTCCTTGGTTGTCTGGATAAGAAGTCAGCTGGTGGTCTTCCTTTCCCGGCTTATGGACAATCTCAAATGCAAAAATGTGCAGCCTTAGACCCCACCTGGCAATGCAGGTGGCCTTTTTGCTTGAGGGTTGCCTTGATGGCCAGTTACAGTAGTAAATGGATTTCCATACAGAAACAAATGAAAGGGTTTGCAGGCCCAAACGATGGCCAGGCCTCCGAATAAGCCTGTTCTGTCTTTGATAGACTCTTGCTCGAATATGAGACGATGTGCCTCTGGTTGGAATTTTCTGGACTCTTTTGAGCTAATATAGCCCCTAAATCCACAGCGCTCGCATCCCCTGTTCCTTTTCTCTCTCTCTCTACATCGAAGTAGGCCACGTTTTCCGCCGGTGCTATCCAATCACGGATTGACTTGAATCCCTGTTGGATTGTCATTGACCATTGGAAAGGCATGTGTTGTTTGGTGAGGGCCCTCAGTGGCTCACTGATGGTGGCATTGATGTATTGAGTTCAATAACTTGCCAGTCCTAGGAATGATCTGAGTTTTGAGATGTTTGTCAGTGGTGGTGTCTCATTGAGTGCATACATCTTTTTATGATCTGGAGTCATGTCCTTCTCAGAGAATATGTGTCCCAGAACCAGAGTGTTCCTTTTCTAAATTTGCTTTTTTTCTCTATTTAGCGTAAGGTTCGACAGTTCTAGTGCCGTGCATACTCTAGAGAGCATTGCATGCTGCTTTTTTGGCATCTGTGCCAAACACCAGAATATTTTCATTGTAATTTATGCAGTTCGGAATGTTTGTTTGTTTTATTATTTGTAGTGCGCGCCAGACCCGGGGGTATCAGGGCGCAGAAAAGAAGGCAGATACATGAATACTTTCAGCTTAAGTTAGGTTAAACATTAAGTTACATAGTAGCATAGAAAAGGAAACATTTGCAGAGAAGGTATAGTAAAAGACAATACATCAGTGGAGGCTAACAATAAGAGTGGTCTATACAACGTTACAGAATTTGTAGATTGGTGATTCAGACATATAAGGGCTATAAGATATCTATTTACAGTACATGATAATGAGAAGTGCAGAGTAAAGGCAATAAGGCAGTGGCTAAAGCGCATTGGTAATCATTTTCTCTAATCCAATTGATGTTGTTGTGTCTGAAGCTCAGATAGGTTTGGTCCGTCCTTAGGAGGGGGGTGGAGGGAGTTCTATAACTGTGCAGCTTTGACAGGGAAATTGCTCCATCATTGATTTGAACCTTGGCACAACTAGGCAGTTTGTGTTTGCCAATCTAGTGGGACGACTGGAGGTTTTTCTATTAATTCTCTCCATCAGGTAGCGAGGTGGAGCGTTGTTAAGGCACTTGTGTGTTAGCAATGCAGTTTTAAGTAGTATTTTGTTGTTAGTGCTGAGCCAATTATTTTGTCTTCTTACCTCTGAAATGTGCTCTTTTCTAGATATGCCCAATGCAGCTCTAAGGGGATTATTCTGGAGAATTTAAATGTTGTTAGTGATGTATTTACTGGCACCTAGGTATAGGGAGTTACAGTAGTCCAGTTTGGACAAAAATAAAGCTCTGGCCAGAGTGGTGCAGCTATTCTTGGATAGGAACGGTTTACCAGCTCTAATCAGTTTACAAGTGTATGCTGAGGCCGAGGATATGGAATTAACCTGTTTGGCAAAGGTAAGGGTAGAATCTAGATAAAAGCCTAAGGTTTTAACCTCCTTAGCAACTTTGTTCATGTTGCCATAGATATTGAAAGAGGCACATTTGTGGCCTAGTTTATTGAGATTGAAGGTAGTTCCTAGTATGATAAGCTGCGTTTTGTCATCATTCAGGTATGGACCGTGGGTAGCCATCCATGCTTGGATGATGAGGTAGATTTTGTTTACCAAGGCCAAATCCTTATCATATTCCCCAGTAAGTGGTATGAGAATCTGGGTATCATCTGCATAGTTAGTGTAGGTGATACCAAGATGTTCCAGATCATCGTAAAGGGGCTTAGTAAATATATTGTACATAGTGGGGAGACACAGGAGCCCTGAGGGGCTCCACATGTAATTGGAATACGGTCTGCTGCCGTAGATGGCGAGAAGACTCTCATGGCCCTGTTGCTCAAGAAGGATTGGATCCAGACTATGGACTCCTAAGAGAAGTGAGCTGCTGAGTCAAGGTGATTGCATAAGACCTTATGATTCACCAAGTCGAAGGTGGCTGATAGATCTAGTATATGATATGATATGATGATATGATATGGCATTTATAACGTGCCTACACACAAGTGTTTCAAGGTGCGATGAGGCAAGGGAGGGGGAAAAGAGGGAAGACAGACAACGATCCTACTAGGCCAGGTCTCATTCAGATCGTGCAAGTGCATGGGAAGGGGAAGGAGCAGAAGTGCGGGGGAAAAGGGGAGAGGACAGTGCAGTACATGGGATAAGACAATAAATAAACAATAAGAAAAGTACGGCCAGCAGGTGTCAAGTGAAAGGGTAAGTGCAGACGTCCGGTGTCAAGTGCTGGAAGTGGGACTGTAGGGATACAGAAAACAGTCACCAAGTGCGGGGGTTGCCAGGAAGGCAGTGCAGGAGTGCGACTGGCGGGGGAGTGGACCTGGGCCAAACATCAGAGGGTGGTCAGGTAGCCAGTGCAGTTTCAATGTCAGCCACGAAATCAGCAAGGGAGAGGAGGAGAAAAAGCAGACGCAAAGAGAAAGGTTTTGAGGTGCTTACGGAACCAAATATGATTCTCCTCAAGTTTCAGGGAGGCAGGGAGGCTGTTCCAGAGGGAGGTCCCAGACGAAGAAAGAGATCTACCACCAACTCGTTGCTTGGAGAAGCGAATGACCCAGAGGGAATTGGAGGCGGATGAGTGAAGAGCTCAAGAAGGAAGGTATTTAGGAAGAGAGAGTTGAAGGTATTGAGGCCCCAGGCGCCAGATGGTCTTGTGGACGATGCAGAGGGTTTTGAACTTAATGCTCGCAGCCACTGGGAGTCAGTGCAGAGATGTCAGTCCTGGAGAGATACGATCCCTGGGCTTGAGGCCAAGGACAAGTCTCGCAATCCTGTTCTGGATAAGTTACAGAGGGCGGAGAGTAGAAACAGGCAGATTTAGAAAGAGGCTGTTGCAATAGTCCAGCCTGGAGAGAACCAGAGCTCTGGAGACAGTGAGCTTCTGGGGTAAGGAGAGCAAAGGAAGAATACCTCTGAGGCAATGCAGATGGTAGTGTGACTTCTTAGAGACGTCAGAGATGTGAGGAGAGAAGGAGAGTGTAACGTCGAAGATGACCCTGAGATTTTTAGCCTTGCAGGTGGGAACAGGAAGGGGGTCAAGAGAGGCCGGCCAGAAATCTAAAGGAAAGGAGGGAGCGGGTGTGCCGATGAGGAGAATCTCAGTCTTACTGGCATTAAGGCAGAGGTCATTGGCGGCACACCACTCCTGGATAGCAGACAGGCAGTCAGAGATGAGGGAAGTAGAGGAGGAGGCCGAGGGTAGCCTGAAGATGAGCTGAGTGTCATCCACGTAGCACTGAAAGTTGGGGCAGAGAGCAGCTATGTGGTGGGCCAGGAGTGCCAGGTATTGGTTGAACAGCCAGGGAGAGAGGTTAGACCCCTGTGGGACACCACAGGTAGAGAAAAAGATAGCAGAGAGGAAGGACCCAAGTTGAACCTGGGAAGGTCGGTCGGAGAGGAAAGAAGTCAGCCACGCCAGAGGCTGACCAGTGATACCCAGGTTATCATGGAGACGGTTGAGCAGGATGGCATGGTTGACAGTATCAAAGGCAGAAGAGAGATCAAGCAGGATCAGGACACAAGGGGTGTTAGAGTCAAGGTTGGAGAGCAGTTCTTCACATATGTTCAGGAGAGCAGTTTCCATGCTTCTGGCAGCTCTGAAGGCAAACCGATGGTCATGAAGACAACCAACAGACTCAGTGTGGAGATTAAGCTGGGAGATGGCCAGTTTCTCCAGGAACTTGCCCAGGAAGGGAGTGAAGGAGATGGGGCGATAGTTAGCCGGGCAGGAGGGGTTGGCAGAGGGTTTCTTAAGAAGGGGGTTCACAAGGGGGTGCTTCAGGGCAGATGGGAATACTCCAGTGGTGAAGGAGTGATTGTAGAAATCAGCCAGGGCAGGAGCCAGGGAGTCAATGTGGTCCTTTATGGTTTTGGAGGAACAGGGGTGAACCTGTTTTGATGAGACTTTCATAGATCAGTCTTGTCTAGAAACTTTGTCAGCGGAGAACAGGGGAAAGGCAGAGAAGGAGTGAGAAGAGGAGGCTGGAGAAAGGCCAAAGGAAGAGCAGGGAGTGGGGGGAGTGAGGAGGTAGGGGGAGAGAGAGGACAAGATGTGTTTAGTTTTAGAGATGAAGTGAGAAGCCAGTGCCGTACAGAGGGCCTGGGAGGGGATAGGAGAGGTAGAGACTGCGGCAGGATTGGGCAGTTCCTTGCAGATTTTAAAGAGTTCAGCCGAGTTATTAGATGCTGCAGAGACACGTGCTTGGATATGCACTCTCTTCTTGGTTAGGACAGAGAGCCGGTATTGCCTTTGTAGCAGGCGGCAGGCCAGCTTGTCAGAGGATGTACATGAAGCACGCCATTTCCTTTCGGCCACCCTACACTTGCGTTTAAGTGTGACGAGGTCTGAGTCGAACCAGGAGTTGCACTTGGCTTTGGGCTTCAAGTGGATTCTCATGACAGGGGCAAGGATATCAAGAGTATCAGATATAGCAGAGTGGAGTGTGGAGAGGGCTTTGTCAGAATGAGAATCAGCCCGAGGGGCACGGAGGGGTGAGAAGGTGGCGGCGAAAGTCTCAGCTGACACGCGCTTCATGGGTCGGATGATCGAGAAGGTGGGTGGCAGCGATGGAAGTGGCTTGGCCTGAGGGGTAGGGAGGGTGAGGTGGCAGGAGAGGAGAAAGTGATCACTCCAGGAGAGAGGAGTGGTGTTAGGGAGAGAGAGGGGAAGGTCTGAAGAGATCAGAACATCCAGAGTATGCCCTGCAGAGTGAGTTGGGCCAGCGGGGAGAATGGAGAGTGAGAGAGTCGCAGAGGTCGCGAAAGAGTCCAGAGGGAGGACAGGAGGTGACCAGGTGGATGTTGAAGTCTCCAAGAAGGAGGAGTTGAGTAGTGGAGATCAGGAGTGAGGCGGAGAAGTCAGCCCACTCAGAAAGGAAGGATGAAATCTGATCAGGTGGCCGATAGATAGTAGCCACAGTGAGTGAATGGCTAGGGGAGAGAGAGAGCCTACAGACGAGGCATTCAAAAGAGGAGTAGGCCTGCATAGGAGTGACAGAGGCAGGAATCTACTCTGCGAAGATCAGGGCTACACCCTCACAAGAGCGGTTGGCCCTGGGTGCAGAGAGGATCTTGTAGCTGTCAGGTAGGAGCGTATCAAAGCTTGTGACAGAGCTGGCCGTGAACCATGTCTCAGTGAGACCAAGGACATCAAGGTCAAGTTCTTCCAGAAGTGAAATATGTCAGAAGAGTGTTTGACAGCAGAGTGAGAGTTTAGAAGCAGTAAGGCCGATTTCCCTTTGTCCTTGAGCTTGTCGATCTGGGCCTTGAGATAAATCAGCAGCTGTTTTGGTGCTGTGTAGGGGCCTAAAGCCAGATTGGCGGACACCTAGGAGCTGATTAAGCTCCAAGTAATTCTTCTGGATCTGGAGATACGCCACCCTGTCTAAGATTTCAAGTAAAAATGGCACAGTGGTAATTGGCCTATAGTTCGTAGGTACAGATGGATCTAGTGACTGTTTTTTGAGGAGCAGAAGTACCCAGGACTCCTTTAAGTTACTGGGGATGGTACCAGTAGAGAATGATGCATTCATTAGTTTAGTTATAAAAGGTGCAAAGTCTCTTGCAGCACCTTTAATGATTTGGCTGGACATTTGTCTCCCTGACAGTTTGAGGGTTTAAGGGATAGAATGATTTTTTCAACCTCAAGAGTTGATACTCTTATGAAATTAAAACATTCTAGAGGTTTATGGGAAGGCATAGGAGTGCTAGATGGTGTATTGATATCAGGTAAGCCTGCTTTTTAGTAGCAATTTTATGCTGAAGTGAGGTAACTTTGTTGGTTAAGGCCTGCTGTATGTTAGGGCACCAGATTTTGTCCTTCACACAGTTGTCTGGCACAGAAACCGGTACTTCAAGCTCTTTTAGGATTACAAAGAGTTCCTTTGTACTTGAGTTTGCTTGAAGGATCCTATTGTTGTACGTTTCCGGCTATGTCAGAAGTATTTGTTTCTTATAGAGGAAGGAGATGTTAATAAGGTTGGATTTGTTTTCATCAGAGGGTAGGTGCCTCCAAGTGACTTCACACTTTCTTTTTTACGCTCTCAATGTTTTTAGGTGCAGAGTGAACCAAAAGTTCAAATGTGCTCTAGGTTTACTTTTCCTCATTTTAAAGCGGCAATGGTATGTAAAGCTTTGGTCATAGTTTTATTGTATTTGTTTATTAATGCAGAGGGATCAGTAGTATCTGGGAGCGAGTTAAGGGTTGATAATATAAGGGGTAAAAGCTTATCTACCGTGATGTTCTTTTTATTTCTTGTTAGAATAGGAGGAGCGAGTGAGTTATTTTTAGTTATGAGAATTTTAGCTGCTACACTGAATGCTAACAGATAGTGGTCTGTCCATAACTATGGGGGTGTGGCGATGATTGAGGCATTACAAATGAGGTCTGCCACCCAATCAAGTATTCTCCCTTTGTCATGTGTTGGTAGTGTTACTCTTTGGATGAGGCCAAGTTCCGTGAGGACATTGGCGATGGCTGAGGCTTGCTGGTCTTTGGGGTTATTAAATCCCAAGTTAAGATCCCCTAGCAAGAGTACTTGAGATGTATTTTTCAAGTGTCAGAATGTGCTTTATGATGTTTTGGATTTCACTTGAAAAATGTCTGCCGCTGAGGAGACTTCAAAGATAAGCTGTTTGTATCTGAAGAAGTCCAGATGAGTTACAAACGTGGTGATATATCGGCTCTCATGGCTTAGGACTAAGTGATGGTAGCCCTTGTTCAGGTGTAATCCATGTCAGTGTTGCGAGGGGTCAAATGTCGTTCCCTCTTGATTAGGTCTTTGCATGTCCACACAGAATCAGATGGCATGTGATCATTTCTTTGGGACAGGTATAATGGGGATACCCAGGGCGTGGGACCCAGCGCTGGCTCTATTATGTCCTGCTCAGGTAACGTATGAAGTTCTTGCTCGACTTGTCATTGGATATTGACAGGGATGCCTCTACAGTGCTGAGCCACCGGCTGGACGTCCTCATCAATATGGAGCCGGATCTGTTTCTTGCACAGTTTTCCAATGCCTTTGAATAGTGAGGGGTATAGTTGATCAATCTTGTCCATGGTGTTAATGTACTTGTGAACCACCAGTTTGCATAGAACTTGGATGAGACCCTTGTCCACGGCAGTCTTAAATCTGAGGGTGCACCCGCTTTCTGTTGGAGTGGAGATCAAATAGACTGGGATGTTCTTCTCCTGTGTTTTGTATCTGTATTTTGCCTCATATTGCCCCAAGCACCTTAGTCAAGTATCAGCCCCATATGGGTTTATGTCCACTCCTGATGAGTACAATCTGGGTGCATGAGGAAGGGGCTTGTATACATGTTCACTGAGCACATTCACTGTAGCACCAGTGTCTATGAGAAATTCAGTATGCCTCTCAATGAGGTACATCACTAGTATAGGGCTAAGTTTGGTCGCTTATTTCCCAACGCGTATAGGTACCTTTTTTGCCTTTGTTCTCCTTCAGAGGAGCTTGGTTTGGTGGCAGGTGGCAATTGTTTCACTAGATATCTGATATGTCATCTTGAGCAACGCTCTGGACCCGACGATGAGATTCCATATCAACATCTCTCTCTGGCCTGTTTGTCCTCTCTGCTGTCTTTTCTTTGCTTGTCATCACCAGACTCATGATCAGGTCTTTCCTGTTCCCTCTGTTTTCCATATATTTGAGATGTGTTTTAAGATGCCTCTGATGCAGTGTTTGGCATTTTTATCCTGGAACTAACACCGGCACCACCATCGCCTTTATCTGCCCCTCTGGCCATCTGACATACCGACTTGAAATGGTTCTCCTCCCCACTTGCAGAACATCTCTGTCCAATTGCTGGGCATGCGCCTTCATGGGGAAACTCCTAGCCACATCTGTAGCAAAATGGTTCTCCTTGAGGCCTTGCCGTCCCTTGTAATTTCTGTATGTCTTCATGGTGAGACTGCAATCCTTTTGAATTGCAAAACGCCTCCACCTGCGACTCTATTGCTAGTTCTGTTCTTGCTAGAATTAGTATTTCCTCCAATGTTCTTGCTTTTTGTAGTAGTTTTCTTCTGAAATTCTGAGACTCAAAAACGGCTATGATCTGGGATCTCAACACCTCTGTGTTGGAATAGTTATTAAAGTCACAGTGTTTCATTTTGATGCGTAGTCTCATGACGAAAGTGTCCATGGATTCCCCTTTCATTTGCTTAGTGGTGTGGAACATGTGTGTTTCATAGTCCATATTTGTGTGTGGCGTGATATAGGTGGCTAGCACAGTTTAAGCTCTTGCATGTTGTCAAAGAAGTTGGCTGGCAGCTCATCAATGATGTCTCACGTGGCAGGATCCGCTGCTAGTTTCAGTAAGCACTGTTGTCGGTCGTCTTCCAAGGGTCTTATGGCACCCACATATAAATCAAAGTCTCCTATCCACCTAGCCCACCTCGTCCCATATTGCTGGTGTCAGACACATCAAACGTCGCTGGCAATTGTACTGCAAGGGATTCCTGAACTCTGTGTTGAGTCTGGGCTGGGGGAGTGACAGGAATGGTGGCTGGAATGTCCAGGTCGGACATGTTAGCTGTTTGAATTGATCTTTGTGAGCTCAAAATGTGGGGTGTCTCGATCACACATCTCCTATCCCAGAGGGACTACCATTGGGGTGGTACTGGCACTAGAGTGTACCAGAACATATGTGTGTGTGTATTCTGTGGGTGAGTCATTCATTGCCCTTTCAGCATCGACCCGTGGGAGGCCTTTGCCTCCTCCAAGATGGCAGCCGCCAATGTGTGGTCACGAGCACCACTCCTTTTCCCTGGCCCGGGTGTCCCCTTTGACTTCCACTCACTGCCGCGTGTGCTGTCCTCCCAGATGGGTTCTGTGTCGGGATTGTATACTCGCGCCACGTTGGCCTTGAAGAGGGTGTTGTATACTAACTTGTAGGCTGCTGGCACCACAGGCATCACCAGCTTGTTCTCAGTGCCCTTGCATGGCCCGCCTAGTCGCCAATGTTATGGTCTACCTTCACAGGGACCTCCTGTGACAGAGCCACCAATACCGATGTCTACACAACATAAGACGCAGGGACGGCATACTGTCAAACGCGTCTTTATTCACCAGCCTCCGCTGTACAACTAACTTCCCCTTTCTCTGTGTGTCACTTTCACTCCCCGCTTCACAAGTCCCGCTCCCGCCCCAGACTGCATCTCCCGACACCAAACATACTGAAGGACGTCTGTCTAGGATTTCATCAGGGGTTAGATGATAGTCCCTACCAATCATCACTGTGTTGCGTTTTTGCTGTGCAATCTTGTTTGAGAGCTCATGCAGTTTGTCATGTGAGCTATAGTTCTGGAGCTACAAACTGATTAGTAACATGTCATGGTCTACCAACATTTCATTTAAGGCACAGTACCTTTCTTGTCCTTCTCCTATTTCCTTTTCCAATATTGGTTGTAGTTGCAGTTGTGGCATCCTTCACCCACCTGTTTCCTCGGCAACTTCATTGCTTCCTCTTGTGTTTATATGAGGGGCACGTATATACCTGTATACACTTTTCATTTTTCTGAGCCCGAGCATGTCTTTGTTCTGTTTGATTGCAGTACTCAGTCCGTTTACATTCTAAGTCACAATAGAACTATTCTCTGAATTTGTCACAACTCTCCTTTCCAGTTTTCTCTGGTTCACCTGCCCCCCTCAACGTGCTCCTCAGCAAGCGTGTTGATGTCCCACCTATTGGCTCCCAGTAGCAGGGTTAGGAGCTCCCATAATAGGAGATAGATAGGAAACGCCGAGACTGCACTTGCGCAATATCCTTAGCTTTCCTGCAAAAGAAAATAGTATACTGCCTGCTTATTCAATCGTCTATATCTAGCCCTCTCTGGTGTAGTTCTATATGCCCCTAGCCTGAGGAAGACATTTTCGTAGCCATTAGCCAACCCCTGCAAGGGCGTATTACTCATTAGCCTTTAGACTACTATCAATGTCTTCAAAATCTGTTTTTCTAATGGTGTTATTTTATAAAATATGTTTTCAATTTCTCTTGCCACCTTCATCTGTTCGAACCATGCATTGGTCAGAAGAAGCGTATTATCCATACAGGAGCAGGTCCCCCACCATCTAGTTCACACATCATACTTCTGCTCCCTGTCTGTGGTCGTTCCTCCAGTGTCTTCAGATTAGTGTCAGGCGCAGTGCTCATTCCATAGCCTTTGGGGTGGCATTACCTACTCTGGCCCCCTTCTGGGTTCAATCCACATTGCTATGTCAGCACAGGGAAGTGTGCCACTCATCTCATCGCTCTCTCAGAGGTAGGTAACTTTTTTCAATTAAATATTATCTTGAAAAATGTTCTATCACGATGCCATTAACTGTTGTTTACCTTATCATTCTCGGTAAGATTTTTTAATACTAATTTAGTTTACTCGTATGTAGAATTCCTGGGGTAAACCTGCACAGATTCATACTCACACCCTGTAAAACGCCCTAGCGAAAGTTATTATCCAGAGCACATCACTTCATTAATCGTTAACCAGTAATCATCTACATACCTAAACAGTTGAACTCTGTCACACTTAAGGTTGACAGGGGGTGGCAGTCAATAAGTGTAATATATTTGCATGTAAAGCTGTAATGTAGCTGAAGAGAGTTTACCTCAAGGCCAGCAAGTGCTCGCTTGCCTGTTAATGTTATATTTTTTTAGGATTTGCTTCCATTAAGCACACCAGTGCTTCGTTCTGTGTTATGTTTACCCTTACTCCTTTTTGGAAAAACCTTTTGAGCACTGGTGGAGACTTCAGAGACTTCAGATGGATTGTAATGCGTTGTTCCCTTGCAAGCTTCCTGGCCTCATTAAATGGCTTTTTTACTTTTTGATTACTATTTCTTGTCACCTTAGTAGAATTAAATGTCTTTGTGCCTCGTTACGGCTTTGGCGGTAGCCATGCCGCTATTGGCGGCATGGCTGCCTCCAAAACCGGGTCCGGGTTCCCTGAATGGGGAATTACTGGTCCATTCCGAGTTTGGAGGGCCCGGTAATTCTTCCCTCAGGGAACCCTGGCCCGGACCTTCCCCATTCCCATTCGAGCCCCCATAGGGCTCAATGGAAATGGGTGCAGGGAGCTAACAACGGGCCGATTACGACCGGCCCGTTGTTAGCTCCCTGGTCCCCTCGCGGGACCCGGTAAGGACGCCTGGTTTTACCAGGCGTCCTTACCGGTTCCCGCGAGGGGACCTCGTAATCAGGCGGAATGGGTTTAACGGGTCCGCATCCATTAGCGGCACCCGTTAACCCATTCCGCCAGGGTCGTTATGAGGCCCTCTGTTTCCATTTGAACCTACCTCTCTTAATATCCTCTTGCAAGACCAGATCTTTCTCGTCAAAGCACAGGAAAGAGACCAATAGCTGTCTAAGCAGGGACTCATTGATCTCTGTCTATCTTGGATTTCTTTACCTAGTATTTATGATATTAAAAAAAAGATCAGTGTCTCTGCAAAACGGCAAAGTGTTCCCATTAATGTGTCTGTTTGATGGATTGCTATCTGCAATGGTGCGAAAGCCGTAGAGTTCTTTTAGAATTTGTATTATTGTAAAATGATGCTGGCAAGTCTGTCTCTGAAAGATATGTCTGCTAATCTTTTCATTAATGCTCCATTTCAAAAAGTATAGTGCCACATGTGCATTTGCTGAGACAGCATCCTGCACACTCAGCACCACGCCATCTGTAGCACGGGTCAGGTTTAAAGGTCACATGTACAAAAATGGCTGCTGCTAGAACGCAGGGGTTCCTGCTGGCAGAAGTGGCTTTTTAACCTTCTGTACCTCTGCTTGCAAACTTAATCATTGCATGCCTCAGTTAATCTGGTAGAACACAAATCTTTCAATATAAGCCATGTCTGGATGCAGTATGGTGACTGATAAGAGTACACAAGTATATAGCTACAGCAATTTGATATTACACTAGTGTCATCTCTGTGAGCAGGGCCAGCTATCACAGGACTGATGTGAATTGGTGTCTGGTCTGACTATCTCCACTGCTGTCTCCAATGTTGCCGCCCCAGTTCTTCTGCAGGCAGGCTAAAACCTTCCTGCAAGGCACAGCAACCCCACCCAGGAGCTTCCCTGGGCTCTTGTCTTTCAACGGCAGCACAGGCATAATGGGGTCCATTCTCATACCACAGCGCATACCAACTTTTGAACCTTGAAATCATCAGGCCTTGGAAGGGAGCAGTGTTGAGTAGCCAGGAGGCAAAGGGGATGTGGGGAGAGGTTCCACTACCTTGATTTCTGTTAGGCCTCTCTACCTCTTTCTGGTGCCCCCACATTTCCTGCAGCTGTGCGTGACTTCATAAGGCAAATGGCACTTGTTACAGCAGCCTGTATTTTACACCTTGCAGCTGGTTTGTATTGGACCACTCCCCAGGGACACTTTGCTTTTGAGAGGGACTCCTCTCCTTCTTTGGAATCTCGCAATGACAAGAATAATTCACTGGACCTCTGGTGAGGCTAAAGTATATACCAAAGTCCTCTGCCAGGGAGGTGAAGACAGAAGGCAAACAATGGAGAGGCGAGCTGTGTCCTCAAACCATCCTCAGGGAACAGTGGGGTGAACTGCTGTCGACCAAGGCCTGCCTCTCTACTGGCTGTGGAGCTGGAAGCAGGACCAGACACTGGAGGTGAAGGAGTCCCTGTAGGTGCCAGCCAACGTCATGTATTGTACGTGCAGAACTGGGGGATTCACCTTGTGCTGGAGGCCCCGGATTGGGCCTCCCAGAAACCCATAAGTGAAGGAATGGCTCTGGGCCCAGATTTGTGCATAAAACTGCTTGTGAGCTACAATGACGCAGACATCTCCTGCTTGTGCCAAACCTTTCATGAACTATGCCATTGCTGCTTGTGAACTGCACTGTTGTCACGATCTATTGGGCGGTCACTCTCAACTCGGGGAGGTCCCCCCCCCAAGCCAAGTGGAACACAACAAAGTGCTTTGCAGATTCATCTTTAGTGAGGCCTCCAACCTCTATACTACCATTCAGCAAATACCCTCTTTACCACCAATGAACTAGGAACCAGGCCGGTGTATAGTAAGAATATATATTTATTTATGTTTTTACAAAAAATAATAGATTAGTCACAAACATAAGCCACCAATGCCATGGCACCATACAATATCACAATTTCAAATTACTTGCTCTTATTGACTGACATATTTTGAATGAACTTTCAGTTACTACAACACACAGGTAAAATTTAGAGATGGGCAGTTATCACTTTACCTAAGATTTTTTGCGATTGAACCCATAAAAACATGTAAAGCAGACAGTGATTGCTTATTTTGTTACCATGCTCTCTTCTCCCAGCAACTATCCCTCCGTAAATACCTCCCCTACCATGCCCTTCGCTCCTCTACTTCGAACTCCCGCAGGGTCAGTCATTTTTCAAAGAAACAAGCTTGGGGTAGACCTCTGTCTTTGGCTGGGGCCTCCCTTTGGAACAGCCTTCCTACCATCTTGAAACTTGAGGAGAACCATCCCCAGACCGGGAAGCACCCCAAGACCTTCCTCTTCGCTTCTGCCTTTGCCCATCTTCTCCCATGCTGATCTGCTTTCTCTCTTGGCACTGTGCACCTTGCCACCCTCTGTCCTTCGGGCCCTGGTGCCTGCTCACCCTGCCACCCTCCTGCACTGCCTCCGGGCCACCCCTTGCACCGGGGCCTGTATCTGTACCCATACAGTCCCTCCACCCACTCTTCTTCTGCACTTATCAGGTACACCCTATCTGACTATCCTAGCACTTTGGCACTTGCCTGCTGCACTACCACTGTTCATTGCCTTTATTTATTTATTTTACTTATTATTATTTATTCTGTTCTCTCCTCTATTTCGTACTTTCCAATTCTCCCCCCTTCCATGCACTTTTCCCCTTTCTCCATGCACTTGCGTATTGTCAATTTCACTGGGCCTAGTAAAATCATGGTTTTTGTTCTCCCCTGTTCCCCTCCCTTTGTCTGGTTGCACTCTGAAACACTTGTGTACGACTGCAATATAAATACAATATCATTTAATTTCATTTCAACCCCCACCCTTCAGGCATCAAGCAGATATGATCCCTCTGGTGTGAAGGCAAGGTACAGGACAGGGAGGGGGATTGCAATGGGAAAATAGTTTTAGCTTTATATTTGAAAGGCAGGGTTTGGGAAATAAACACAATGTCAAAATCGTTTTGGCTTTTTATATTTTTATTAGAAAAGTAAGGTTTGGGTAATAAACGGAATGGTTTTAGGGTTACATCTTTTTTAGGATTAAGGACACCCCCTCATGTACAGATGTCAGGGGTTTCAGAAAAATAGTCACCCAACTGCTTATTGTCTATACTGTGTCTAACACACACTGGGCATGACCTTTGTTATTTTCAAACTCTAACAACACTCATCTCGTGATTTTTGTATATGGGAATTCATTGATTTAACTTTAAATGTTCTAAGAGTCTACGCAGTTTCACTCCCCTCCCCCACAATTTAATGGAAAGGATTAAGGCAGGCAGTTCCCAACACAATTCAATGTAAATGGATAGGGTGGTTTTCTATGGGGGAATTCATTTGAGTTATATTTAATAAAATGTGCCAAGGATCTACCCAGTTCCACCCCATACCCACTATGCGAGATAGAGATTAAGGTTGGGGTTTCCCCCCACACCTTTGTTGGCATTTGGATGAATCTACTTACATGAGAGTTCTTGGTTATGTGGCATCTAGGGAAACAGCAGGGCTCCTCTGAGGACAGCACAGATCTGGTCAAAGGTTTCAGTCAAAGATAGTCCCCAGCACCCATTCCTCCTCTGGCTCGTCAAATGGCAGGGCCAGCTAGCTTCTAGATTTCCCAGTCTCTGTCCCCTATGCAAGGGTTGAGGCTTTTTCAGGTGAATGATTTTCTCTGGGTATCATTCATCCTGATGGCCTTGGTAGCTCTCCTTGCCTTTCTGCTAGTTGTTCCTTGCAAGAGTCCAGAAGTAGACTACCTCCTGGAATAAAATGGAAAAGTCAGTCCAGAATGAAAAGTCCCTCTCAGATTGAAAACTGATCTCTTATAGGGCCGGTGACACTCACATATTATCATAATTCCGACAATACGGATTGGCTAGATCTCTACCTTCCCCTCCCCCAATACACCCACTGCCTGCTGACAGGACAAGCAGTTGGGAGGTGTGGATGATGGAGGTTGACAGAGGAGAAAGATTCATCATCCCAAAATGACAGGTAGGTTTACCATTTCAGTGTTCCTAAAATTCTTAAAACATGGCAGCTACCTTAATTTTTCAGATAACGGCAGGCACATATACATGGCAACTCGGAAAATACAAATCTTATGTTGGCCCGCCCTTCCTGGGAGGAGCTGGCATTTTTTTGTATTTGCTCCTGAGCCAATATAGTTACAAATCTGACACTTCAAGATTCAAAGATTAATTTCCCACTCTATCACCTCCCCACCTTCCATTTCCTCAGAATAATGAGAAGGCCAGAATCATAATTTATTTTCTTCATAACTCAAATTGAATACATCACACAGAATTCATATTTATGTGGACCGCCAGGCTTTGTATCCCCTTTAATGAGATGAGCTCTCTGGGACACACAATTATCTTTTTTATTAAGGAAAATTGAATCCTATCTTAATCAGCCAATGCTTCACATGTGTCCCTCTGTTTCGCAATAGTCCCCACCTTCTTTTTCAGTTTAGTTTCACTTCTGTCACATGACCAGGACATCTTTCTGTCTCATATTATTCTACCCTCCCCTCCTTGGCTTCAAAAGACCCTGTTCAGGGCTAATGGACAGCCAATGGGGAGGTCTGCCCTTAAAGGTCGATTCTGCTGGCTGTCTTATCTACAGCCTCCACAATTCTGATCTAATTCTATGTAATTCTTAGCATTTAAACTGAATACCAAGCCTGCTTTTCCTGTTGGGCCCAGCTCAAATATCTTGAGTACAGCTTTCAGAGGCCCAGACCTTTCAGTTCAGTGGGGAAAACAAGCTGCATGCATAATTCTAACATGATTGCATTTTAAATTGAAAAGTTGTGTTCAACATGACATTTTGTATCACATCTGGTCCTGCTGTTTATAACTACAGTACAATATTTAAACGGATATAAGTTCACATTTGGTATTATTCACACACAGCCCACAGTTATGTAAGGACCAGTGTTCAATTTTACACAAAACAAAGTAGGCCTTTCCCTTTAAAGGTTGTCATTTTATATGATGAAAATAAGTCTTTGTATTATGAACAAATGCAAAAGGCATGGCTTCACTTTGGATTTCTGGATCACCATCTTGTGCTGTATTGTGCCCAATGTCACATGCTGCTATCTGTCTCTTTAAGTTGAAATTGTAACTTTTCAAATTTTAGGAAAATACAGCATCTCCAGCCACACAAGTCTTATTTTCCATGCCCGGGCACATTCAGTAATTTTAAGCTCTCAGGCATATTTTTCTTCACTTGAGAGCCTGTCCATTTTAACACAGTGGAAGGAGTCCCATTTCTTTCATTTCACTAGGCCTTATGTCAGAAATGTACTGGCTTTTATATTTCAATGGAACTCTACATTAGCCAGCTTCACTCTCACAATAGGGGCCCAGGATGGCCTCTCAGTCCCTATCACTCTGGGGCTGTTTGTTTGTTTGTTTGTTTGTTTATTTTATTTATATAGCGCTCCAGACCCAGAGGTAAAAGGGCGCTTTTAGACAGGTTACAAAAACAATATATATATATATATTTGCAGTTATACATTTGTGCAGTTTAGACAGGTTACAAAAAACAATATATATATATAATTTGCAGTTATACATTTGTGCCATATGTACAGTATATCAAGTTTGCATTGTTATAGTTAGAGTAAGGCAGTGTCGTCAGGCGTAAGAGATAGAAAATGGTAGAGTTTGTTTTTCTCCAGTAACCAGCCAATTACTTGTTTCCTGAAGGGATGAAATGATTCAATTGATTTAATGTTAAGTGGTAAGGTATTCCAGAGTTGAGAGGCCAGGACCGTGAAGCTAGAACCTCCAGGTCTTTTTAAGGTAAATCTGGGCACTGTAAGGCATAGCGTATTGGACGATCTGGTAATTCTAGTAGCCGATTTCAGGGTGAATTTGTTAGTGAGATAGGGTGGGGCTAGATGGTTTAAGGCTTTGTGGGTGAGGCATATGGTTTTTAGGTAATTTTTTTGTTTTATAGAGAGCCATTTACAGGATATTCTAGTGGTGGAGATGTGCTCTCGCCTGGGGATATTTAAAGCTGCTCGTAGCGGGTTATTTTGAAGTACCTGTAGTTTGTTGATTACAGATTGGTTGACACCTAGGTAAAGGCTATTGCAATAGTCCAGATTGGACTGTATAAGAGCCCTAGCCAGCGTGAGACAACTATTGGTGGATAGGAAAGGCCTGCAGGCCCTGATCAGTTTCCCAGTGTAGGCAGTGGCTCAGGCAGTCATATTAACTTGTTTGGCAAGGTTAGTATTGGTGTTGAGATAAAAGCCAAGGGTTTTCACATTTTTGACAATGGGAATTGTGTTACCATCAATGATGATGTTGTTGTAGTTAGGGCTAGGTTTCTGAAGGTTGTTAGGTTAGCCGACAAGGAGAAGCTCAGTCTTCTCATCATTCAGGCAGATGCTGTGTGTGGCCATCTATGCCTGAATGATGGAGAAGATTTCGTTAATCCTGATGACATCAGCACTGTAGTTACCTGAGATGGTGAGGAGGATCTGGCTGTCATCTGCATAGTTAGTGTAGGTGACTCCCAGATGGTCCAATTTGTCAAAGAGGGGCTTTGTAAAAATGTTGTACAAAGTGGGGGAAAAGCAAGAGCCTTGTGGGACACCGCAGGTAATAGGGATAGGGTCTGCTGCTGCCGTTGATGAAAAAATGCTCATGGTTCTGTTAGCCAAAAAGGATTGTATCCACATGACAGCAGAGGAAGAAAAGTGCGCTCCAGATGAGAGGTAGTTGCAGAGTATTTTATGGACGATCAGGTCAAAGGCCGCTGAGAGGTCTAGAAGGAGTAGGATGGCGGCATTACCTTTATCTTTAATATCATCAATCTGACTTTTGAGGTCAACAAGGGCAGTTTCTGTTCCGTGTTGAGGTCGAAAGCCAGATTGACGTATTCCTAGCAGTTGATTGGTCTCTAGATAATCCTGAATCCTGTATTTTCACCCAACACTGTGTGTGGGGATAGAGACCCAGCTTGTCAAACCAATGCTGAATCCCCACCCCAGAAATAACCTTGAAGCCTGACTCGAGGTTGTTTAGCACAAAAGACACATTTTAATAGTGCGAATAGGCACTGTTTTGGACCATAGTGACTTTGAAGCCCCTTCTCTGCCTTTTTATTCAAATAGCATATCCTTGAACATTGACATTGTTGCCCAATATGATTACCTGAACACCCTTGTTAACCCTAGAGTGCTCTTTCACAATAATCTTCATTCTTCATTCCTAATTACATGGGTGGTTTTCCTAGTGTTTTCTGGTTTGTTTCGTGCATTGATTGTTTCTATAAAAATTCTTATATATTTATAGGACCTTGATTGGCCATTATTTTATTTTCTAACTTTTTTCTAAAGCTGTTTCGATTGCTACAGTTATCAGCTCACAATCCTGCTGAAGAGTACAGCATGCCTCTGACCAGCGCTACGAAAAGAGACAAAGGTGGTATGCCTGTCGCCCTTTATGATTGGGGTCAATGCTGGTTTAATAGTGCTAGTAGTATGTAGTAGGCCCTTAATCAGAAGACTTTTTTGTCGTTCTTTGCAGACTGTTTTTAGGAATAGTTCCCTTAACATCACTGCATCTCCATACAGCACTCTGTAGGCTGTGTAACCATTGTTTTAATTCACTTTCATTGTAAGTGACTGATACATGAATTGTGTCCACTCTGAAACTGTGGTTTTACAAGTCTTAGCTCATCCCCACAATATCATTCACCTCCCACAAAATCTTGTAATTGATATCAAGCATGTAATTAGCTACACATGGTTGGTCTTCCATCTCATTGGCAGATGAGACTGCATTAGCAGTGCCAATCTTCTTATTTTGCTTTGGGTTGGAGGATTTGCTAACTTCCACCCTCTCTGTCAGTTGAGCATGTTAGAGGTGCAGGGCTGATTGTCTTGGCTGTAGGTGGTAGTCTTTGTCAGGTTTGTTAGGTCAGGTCCTCAAGGAAGGGAGCTCTGCTCAAATGCTGCCATCGTCCTCCTTATGTATATTTTGTATGTATGTTGTTACACCGATGTACAGCCGGTCCGATAGCACAGCGATTAGAGCGCTTGCTTTGACATCTGTGCAGAGACTGCTGATGCAGGTTCGAAACCCGGCAGGGCCAAATGAGCACCACGCACCATGGGTAATAATAACAGCCCTCAGATACCTGAGTGTTCATAGTGCTATAAAAATGCTAAATTATCATTATAATGTACTGTTCTTTGGAAATCCGGTGGCGGTATAGCCTCATTATATAAGGGAAACTGGTGAATTTGAAACATCACACACTAAGTATGGTGGCACCTGTGAATTTGAGACACTTGTTTATTTATTTGGCATTGCCATTGAGAAGCCACGTTGATGAAAAGAGCCACAGTATCACATGTCTTGGACACAACTAGTGGCTGTTTTTAGAGAGCTGTGAGTGAATGTTAGCAGGGTGTCTATGAGGAATCCCTGTCATTAGGTAACACATGAAGTCATGATTTGGTTTGGAGTGTTTTGCTTGTGGATTGTATATTTGCGATGGTGTGGAGTCGGTCGCAGAGTCTTTGGGTCTGTGTCTGCCTCAACTTGCTGCCGGATTACTTCCTGATTGCTTGCAGAACTTGCTTTCATTCTGCACTTTCCTCACAAGTCCAGTCCTCATTTTACCTTCATTGCCCAGGAAACCCAGCCTGCACCTCTTCATAAGATTCTCTTCACCGCGGAGCGGGCCGCGGAGTCAGTCGCAGAGTCTTTGGGTTTGTGTCTGCCTCAACTTGCTGCCGGATTACTTCCAGATTGCTTGCAGAACTTGCTTTCATTCTGCACTATCCTCACAAGTCCAGTCCTCTTTTTACCTTCATTGCCCATGAAACCCAGCCTGCACCTGTTCATAAGACTCTCTTCATTCCGGAGTGGGCCGCGGAGTCGGTCGCAGAGTCTTTGGGTCTGTGTCTGCCTCAACTTGCTGACGGATTGCTTCCTGATTGCTCGCAGAACTTGCTTTCATTCTGCACTATCCTCACAAGTCCAGCCCTCTTTTTACCTTCATTGCCCAGGAAACCCAGCCTGCACCTCTTTGGGTCTTCGGGCTCTGCGGGACATCTGCGGGACCCCTGCGGCTTGCTGCGCTCACCTACGCCTACCAGCGACCTCAACGGATCTCTTGGAATTGCAATTAAAGGTGAGCAGTGCCACAAACTTTCCTTCTCTGACACCAGTAACGAAGATACTGTTATCTACATGCGTATGCTTGTAATCTAAACATACTACCCTTTGGATTGCTCATACCTACGCATATCTGTTTTTACATACTGTGCGAGAAAGTATAAATCGCTACATAGAACATTGTAACTCCCGACAACACAAACCCCTGCTCCCCCCTTACGGTACCTCTCACGGTGCACTGAATCTGCTGCCGCGATAAACACCTAGCGCCCTGCCGTTCAACCTAGGCGGAGCCCTGTGACCAACGAGCCAGAAACAGCATACTGCTGCCAGTCCCGGCGTACCCTCTCTTGCGTCGGGTAATCTCCAGTCCTCATCATACGCTCAGAGCTCGCCGTGGTCTGTGGGATGTCCTAAAGGCTGTGAATTACTATACTCTCTCTCTGTCTCCACGCAACTTGGAAATATCCATCGACGAGGTTGACTCCACGCAGGCTTACTTGATTCGCTCCAACTACCCACCCCTACTGAAAGGGACTCTTGGGAAACATGCGCGAGACTGCAGGGAGTCTGCCCTCAGACTTTGCATCCTCTGCAATTATTTAACTGGACATCGTAGAACCTGTTTATTTATCGCAGAATCGCCAGAAGCTACTAACGTGACCTGAAAGCATTTAGGGAACAGCGTGCGAGAGATTGCGAGGAGTCTGCCTCTTGATTATGTACGCATTCCCTCATAACGCCAATTTGGCCTATAATTTCGCCAAATTGCTGCTCCATACTTCTAGAGCAACCGACGACAATCTTCCAGCGGGTGAGAGACTGCGGGGCAACCGCCCATTGATCCCACCCGCTCTGCAATCAATCCCCCACTTACTTCAGATTTTGCCAATCACCCAACTACTGCCTGTAAACGATAATTAGTCTGTATCCACAGCTTACAAACCCGCTACTTGCTCCTGAAAACGTAAACTACCGGAATAAAGAAAGGTTAACCTCTAGCGTCCGAGAGCCTGCGGGACATTTGCCCTTTGATCTCGGATGCTTCTGATCCACTTATTCAACTACTGGATCCATCAAAGACCATTCTTTAGTGTGTGAGAGTCTGCGGGGCACCTGCCCTTTGATCTCACACACTCCTGATCTATTCGCCAAGCAACTTCAGATTTCGTCACAAAAATTAACAGCTGGAAAGCATACAAGAACTAAACCTTAAGGCGACACTTGTATAGCGTGCGATAAACTGTGGGGCAAAAGCCCTTTGATCTTGTCACGTGAATAACCAACCCTCTATACTCCATCAAGAGACTACATATAGAGACTCCTCAACATAGCCAGTTCCTAGTAGCTCTCACCAGATTGTCAAATACTACCATGACCACTAAGACCACTAAGACCATTCCTGGTCCCAAGACTAGGCTGCGCTGCAAATTAGGATCTGCCCCTCCCGCGCCCACATTGAACAAACTAAAACAGCTGACCTTGGGACAAACTATATCCAAGAAACAGAAACCAGCGCCCCCAACTCATTCAACTCTAGAGGGAACAACAGATCAAGAGCACCACCAACTAAGCTCCTCAGAACAAACCCAGAAGATGAAGGATCTCAAAGGAGTGCCAACTAACCATATAGAATCTGAACCAGCCCAATGGGATTATGAACCATCATGCGTCCAAGACACAAATATGGATATTCTCAACGATACTAGAAATGCACGTACCAATCTGTCCCAACTTAAACCGCACAAAACACTTGTGCCAGAGACAAATATAGAAGCATCAGAACAACACATTGTACCACCAGACAATATTACGCAGATGAATCCCATTCTTACAGCTGAAGAGAATACAGACTCTACTAAAGTGGAACCTCTAGTTCCACCAACGAGACAACAATTGGTGGAACGCTCCAACACACTTCCACTTATATCCACTCCTCTATGTACATTATCTCAAATCCCAGAACGAACAACAGTTAAAAAAGAGCAAGCAAGACTAGCAAAATTAAAATGGCTCAAATCTCATATCAATACACCACAAAGCAAAATCCTAGACACCGACCAACCAGCCAAAGTGACTGCCAAAGCAGCCAGGCTCTCACTTGACATTACAGAAATGGAGTCAATAATGAATAGTGTGGAGAAACGGAAAGCAATATTCTGCAACATCTCATCCGGATGTCCAGAAGCTACCTCCACCCCAACGATAACTCACAATACATACCCCATTATTACAACAAATGGAAAGAAATTACAAGATCCAACGTTATCGCTACTGCAGCCACAACTTGCTCAAACGACAAATTATCATAAGCAGAGACCAAATCAGGATTTGCACCTAAAAACCGACAATAGAAGCCCTCAAACTCACTTTTTGTATGACTTTGAAGAATCCTACTACACACCACCAGCCAAATATGAAATCCAGAAATCAAGCACAACAAACCAAAATAGGAAACACGACAACCTTGACCCGCACACAGAGCACTCCATTCACGATCAAATAAACCAACCAAGAATTCCAACAACTATGATCAATCTACAAAACATGCTAATAGCAGGTGTATCCCAATGATTCCTTTTCTTAAACTGCAGGAAGACTCCAAAGATGTGATTCGTGACCAAGCTACACTATTAGCCTTAATTCACACAAAGCAGGTATACATGGAGAACTTCCTAACCACACTGGAAAAAAGATTGGACTGTGAAGCAGACCAATCACTGAGATGGCAACAGAGAATGTGCGAAATTGCTAGAGGTGACAGAGAAGAGAAAAATAGACTCACGACTAACGTTATGGCTTGAATGCAAGCGGCCCAGCAGCCATAGATATCGACAGAGTTCATTGTTAGAACGACACCTGATATACAAAACATACCTATTATGTCTGCACTGCCTAGAGAATTACAAATGCCAGCCGGAGGTATTGGCAATTTCTCAATCCTAGAACCTACCACAGCACCTTTGAATTCAAACAAAGAAGTGCAACCAAGCACAGAAATTTTCCAAATCTTTACGGCAGCAGCTAAAGCTACAAATACACAAACAGGAAAGCCACCAATAACAAAAAAAAAAAAACTGTAAACGCCAAACAGAACGGCTCAAGGGCGTCTCTACGCACAGTGAACCAACCAGCAAAACATCCAATCACTCAACCTACACCCCTCATAGGACGTGTAAAGAACCTCAACATCCTACCAATCGAAAGAAAAACTTCAAGACAGTCGATCTCACCGCCAAACGGCAATGACGAGCACATCTCAATTAGTACAGGCGATCTAATAAACCTTATTACGTATACCGACCAGAATGACGAGGTTGGCAATGAGCAAACCTCCTTTAATGAATCAAGTCTTATTATTGTAGTCGAGTATGTGTCACTCATACACCAAAGCTTTGATTTAACATGCGAGGACATATCGGACGAATCAATGTTAGATGAGATCTCATCATCCACCGAACATTCGATTGACGAAGATCCTCCAGATGTCACACCACTGTCCAGAAGAACCAGAGAACCCCATAAGACCAGCTCCAGGAGTTCTAATAAAACCACGTATGTCCCAGACTACATCCCGATATCCCGACAAACACCAAGAGAAGAAGAAAAAGAAGATTTGCGCAAAACTAACCAGATTAGCTGCCCAGAGTTCATTAATCCAATCCCTGATCAAACTCAATATATACTGCAGATAGAAAACCAAACCATAAAAAATGAACGTATGATACTGAATCGAACCAATATGCTCTTCTACTAAAGACATTACCTGACCTCAAAACGATCTAATTTATAACATTCCAAGACCATGCTCAACTTGATAGGAGTGTCACTGGAGCTATGGGATCGTGTGACAATGGAAAAAATACTTGCACAAACGGAAGTCCTAGCTGTTCTGGGCTTAAGCTGCAACCAATTTTCAACCGAGACAACATCTGACACATCACGAAAGTGGAACAAATGCAATAAAGCACCTACCTACTAGGAACCTGGAGAGCGAACGCCCAATTTACACAAGATGTGATCCTTATTATAGGCTTCCTGACTATCAAGAATCCCAAGAAATGATACCAGAAGGAACTTCTTACCAAAGCAACGAGAATTACCCGTTCCACAGTGATTACGCTGATGATTTTGACACTACTCAAGACATATCCTCTGTATCAGAACCACTAATACTAAAAGACTTCCATTGGTCATTATATAGTTGTAATACAAGGGAAACTCCCATGTATTCAATCACTCAGCACCGTAATTTGAATTAAAACTATAGTTTGCCTACAAGAAACTTGGCTAACGAACCTACCAAGCTGTGACTGCTTCATCACTCTCTTGAATCCTGCAATAAAAGGCTCTTCTGGTAGACCAGCATCTGGCCTGTTGACACTAATCCAAATTCTACCACAATGGACAATCGTCGCTATTAACAAGATAAATCCTTGGATACAAAATACCATTATTCGAATACAAGTATCTGGTTATAACAAACCTGACCGTCTTATATCCATCATGAACTTGCATTGGAATCCAGCATCGTTAAACGATAGCAAATTTCTAGATGGTGTGTTTATAAACATCGATCAAACACTCATAGAACACCAGCACGTAGAATTCATTATATGCGGTGATCTAAATATACATCTTTATAACAAACTTGGGCAACGGATGGAGTACATCGATTTGTCAATGCGTGCAAAAAAATGGCATAAAGAAACCTCGATTCGAAATCTGAAACAAGTTGACCAACCGAAAGACACCATGGGCACAACCTTACCTACATGGGATAGTGGTAAGGCGACAGCGATAATAGATTACGTATATCTATCAATAGATCTACTGGAATCAATTACTGAGACTCAAATCAATCTATCAACAAGAAGTGATCATCACCAACTAATAGTCAATGGCTCTGGACCTACACAGCCAAAAAAGACCGACTTCCATATACAGACAGAAGTCACTGGCAATAATCACCAACTGCAACTAACCCAAGAGCAAATAAGAGAACTCACAGATAGAATACAACTAACAACAATGCCAGATATTGACAAACTCAATTACGATGCCTTCTTGATTCCCTTCCTAAAGCCAAGGAAGAACCAAATGAAACTACATTACCATTATTACAATACTGCAATCGCTCAAAATAAAAACAGATGCGTAAGGACATCTGCAACCTAAAACCTACAAATGGAATTCCAACTTCTGTACAGAAGAAAAAAATAAAACAAACGTACACAAACTGGAGAAAATCATATCAGGCAACACTGATGCAAAACAATGCAGGAGCTATGACGAAGGCTTACAAGAACCACAACCCAAGACAACTGTGGAACCTGCTGAACAATAACGAAAGCAACCAACAACTCTTGATAGCAAATGTGACTAAGCAAAAGTGGATAGACCACTTTGCAAACATATATATTGGACATCGCTATTACCACGCCGCCGGCCTCACAGACCGTAAATAAATTATGGAATGTTCGTTATGACAAGAAAGACCTGATTCTGATCTTCGACAAACTGAACACCTCACGTGCCCCGGGTCCTGACGGTCTGTCCAATGCAATCGTAAAACAAAACACGGACCTGTGGATTCTTTTCATGATGCAACTCATATAAACCATCAACAAACAGAATACAATTCCTCCATCATGGAGAAGAGCGATAATTGTCCCCATATACAAACAAGGGGCGCGAGACAATCCACAGAAATTTAGACCGATCGCATTATTAGACCCATTGGGCTAGATTTTCGCCACATTGCTTCTTAAAAAACGTAAGGAATGGGCCAAGAAGACAAAGCGATTTGCAGCAAGACAGACGGGTCTCACTTCTGGCCTTGGTACTAATGTAAATCTCCTTATAATGAACTTGGTCAAGTATGAAGCAATAGAAAAAAAAACACAGATCTACGCTGCTTTTTTGGACTTACAAATGGCATTCGACTCCATACCAAGAATACGACTATTGGAAAAATTGTCAGCGTGGAATTGTCCAGCGGAGATCCTGGAGCCAATAAAATTACTATACTCCAAAACAACAATTGCTGTGAGACTTTCAAAGAATGGCACAACTACCCCATGATAAAAACAACAAAAGGACTAAAGCAGTGCTGTTCCCTTGCAGCCACTCCATATAATATATACACAGCACACTGCGAAGAACATCTCAATGACTTGGCTCTGAATCCTCCAAAATTGAACTCTGTCCCAATCCCAGCACTGTTCTATGCAAACAACATTATCCTACTAGATAAAACCATCTCGGGTTTACAACAGAGTTTACATCTCATGGGAATTTACATGAAATCCAACAATCTAAGGATCAACACGACAAAGACTAAAGTCATGGCATTAGTAAAACTTCCATTCAAGAAACATCCAGCATTAAAATTCTCCATCCATAACACCTGCCTAGAAGAAGTATCGACCTTCAAATACCTCGGCATCATGCTAAATCAGTCCAAAATAGAAAAACAGTGGTTCAGCAACATGGAAATGAAAACTCAGTCATTAGCCAGACAAGGATATGTCCTACACAGGAAATACGGCAAATTCTCATTTAAAGCCGTCATAACATTCTATAGACAGAAAGTAATCCCGGTAATTACATATGGCAGCGATGCAATGATCCATTCACAATACAAAAATTGGGTGAAATTTGAAGCTATATTCTGGAGGAAGATCTTAAGGCTCTCAGATTCATATCCGATGGCCAGAATTGGATATGAAGTCACAACCCAATCCCCATGATTTGGAAACAGCTCGACTTTCTAAGAAAACTTCTGACAAATGATGAAACACCGGCCACAGCAATTCTGAAAAATAACCGCTTTTCACAACACATCTCTACGGAAATGGAAAGAACACTTATTCCAACAATTAAAAGACGAAGAAATATCGCTCTAAACCCTCATGAACAGACCCCAACATGCAAAAACGTAAATTGGCAAATAATGACTGGATCAGAACATGTCAAGCCAAAACTTTATACTCAAGAAATCTTCAAAGCCAATTGGATATCCGAGCCCTAAACGAAATCCCGAAGTACATGGAACAATTTCCTGACGACAAGATCCGCACAGTGTATATAGGGATTCGTCTGAATAACTTACCTACAAGAGACTAGCTGGCAATGACATGGCAAATCCCGAAAACTGATAGCTATTGCCGTTTCTGCAAAGATAGAGAAGTACCAGGAACAATCTATCATCTAGTAATGATCTGTCCAGAATTAACGCCCAAGAGACTGAGCTTTGGTAACTTTTTTAACATATCGACCCAACAGATGGACACGGAAATGCGTTGGTCATTATTATTGAATGGACGTGAAAAAAAAATAATGTACACGATAGTTCCATTTTTTTTTATACTCTAGGATTACATCCCAGAGACCTACAGAAAGCAACGTGAAGATACTGATTCGCCTCATTGATGCCGAAAGTGACAACACGATATCTCCTTATTGACTTTATATATTTTTTTATTTTTCCCCAATTGAACTGTTAAATATTATAATTTCGTGTATCACTGAGTTCTAAAAATGAAAAGTTTGTAACAAACAAAATCATTTTAATAAAAAAAAATGCAAATATATTTGCGATGGTGTTCATGCTTGAGTGTGGTGTGTAGTGTTTTCCAGTAGTCTTTTTAATTTCATGAGCAGTTTCTTTGGGATGTGGGGTGTGTGTGATGTTGTTGGAGTGGAGTTGATGTCCTGTAACTTTGCTGCAGTCTGGGTGGAGTGTGGTTCCTTGTTTCTGAGATCTGTTTGGTGCTTGCAGTCGAATTTTAGACTGATAAAGTTAAAATATCATAGCAGGCTCAGTGTGCTAGACATCTTGTGACATAAAAGTAGAAATCAGTATGTTTTAATGTGAGTGCTGGATGTAAGAGTGGGAGTGTGTTTCATTGGTACGTAGTACACACCGGCATTCTAATCTTGCTCCAGGGGCTGTGCAGACATGCAGAGATGTTGGGCAAATGGAGTTATTGGGGCGATAGCTTGGAGAGTGGAAATGCGTGCCAAGAGATCATTACGTTGAGAGGGGTACAAGTTTGGATGTGGCTATCAAATGTGCATGGTTGCAGAGAGGCATGTGTACCATTGGATGTTGCTTTGCTGGCCTTGTGTATGCAGCATATTGTGCATTGTGCTTTGAGTTTTAACTTACTAGTGCGGTGATTGGCTTATTTGTTTACTTGCCACTAAGGATTTATTTGCATCAAGTGTGTTTGTGTGCATGTGTGTGTGCGTGTGTGTGTGTGTATTTTGGCTGTGCGGTTTATGATATGTTCATGTATAGGTTATTGATCCTCTCAATTCATTTTATGGGGTATCTTCAGAGAAGTCATATGGTGCACTGTTAAATATTTACTTGCTATTCAGTTTGTCATATGTCCCACAACTTTTGGCATGTTGTGACTCTTGGATCCACTGGCAACATTGCTTTCTTTTGAGCATGACAGTTGGATTGGCTGAACATCATTGCTGCATCTGGACATTGTGGGCCCGATTCATAGAATTTTTTGCACGGTGCAAAGTTGCATTGCTAAAAAGTCACTTTGCACTGCCAACACACATGCTAATTAATGGAACTGTGCAAACAGTATTGGTGCAGTGCAAAGTCAGCGCAAAGTCCATTTGCATTACAAAAAATGACTGCACTGACTTTGCACTGCAAAAGTACACATTGCACAGTTCCATGAATCAGCGTGTGTGTTGGCAGTGCAAAGTGGCTTTTCAGCAGTGCAAAGTCACATTGCACCGTGCAAAAATTCCATGAATCGTGCCCTGTAAGTCATGATGGGCTTCTATAATTACCTGTTGTTTGAGGTCTTGCAGTGCTGAATATCTAGGCGGGCCTGATGGACTGTTTCTACATGTACGCGGGAATGACCTTGATTAGATGTAAGACGGCCTCATTACGAGGTAGCACAGGCACGGCTTCCACCGGTATCCATTTTTTTCCGGCACCCGCGAATGGGCAATTACTGGGTCATGCCGTGTTTTGCGGACCCGGTAATTGCCCATTCATAGGTGCCGGTAATAAGGGACTCTCCATCCCCATTCGGCCCCATAGGGCTGAATGGGAATGGGGAAGGTGCTAGCACCAGTACCGTTAATAACAGTACCGGTGCTACAGTCCTGTACTGCTCGCAGGTGCCGGTACGGCCACCAGGTCAGACCTGGTGGCTGCAAAGGCACCCGTGAGCAGAACTCATAGTATGGCGGTCTGGTAGTAACTATGCCGGTAGCGCTACCGGCACCGTTGTTGCCTTGCCGCCATACTTGTAATGAGGCCCATAGATCTTCTGCTCAAACAGGGCCTGACCTGTAATGTTTGTTTTTGCCGTTTCCTTCACAGTAAGTTGTTTATTGGTGTATCGCTGCCTGTGACTAATGAGTCAGATGCACAATGCTACATCTCATAATTGACAAACCTCTACAGAAATGTGCGCGCACCTTCAAGCAATTTGTGCCTTAATACAGAATGTCCCACTTCAACATCTGCAGCAGCGATCCCCTTGTCTTCTGGGAAGACAGTGTTCATTTAACCGATCATGACAAAGGTATTATTTAGCAAAGCATATTAGGTATTTTGTCCGTTGTGTTGAATTGAAGCCCTCGTTTGTTATTACTACATTATGGGTTGCACAGTATTCTGTTGATTCTATATTTGGTGACTTGTGCTATGGAGGATGCTGCTTTGAAAAGTACACTTTTTGTGAAAAAATGGGATTGGAGCTTGCGACAATTGGCGCTCGCTCATATTGTTGATTTTGTTTGAGAAATGTAAAGCATAACAAACTGTTATATGAGGAGAAGATAAACAGATTTAAACATGGAAGACGTTACACCGTTAGTACACTTGTGCAAACAGTTGCCAAAACATGCGCCTAAGCTTAAGAAGTACAGTTCAGAATGGGTTAAAGGAACTGCCTACAAATGTTTATGCCATAGCCCCAAGGTGGATCGCTATCTAAAACGGTCCTGCAACACATGATGACATATTTGCACGCAAAAGTTAGATAAACGCCTAGCTAGTTTAGAGTTTTGGAAGATGTACCATGAGGAAAAGTAGGAGGAGCCACCGTTAGGTTGGATACTTAAGATATGCACAGAGGGGGTAAGGAGCCTTTTGCGCCACCCGCCCTGTCTGAAACAAAAAGCGAAGCCAGTAAAGACGAAGGATTATATCCTTTGAGGGAACTTAAAGCAGCTACGGGATATAGCAACTCGTCATATGAGTCACCTACGCAAAGTAGTGATGAAAGCCCAGAGAAAGATAGAGAAAGAGATTTTACCTCCAGAGGGACAAGGAGAAATGTGAGAAAGAAAAAGGAAACTAAACACAAGGAAGTACATCTCTAGATACAGGTAGAGATGGAAAGGAGATGAGGGTAGGACTGATGAGATGGCATTCACACAGAATGAATGGATGGGAGGTCAGATTTTATTGAAAATTGATGGTAAAGGCATTGAGGATGTGATGAAAAAAGGGAGTCAGACGATTCAAAAAGGAAAGAGAAGGAAAAGGAAAAAGGATTGAGATACGAAAGAATCAGGAAAAAAGATAGGCAGAAACGAGAGCAGTTGTATCGCTAAGAGCAAGAAAGGAAACGCGATCATAAGCCAAGAGCAGCTAATGATCAGGACAGGCAGGAACAAAGGAGAATAGAAGAGGAAGAACAAAAGATACAGGAGAAGAGAATAAAAAGACAAAGGGATAAGGAAATACGAAGGGCAAATGTACATAAATATACGAGGAAACAGCAGAGAGTTTGATGATGACATAGAACGCAAGCGAAGACAGAGGGCCCGGGATCTTGAATATCTGGAAAGGGAGGTTAAAAAACCCTATCCATTAGTAGACTGGGAAGACATAGAATAATTATTTCCTGATTCAGTACCAGGCACATCTAGGGAAAATATGGAAGAGGACTTCGACACCAGAAGCATCAGAGAGACGATCGATAGAATATATGATAAAATGGGGCTAGAACAGGTACCCCAAGGGAGAGGAGAGGACAAGCATCTGGAGAGCACTCAGTTGTACGACACTGAGAACGCCTCCCAAAGTGGCAGAAATAGAGAACTGTCCCTAGATAGGTTGATGCTAAACAGGAAGGAGGAAGATGAGAGGAGTTGCATGAGTTTAGCACAGACAATATCAGACGCGGATAGAGAGGAATGTGAGGAAAGAAAAGATGAGAGAAGATGCGAAAATCATTTCTCTAGAGGAAAAGGAATAAGATGGTCAGATTCTAGTGGATCTGCACCCAAGGCATCAGAGTCAGCCACACAGTCAGACCAACATGAAGAAGTGTCTTACGGTCAGAGGGGGGTGTCTCCACCACCCTATGTGAGCAGACTAAGGACATTGCCAGGTAGATGGCGATATGGGAATATTAACCCTGCAGTGGATAGAAAAATTATGAGAGAGGAAAAGGAGTGCCATGTGTTACAATTCCTGTTACTCGAGAAGGGAGGAACGAGGCCACAGTATATACCCTGAGCACACATGGATTGAGAAAATCTGAAAAATAAGCTTCCAATGTTAACATCGGGAGCTGGAAAATGGATACATGAGTTAGAAAAGATGACGCGAGGGAACACATTAGCTATCAGGGATATTAAGGGTCTTCTAATCGCCATACTTGGCGATAGAGCTAACGATGTGTGGACACGTGCAGGTTACACTGTCGTAACTACAGTTAATACTGCGCATGATGGAACTCAGTTTAACAATTTCAGAGGCGCGCGGTAGGAAAGGATTATGATTGCTATACCCGGATACTTCTGACATGGGAGCTATAATGACACGTAAAATGAAGGAGTCAGAGGATCCTTTGCTTTACATTCAGAATTTCCAAGACGCATGGATGCTGGAAACTCGCAAATCTTGGGGGAAGTCCATACCTGTGTGCTACCATATATTATGCCAAGGGCTGCCAGATCAGGTACAGAAGCAGCTCTAGAAATTGGTAGGAATTGAGGTCAAACCGTGGTCTGAAATACAGTTGACCATAGGAAACTATTGCAGGCTGCTGCAAGAGAAGAATCACAAAAAAGAGGCTGCACAAAAAGCTGAAGAGGCAAAATTAGTGTAGAAGAAATTGTCAAAATATGTCATTCAAGGGGCCATGATAACTAGCAAAGATGGATAAAACATGCAGCAGGTCAATAATCAAGGGCAGGGTGCTCAAGGCAATAACGGGTTTTACCCAAGAGGGAGAGGCTTTCGAGGAAGAGGATGGCAGAGTAATCAGGGAGGCTTAAAAGGTAATCAGTGAGGTTTTCAAAACATGCAAAACAGCAATCAGGATATGTCAAATGGGCAAATAATCAGACCACCACCAATATGCTGGACGTATGGGATGACAGGGCATCTAGCACGCACATGCAGAAGCCAAGGCATGGTGCAAAACGACCAAGGAACAAGAGTAGGGATGGTGAATCCACCTGTGTTTTTACAGTAGGGTGCAAATGGAGTTGCACAAAATCACATGGTGCAACAGCAAGCGCCGGGAGCACAGCAAAGCTTGCAACCTCAGAATATGACATATTTTCCGCAAGGACAGTCTCAGCAGTCCCTGATGCAACTGTTACAGACAACAAGTACAAGACAGGTACTGAATTCTGGAATGTTAAATAACACTAGTGATGTAGGAGGTCCATTCACTCAGCATGGGACAAAGTTATATATGGACTAGGACAGCTCACTGGGAAACCTGATGTGTTCTATCCTATCAGCGATACCAAAACCTAATGAGGAAATAAGGGTAGATGTTGTTATAGGGGATAAAGAATATTTTTTCTTAGTTGACACAGGTGCAACACGCTGGTGTATACATGAAGGAAAGTTTTCCTTGTCTGGCGATGCCATAAATACTCAGGGCTTCACAGGAGCAACTAGTCGTGTTCCTTTTACAAAAGAACTTCCAGTTTCTATAGGAGAATGTGACATGAATGTGCCATTGCTGTATTCAAGGCAAACCCCAGTAAATATATTGGGGCGAGACCTAATGACAACATTTTTTGTTTTTTTGGAATGTTCTTTATTGAACAGTGAAAGACTTCCATTTAATACATTGAAAAACATAACTGTGCATCATTCTGCCATTTGTCATCATTACATATGCATTTACAGTTAACTGCAATAGTTACTCATATGTTGAATCTGGGAAAAATAAGCAGTGTTGGGCACCTGACTATGCAAATATTCCTGAAATGGTCCCCAGATATTCTTGGGTCTGCATGCCGGTGTAATCATTGATATATATGTTTCTTCACAATCGTATACATGGCTCATTTCCCTGAGCCACATCTCAATCTTAGGCGCAGCCCTGGACTTCCACTTGAGCAGGATACACTTTTTCGCAATCAGACAGCCCAGGTTGAATAGCCGTCTCTTTTTAACAGAGACCTTCCCAATATCTCTGAATAGATATTTGGGAAATAACAATACTGGAGGGATATCAGTGCATACATTAAGGATTACAGCCACTTCTTCCCATAACCGAATGACCCGGGGGCAGGACCAGAACATATGGTAAGTGTCTGCAACATCAGCAAAGCATCTGCTGCAGTCAGGGCTCACCAAAGGGGCAAATTTAGAGTTCAGTGGTATAATGTAGCCCATTGAGCAGCTTAAACTGAATGAGTTGGTTTCTAGCATTTAATGAAACCTCCTTAGTGAGTCTACACCAGCGTGCCCACCTAGCATCATGGAGAGGGGTGCCCAAATGTTTCTCCTAGCACAATCTGGCAGGATTAGGTGGTAACTGAGCATCTTGGCACTTTTTATACAAATTAGAAATTAGCCCTCGAGTGTAGCCTGTAGTCGCCACCCACTCCAATGGTTGGCACACGTCAGGTTCTTTAGGGAACGATGACCACTTTGATCTGACTGCCGCTCTCATTCTGTAATATTGCAGTGTTCGGGAGGGGTCTCCACCAATATTTTCAGCAAAATTAGTTAGGGTTACATAAGTGCCCTCTAGGAAAAGGTCCCTCAGAGTCAATACACCATCAGTGTCCCAATCCCACCTAATGGACCTATCATAGGTGGGGGGGGCCAGAGCACCGCCACATGGGAACAGAGCCAGCATATGGTTCAGGGAGCTGTAATCTCCTGGAGATCCTTGACCAGACATTAACAGTAGTGCGAACTGGGTCAAACGTACAGGTGTCGAGATGTTTGTTGGCAAGCACAACAGTGCACGGACTAGTGGGGTCTGCGCTATATCTTTCCAGATTTTGTAGTGGAAGGGAATGAGGGGAGTACAAGTAACCAGCAAAGTGTGCCTGAGCAACCTCGTAGTAAAGTTCAAAATCAGGCGCCTGAAGTCCACCTTGTTCATATGGCTTAGTCATGGCCTCCCACTTCATACGGGGCACTTCTTTTCCCCGGCAGAAACCTATTGCCAAAGATCTAAGTCTATCAAACAATTTCCTCCCAGGCCACAGGGGAATATTGACAAAATAGTAAAGTAATTTGGGGATGACAACCATTTTTAGAAGGGAGAGCCTACCGTATAACGACATCGGCATTCTGGACCATAATTTTTCAGTAAGGGTTAGTATATATCTCCAGTGGTTCTCAAGAAATAGTGTTTGGTGTTGGCGTGAAACATTGACCCCGAAGTATTTCATTGTATCTTGTGCCCATCTGAAACCCAAAAGATTCACTGGAGGAACCGTGGCCTCGTTCAATGGAAACAGTTCTGATTTATCCTCATTTATGCGGTACCCAGAGAATATTGTGAACGTGCGCACCTCTTCTAGTATCGGTTGAAGGTTAACTGTCGGGTTTCTGATGAATAACAGTGAGTTGTCTGCATACAGCGATACTATGTGGGTAGGGCAAGTCATACGAAGACCACGGTGTATATGCCTAAAACGCAGGATACAAGCTAGGGGTTCTATGGAAAGAGCTAAAAGCAATGGGGATAAGGGGCAAACTTGTCGGGTACCCCGGGCGAGAAGGAATAAAGGGGATATCGCAGAACCAGTTCTGACTCCCGCTCTCGGTGAGGAGTAGAGCAGCTTTACACATTGGAAAAAAAACACACCCAGGCCCATACGCCGGAGTATCGAGAATATTTTATTCTAATTATAATTTGCCATGGCACAGAATCAAATGCCTTTTTGGCATCTAATGAAGCGGCCACCGCTTGCGCATTTGGGTCAATTTGCAAAAGTATCCCAAAGTGTTTCTGCAGGTTATACGCCGTCGTACGTCTGGGGATGAATCCAGACTGGTGTGGGTACACCAGTTCTGACATTTGTGGGAGCATTTTAGTATCAGAATTAATCAACAATAGCGGCCGATAGGAGCCCATATTTTCAGGGGGTCTGTTAGGCTTCAGAAGCAAAGTAATTAGTGCCTCCGACATTGATGGGGGGAGAGTGCCACGGTGCAATGCTTCCTCCCAAGTGCTGAGTAGATGAGCGGCCAGTAGAGAGCTCAGTTCTTTGTACAATTCAATCCTAAACCCATGTGGGTTTAGGATTGAACAATCTCATCAGTGGTTAGAGGAAGGTTTATTGACAGACCAGCTTCCTCACCGAGCTTGGGGAGTGGTAAAGATTCAAGGTATTGTTCCAGTTCAGAGGGGGAGCACTGGTCTGAGTTGGAATAAAGTGTGCTATAACATTTTCTGTGTTTACGGCTTCAGGAGAATTCAGGATCTCTCCAGTAGCACCCAGGATCCCAGAGATATGGTGTGTGTCCAAGTCCACACGGGTCGCCCGGGCCAGATGGCGACCAGGTCTATCCGCCTCTCCATACCTCCTGGTCTGAACAGGATGATACAGCAGACGGACTTCTTAATATGCCAGCTCCTGAAACTTTAGGAGTTTACCCTTAATGCAGCCAAGTAACATTCAATCATGCGTATGTGCATATTCGTCCTCCAGAGTTTTTAGGTCTGCCTCAGCTACAGCGAGATTACTCCTTGTCTCTCGCAGCATCCCGTAGGCCTTGGAGATTATCTCGCCCCTCACCCACACCTTAAAGGACTCCCATACAGTACCAATTAGGGAAACCGATGTTATATTCCTTTGGAAGAAATCTATCGACTCAGTGTGTAAACTTTCAGTTAGCAATGTGTCTGATAAACATCTCGGGGCATGCGCCAGAGAGGGCGCAGAGGGGCTGTGTCACACCACTCAAGTGTCAGGGTGATGGGTGAATGGTCAGACAAGGTCTGAGGGTAAAACATGGAGTACACCACCCACGGCGTGAGGGAGGCAGAAATCAACCATAAGTCAATTCTAGAATGCGCATCATGCACCGTGGAGTAATATGTGTATTCAGGTCTAGATGGGCTGCGGCTGTGCCAGGGATCGATAAGCCCAAAATGAGACATCATTCCTGTCACCATACGGCTTGCTGCAGTAAGTTCCCTCTGCGTGTCTCTAGAGCGATCCAGGGTGCAGTCGAGTATAAGGTTAAAATCACCCCCCCCAAATAATGTTTGAAAGTGGAACCTCAATCAGGAGGTCGAGGATATGGGAATAAAATAGGGGATCGTCGACATTAGGGCCATATGTATTGACAAGCACTACCTTAACACCCAGCAACAATCCCCACACTATCACATACCTTCCCAACGTGTCAATGCTACGCCTATATTCTTGCAATTGTATGGATCAGTGTATTAGAGTGAGCACTCCGTGTGATTGGGATGAATAGCTGGTATAATACCGCTGAGTTCCCTAAGCTTTGGCGAATACTTCGTTGGTGGGCCCTAGAGCATGTGTCTCCTGAAGCATTACTATTTTGGGCGAGCATCGGTTTATATATGCAGACACCTTCCTGGCTTTGATAGGGTGGTTAAGGCCACGGACATTCCAAGATAAGAAAGTCAGATTAGTACACAGATTTCTCATGGTCAGTGCGGTGAAAGTGCCCTACATGCCACACCCTCTACAGAAACGAGGCACAAACATTGCTATTGGAGAGTCCTTCACTTGTTTTCAACTGTGGAAAGTACAAACTTAGCGTTGGGTCGAAACAGCCCATCAACACTAACCCACCAGAACAACCTCCCCCCACCTACATCATCACCCCCAACTTGATGAGAACACCCCAACTGAATCCCCCCAACCGCATCATCACCCCCAACTTGATGATGATAACCCAATTACAAGACAACACGCCTAACCTCATGGGGTGCACTGTGAGCCCACCGAAAACCTTGAACCATGGGGAGCGGGAGTGGACCAGCCCCACTAGTAGGATACATTATACCCAAGTTAAACAGTTCTGACACATTATCTCAGCATGCCAAAGTCAGTCGTTCTCCATAATGTCCGAACATCCCCCTGCCGGGGAGATCCCCCAATGGCCTGCGATCCTTCCGTGGGCGTGGTATGGTGATGTTAGCTTCTATATATGACATGGCCTGCCGGGGATCTTCAAAAAAATGCGACCTGCCCCCATGGTGAATTCGTAGTTTGGCAGGCTAAAGTAAGGCATATTGCACCTGGCGCATCCTCAGCAGTTTTTTGACAGGGTCAAAGGATTTCCGTTTAGAGAGAACAGCAGGCGCGAAGTCGGGATAGATGTGGATGCCAGAGGATTCAAATCACAGAGGGCCATTCTCCCTAGAGAAGCGCAGACTTACATCCCTGTCACGATAATTGAGTAGCCTAACCACAATGGTCCTGGGAGGGGTCCCTGGTTTAGGGACCGGTGCAAGAACACGGTGCGCTCTCTCCACCAGGAAATGCTGAGAGAGCCCGGAGGGGTTGAATAACGACTTAAGCAATGTCTCCACAAATTGTTCCATCGGACCCTGCAAGCTGACTCGGGGATACCAACAATGCGAACATTGTTATGGCGTGAGCGCGATTCAAGGTCATCGCATTTATTTCACACCCTGTTGAACTCTTGTTGTAGATGCGCAATATCGCGGCCATGTTTAGAAATCTGGTCTTCAGACTCACCCACCCTAGTCTCAACCTCAGTGATCCGCGCACCTTCTTTGTCCAGTTTAGCTTTTAGCGACCCAATTGTGGATACTATGTCGTCCAGCTTTGTGTTTAGAGCAAGGAAGCCATTTTTTGTACTGTCGCTAGCAAGTGATCTTCTCTTGATGTAGAGGCTGGGGGGACATGCTCCTCCGCAGGGGAATCAGCGACGCAAACAGAAGGGGTACTAGTGAACGTGTCCATAGGGCCCTTCTTCTTGGACGTCGTGCCCTTAGTCATGGCTCCTATAGTATGTCAAGCGAATCGCGGGTACAGAGAGCCAAGCTTTGGCGGAGCACTCGATACAAAGCAGAATACGTTTCGCCCCAGTCTAGGTGATTTCAGATTCCGTTCACAGCTGCCCTGTCGCCAGACCCATTCAGCTAATGCAGGTGTAGTCATCCAGTTAACTCATGGGGACTTTAAGCCACAGCAGGAGGGGCACCCACGCCGGCAGCAGAGCACCAGGGGGGCGAGGGCTGCCAAACAAATCACAGCAGACAATTGAATATGTTGATACAACTATCTATGCGCCTGAGCCATCTTGGTTGGCGGCTCAGCAGCACCCCCCTAATGACAAAGTTAAACATGACAATTTTGTTCACAGAGAAGGGCATAGTATGTTCAACTCTAGGAATGCATTATTTGAACGTTTGCAAAATGATTAGAGCATACGCAGGACAAATGGCTATGAGAGATGTTCCATTGGAACCAGAAATATTCGTGTATGGAGTGCATATATTAAGGGCAGGGCTACCAGGCCTTGCAGACAAAAGCATGAAAACCCCCGATGAGTTTTTATTTAGTGTTTCCCTTGGCAATACACACAGCCAAAGTGCGAAGAAAAATAGCACTGATCGACGGATGTAATGACAAAAGCAGACAATGGTGCACAGTAATCACCATTGAGGAAGGATACAGATTGACTGACATCACTGATGACAATCTGTTTGAAGAACAAACAGGTGTAGAAGAAACAACAGTTACTGGGTGAAAATGATCAAAAGAGAGGTGCCCCAGAGAATGATGCTGGCACATAATCGTCCTGAATATTTTGATGACTACATGGCAAAGGTGCCTGTCTCAGTGTGGACTACAGGCCCTTATGACTCAGGCTTGTTAAAAGGAGTCGGAGAAGTAAAGATTAAATTGAAAACCAGGAGTAATTTTACCAAAAGCATGACAGTATCCCATGTCTAGGGAAGCAGATGAAGGGATTTTCAAGACAATCACTGCTTTGATGGAGTAGGGTATTTTAGTGATGTCAGAGTCGTCATGCAACACCACGGTTTATCCGATGAAAGGGAGGGTCTTAGCATTTAATCCAAGATCTACGGCCAATAAATGATATTGTGGAGGCTGAGTTCCCTCTAGTCCCTAACCCGTCAACAATCCTATGTAATATGCTCGTTGGGGTGAAATATTTCATGGTGATTGACTTAAAAAACGCATTTATTTTCAATCCCATTCCACAAAGACTCACAAGATTTTACATCATTCACGTTCAGACAAATTTGTCTGAAAAGTACCAGGTTACCTCATGGGTACTGCGAGTCTCCGTCGATTTTCAACAGAGTCCTGCAGATGGACTTGAGGAATATTGTATTAGAGAGTGTTGTCTTGAAATATGTGGATGACATCTTAATTTGCAGCACGACAGAGGAGACGTGCAGACACGATTCTATTCAGCTATTGACTGTATTGGCCGAGAAAGGATATAAAGTTGACAAAGAGAAGTGACAGAATTGTTAACAAGAAGTGCTGTACATAGGTCAGCTAACCTCACACGAGGGGAAAAGGGTTACCCGTGAAAGGGCTGAAGTCATATTAAACACAGCCAAGCCACACACGATAAAACAAATGCAGAGTTTTCTAGGATTATGCAATTATGTCAGGGCATGGGTGTCATGATCTCTGCTTCCAAAAGGTCAGGGTTTTCCCAACTCCCTTGGAAGCAGATCCATAACCCAGGTTCCGAGTGCCAACCAGTCCCAATTGGGACCTTTTGGACCCAGTCCTGGCGCCAGTGGCACCATGCTCATAAATATGCCCAGTCCCAGGCAGGAAGCGCCGGGCTCATAATGCTTGGGTGGACTTACCTGCAGCAGACCATGCTGCTTACTTGCCTGCCAGTTGAGCCTCTGATCCTCTTCTGTTTGGAACTACTTTTCCTGTTGGGTGGGGCAGGAGTCACTCCCTAGATTCAGAACACTGGAACTCTTCTGGAAAGCAGGAACTCTTTTCTTACCTAGGCGTGGCTGTGGAAGGAGACACCTAAGCACTACAGGAGGCTATTTAAACCACACCCGATGGATGAATCTTGCTTTGCGTTATTCTGCATCTTCTGCAGCAGAACGCTCATCGTGTCTTCTGCATCTGATCCTGGGCCTAAGGAAAAAGGCTTACCATCCTGAATCCAGTCTTCAGCAACACCTATAAAGACAAGAAAGAACAGGTTAGCATTACGGTCTTCAGTGACAGCTCTTCACTTACCTGGTCCATCGGCTGTCACCAATGCCTCGCGCTGCATTCCGGCATCTGAAAGACAAAGGCTTACCTACTCCTCGTGTGCTCCGGAGGCCTTCGGCGCTGCATCCCGCATCTGAAAGACAAAACAAGGTGCGTTTAAAGACATTGGGGAACTTTAATACTCACGTGCCATTACTCCTTTCCACATCTAACCCAGTGGGTATTCCGGCACCCTGCAGCCGCTCCGAACTTGTACCTGCAAAATAAAAAGACAGTTAGAGCGCATCGTGAAGCAGGCAACAAGCGCTTACTCACGTGCTTCCAGGCGCTTCTATTCATCACACGGGCTCCATCTTCAACTCACTTCAGCCCGTCATCCGCCATCGCCGGAACCCTGCAAAACAAGAAACATCATTACTAAAGACTTTAAAGACATTAGAATTACTCGAAACTTACCATTCGTGCAGTAAACGACGGACAGCAGTCCTCTGAAGTCAAGAGGCCTGCTCCCCTTATCCAGTGAAGAAACTGGTTACAGCACCCTGCCCCGAGGCAGATGGAGAGCACGGTGTTCACTTACCTAAGGTGAGAGTGTTAACCTTTGGGGTTCTACAGGAGAAGAAAAGGGGAAGAAGAGAGAGACATTCAATAACCCAGTTCCTTAATCCCATATTTTCTATCTGCAGACATCTTACCCTTCAAGTCAGACATACAGTGCACAGAGGTCCAGCCCAAAGAGCCAGCCGTGTGTTACACATCACCTTTGAAGATACGGTATACGCCCAGTCAAGACCGGCGCCTCTACGGGAATCAGGTGAGCGTTACAGAACGCAAAGCCTACCACAAAACTCCCGTCCAGGCGCTATGGAAACCTCGGATACCGACCAGCTAGCCCAGTTACTTGGGGAACTAAGGGCAGAAGTGCATGCAGCCCGTCAGGAAATGAACGCTCTAAGAAGGGAACTGATTATTTCCAAGGAGCGAACAGATGATCTCGCTAGACAATTGCTACAGTCACAAGCCGGACAGACCCCGTTACCCGCATCTGGGGGAAATCTTCCTTCTACATCCTCTATGAATCCAGTGCAGATCAACCTACCTGGGAATGTACCTCTGGCTCCGCCCGAACGATTTTCTGGTGACCCAAAGAGGTTTGCAGTATTTATCAATCAGTGCCGGTTGCATTTCTTATGCCGGCCAGCAGCCTTTCCAACTGATCAAGCTAAAGTAGCTTTCGTGCTTTCGTACCTTAGTGGCAATGCGGCAGACTGGTCGATCCCTCTAGTAAATCAAGATGATCCGGTCCTCCATGATTTTCAAGCTTTTCAGCTCAGTATGGAAAAACTGTTCGCAAGACATTCACAGGGGCAGGCCTTGGACAATGAGCTTCTTTCGTTGCGACAAGGTAATCAAGACCTTTTGGCTTATATTGCATCTTTCAACAGACTGATAGTGGAAACTCAATGGCCTGAGGACAAAAGGATTACGCTGTTTTATAGAGGTCTACGTGGAGAGCTCAAAGATGTGTTAGCCCAAGTAGTGAATCCCCCACAAGATTGTTCGGACTATATAGACTTAGTCGTTCAATTAGATCACAGACTGCAGAACAGGAAGGCCGATCGTTCCAAGTTTGATGCTCGAGTATTTTCCAAACCGCCAACTCCTTCCAAAGGAGTAGACTCCGGGGAACCCATGCAAATAGGGGGTCTGAAAGGTCCTCTAACACAAAAGGAGCGGGAAAGGAGAAAACAGTTGCAATTATGCCTCTATTGCGGAAACTCAGGGCACTTTCTTCGAGACTGTCCGGTGAAACCTGCCAAGAAGGCAGTAGGAGCTGCAGTTACCAAAGTTACAAACTCTGAGCAGGGAAACAACCTCGCCCGACAAGAATAGAGGTCCTCTTGCCGAGCGTGAAAACCAGTTCCGTGACCTTGCATTTCGTGATACGTATGGTCCTCATTAGCCCTGATAATCCGGATCGATTACATGCAATTGAAGCTTACGTCGACAGCGGTGCCATCGGCAATTATGTGGATCATGAAATGGTTTTGAGGATGAATCTAACTCTTTGTCCCAAGGCTGTAAAGGACGTCATTACTACAGTGGATGGTACGGAGATAGCCTCCGGGCCAGTAACGCATACCACTCAAGAGGTGACGCTAGTAAGTCAAGATGGACACCATGAGAAGATCGTGTTCGATGTGATCAAGGCCCCTCAGTTTCAGATTATTCTAGGAATACATTGGTTAGAGAAACACAATCCTCTGATCGATTGGCGAGCAAGAACGGTCCAGTTTCCAGAATGTGTCTCTACTTGTCACCCTCCACCTGGTGTTGCACTGGCAGCAATTTCTTCAGAGACTCCCCAGTTACCTCCCGAATACCTAGAATACCAAGATGTTTTCCGGAAGGATCAGGCTAACTCTCTACCTCCTCATAGGTCTTATGACTGCCAGATAGACCTGATACCTGGATCTACTCCTCCTTGTAGTAGAATGTATGCCCTCACCGAGCCTGAGAACCTTCACCTTCGACAATACCTGGATCAATACCTGGCAAATGGGTTTATTCGTCCTTCCAAGTCCCCTGCTTCTTCAGCTTTGTTCTTCGTTCCAAAAAAGGAAGGAGACCTTAGAACTTGTATAGATTATCGCTCCCTGAACCAGATCACCGTTAAGAATAGATATCCGTTACCTTTGATCCCTGAACTCCTGGACCAAGTCAGAAAAGCATGCATATATACAAAGCTGGATCTTAGAGGAGCTTACCACTTGGTACGAGTAAAAGAGGGTGATGAATGGAAGACGGCCTTCCGCACCAAGTATGGGCTATTTTAATATCAGGTCATGCCCTTCTGACTTTGCAATGCCCCGGCCGCCTTTCAATATTTTATGAACGATGTCCTCAGAGAGCTCATAGATGTGTGTGTTGTTGTTTACATTGACGACATCCTCGTTTATTCTTCATCGGAATCTGAACATCGGAAACACGTGAAAATGGTCCTCGAAAGATTGCGTCAACACAAACTTTTCGCTAAGTTGGAAAAATGTGTTTTCAACGTGACTGAAGTTGAATTCTTGGGATTCATATTATCACCTGGCGGAGTGCGTATGGATTCAAAGAAGGTCGATGCAGTTCTCAAATGGCCATCACCATCCTCCGTAAAAGGTGTGCAAAGCATCTTAGGCTTCGCTAACTTTTACCGCAGGTTTATCCCCGAATTCTCTCGAATAGTCCAGCCCATCACTGCCTTGTTAAAGAAAAACAAACGTTTTGAATGGTCTACCGAGGCAGAACAAGCTTTCCAGGATTTGAAGACTAAATTTATCTCTGCACCAATCTTAAAACACCCTCGCCCCGAACTCCCCTACATCGTGGAAACTGATGCTTCAAGCCTTGCCATGGGGGCAGTTCTATCACAAAAGGACCCGGTAACCAATCAGTTGCATCCCGTGGCATTTTGGTCCCGCAAATTCTCGCCTCCTGAAATCAATTACACGATTACTGACAAGGAACTTCTGGCTATCAAGTCTGCCTTTAAGGCTTGGCGGCATTATCTGCTGGGGGCCCGACACACCGTTACTGTGATTACGGATCACCGAAACCTGCAATATTTGAAAACCGCAAAAGCCCAATCCTCTAGACAACTCCGTTGGGCATAATTCTTTGCCGAGTTTGACTTCATAATTACCTATCGACCTGGTACAAAGAACGGTAAAGCTGATGCCCTTTCTCGGATGGGAGTGGAAGAACACTTGATCAACCCTAAACCTGTACCAATCATTCCCGAACAAAGAATTCTGGGTGTAATCGCCACAGAATCCATAGAGGAAGTTAAGGATAAAGCCAGGCAACTTGTAACTCCAGCAGACATACAGAATTGGCATCTGCAGGGAAAGGACTTTGCAGTAAAGGACAATTTATTGTATTTCCAAGAACGATTATACCTACCCAGCACAGATTTACAGAAAAAAGTAATCTCTTGTTATCACGATTCTTTAATGGAAGGACATCCCGGTATGGCCAAGACCTCAGAAAAGATCAAGCGCTACTTCTGGTGGCCGTCTGAGAAAAAAGATATCAGAGACTTTATAATTATAATATCCTGTGGAGTATGCGCCCAAAACAAGAGTCAAAAGGAAAGACCAGCAGGCCTCTTACGCCCTATTGACATCCCACCTCGCACTTGGCATACGCTTTCTATGGACTTCATCACCGATCTACCTCCATGCTCCGGATACAATACGATTCTAGTAATCGTGGACTTATTCTCCAAGATGGCGCATTTCATTCCGCTCAAAGGCTTGCCAACAGCAGCAACTCTGGCCCGAGAATTTCTCGAAAACATCGTCCGACTGCACGGTTTTCCTTCGGTTCTAATTTCGGATCGAGGTAGTCAATTTATTTCTCATTTTTGGCGAAGTTGCTGTCGGTCGGCTCAAATTGATGTGAGACTATCGACCAGTCACCACCCTCAGACCGACGGACAAACCGAGAGGACCAATCAAACTCTGGAACAGTATTTACGCTGCATGCTGCAACAAACTGAAAAAACTTGGAAAGACATCCTTTGGATAGCCGAATATGCCTACAATAACTCTGTCCATTCGGGAACTGGGAAAACCCCGTTTTTTCTTTTGTACGGCAGTCACCCTCGAACCTCGGAGTTGGATCCCCTCCAAGATCTTGAAACACCAGCAGTAGACTACCTGCATTCTACAATCACCCAAGCCTTTAAGGAAGCTGTTTCTCACCTTCAAAGGGCTAAAGAACAATACAAGAAAGGAGCAGATCAACATCGGAAGGAAGCCCCTCAATATCAAGTAGGGGATCAAGTCTGGTTATCCACCAAATATCTACCTCTAAAAGGGCCACGCACATTCAACCCAAGATACCTTGGTCCCTATTCCATCACTACCATAGTAAACCCAGTAGCGGCCAAGTTGGACTTGCCCCCGCACATGAAGATACATCCGGTCTTCCACGTCTCTCTATTAAAACCCGTGCAACCTCAAACCCGACTAACTAAATCTCCAAAACCTATCCTAGTTGATGGAGAACTCGAGTTTGAAGTCAAAAGCATTCTGGACTCCAAGATCTCCAAATCTAAACTATTTTACCTAATTGACTGGAAAGGCTACGGCCCCCAAGAGAGATCCTGGGAACCTGCTGAATATGTCCACGCTCCTCGCCTAATCAAAAGATTTCACCGAACATTTCCTGACAAGCCAAAACCCCCGGAGAAGCCCGGTTTGGGAGGGGCCTTGAGGGGGGGTACTGTCATGATCTCTGCTTCCAAAAGGTCAGGGTTTTCCCAACTCCCTTGGAAGCAGATCCATAACCCAGGTTCCGAGTGCCAACCAGTCCTAATTGGGACCTTTTGGACCCAGTCCTGGCGCCAGTGGCACCAGGCTCATAAATATGCCCAGTCCCAGCGCTGGAAGCGCCGGGCTCATAATGCTTGGGTGGACTTACCTGCAGCAGACCATGCTGCTTACTTGCCTGCCAGTTGAGCCTCTGATCCTCTTCTGTTTGGAACTACTTTTCCTGTTGGGTGGGGCAGGAGCCACTCCCTAGATTCAGAACACTGGAACTCTTCTGGAAAGCAGGAACTCTTTTCTTACCTAGGCGTGGCTGTGGAAGGAGACACCTAAGCACTACAGGAGGCTATTTAAACCACACCCGATGGATGAATCTTGCTTTGCGTTATTCTGCATCTTCTGCAGCAGAACGCTCATCGTGTCTTCTGCATCTGATCCTGGGCCTAAGGAAAAAGGCTTACCATCCTGAATCCAGTCTTCAGCAACACCTATAAAGACAAGAAAGAACAGGTTAGCATTACGGTCTTCAGTGACAGCTCTTCACTTACCTGGTCCATCGGCTGTCACCAACGCCTCGCGCTGCATTCCGGCATCTGAAAGACAAAGGCTTACCTACTCCTCGCGCGCTCCAGAGGTCTTCACACTGCATTCCGGCTTCTGAAAGACAAAAGCTTACCAACTCTTTGCACGCTCCGGAGTGCTTCGGCGCTGCATCCCGCATCTGAAAGACAAAACAAGGTGCGTTTAAAGACATTGGGGAACTTTAATACTCACGTGCCATTACTCCTTTCCACATCTAACCCAGTGGGTATTCCGGCACCCTGCAGCCGCTCCGAACTTGTACCTGCAAAATAAAAAGACAGTTAGAGCGCATCGTGAAGCAGGCAACAAGCGCTTACTTACGTGCTTCCAGGCGCTTCTATTCATCACACGGGCTCCATCTTCAACTCACTTCAGCCTGTCATCCGCCATCGCCGGAACCCTGCAAAACAAGAAACATCATTACTAAAGACTTTAAAGACATTAGAATTACTCGAAACTTACCATTCGTGCAGTAAACGACGGACAGCAGTCCTCTGAAGTCAAGAGGCCTGCTCCCCTTATCCAGTGAAGAAACTGGTTACAGCACCCTGCCCCGAGGCAGATGGAGAGCACGGCGTTCACTTACCTAAGGTGAGAGCGTTAACCTTTGGGGTTCTACAGGAGAAGAGAAAGGGAAGAAGAGAGAGACATTCAATAACCCAGTTCCTTAATCCCATATTTTCTATCTGCAGACATCTTACCCTTCGAGTCAGACATACAGTGCACAGAGGTCCAGCCCAAAGAGCCAGCCGTGTGTTACACATCACCTTTGAAGATACGGTATACGCCCAGTCAAGACCGGCGCCTCTACGGGAATCAGGTGAGCGTTACAGAACGCAAAGCCTACCACAAAACTCCCGTCCAGGCGCTATGGAAACCTCGGATACCGACCAGCTAGCCCAGTTACTTGGGGAACTAAGGGCAGAAGTGCATGCAGCCCGTCAGGAAATGAACGCTCTAAGAAGGGAACTGATTATTTCCAAGGAGCGAACAGATGATCTCGCTAGACAATTGCTACAGTCACAAGCCGGACAGACCCCGTTACCCGCATCTGGGGGAAATCTTCCTTCTACATCCTCTATGAATCCAGTGCAGATCAACCTACCTGGGAATGTACCTCTGGCTCCGCCCGAACGATTTTCTGGTGACCCAAAGAGGTTTGCAGTATTTATCAATCAGTGCCGGTTGCATTTCTTATGCCGGCCAGCAGCCTTTCCAACTGATCAAGCTAAAGTAGCTTTCGTGCTTTCGTACCTTAGTGGCAATGCGGCAGACTGGTCGATCCCTCTAGTAAATCAAGATGATCCGGTCCTCCATGATTTTCAAGCTTTTCAGCTCAGTATGGAAAAACTGTTCGCAAGACATTCACAGGGGCAGGCCTTGGACAATGAGCTTCTTTCGTTGCGACAAGGTAATCAAGACCTTTTGGCTTATATTGCATCTTTCAACAGACTGATAGTGGAAACTCAATGGCCTGAGGACAAAAGGATTACGCTGTTTTATAGAGGTCTACGTGGAGAGCTCAAAGATGTGTTAGCCCAAGTAGTGAATCCCCCACAAGATTGTTCGGACTATATAGACGTAGTCGTTCAATTAGATCACAGACTGCAGAACAGGAAGGCCGATCGTTCCAAGTTTGATGCTCGAGTATTTTCCAAACCGCCAACTCCTTCCAAAGGAGTAGACTCCGGGGAACCCATGCAAATAGGGGGTCTGAAAGGTCCTCTAACACAAAAGGAGCGGGAAAGGAGAAAACAGTTGCAATTATGCCTCTATTGCGGAAACTCAGGGCACTTTCTTCAAGACTGTCCGGTGAAACCTGCCAAGAAGGCAGTAGGAGCTGCAGTTACCAAAGTTACAAACTCTGAGCAGGGAAACGACCTCGCCCGACAAGAATAGAGGTCCTCTTGCCGAGCGTGAAAACCAGTTCCGTGACCTCGCATTTCGTGATAAGTATGGTCCTCATTAGCCCTGATAATCCGGATCGATTACATGCAATTGAAGCTTACGTCGACAGCGGTGCCATCGGCAATTATGTGGATCGTGAAATGGTTTTGAGGATGAATCTAACTCTTTGTCCCAAGGCTGTAAAGGACGTCATTACTACGGTGGATGGTACGGAGATAGCCTCCGGGCCAGTAACGCATACCACTCAAGAGGTGACGCTAGTAAGTCAAGATGGACACCATGAGAAGATCGTGTTCGATGTGATCAAGGCCCCTCCGTTTCAGATTATTCTAGGAATACCTTGGTTAGAGAAACACAATCCTCTGATCGATTGGCGAGCAAGAACGGTCCAGTTTCCAGAATGTGTCTCTACTTGTCACCCTCCACCTGGTGTTGCACTGGCAGCAATTTCTTCAGAGACTCCCCAGTTACCTCCCGAATACCTAGAATACCAAGATGTTTTCCGGAAGGATCAGGCTAACTCTCTACCTCCTCATAGGTCAAGTGGCACAGCGAGTAGAGCGCTCGCTTTGACATCCGTGCAGAGCCTGCTAACCCAGGTTCGAATCCCGGCAGGGCCAAACTCAGCCTTTCATCCTTCCGAGGTCGATAAATGAGCACCACACACCGTGGGTAATAATAAGCAGCGCTCAGATACCTGAGGGTTCGTAGCGCTATATAAATGCCAAATTATTATTATTATGACTGCCAGATAGACCTGATACCTGGATCTACTCCTCCTTGTAGTAGAATTTATGCCCTCACCGAGCCTGAGAACCTTCACCTTCGACAATACCTGGATCAATACCTGGCAAATGGGTTTATTCGTCCTTCCAAGTCCCCTGCTTCTTCAGCTTTGTTCTTCGTTCCAAAAAAGGAAGGAGACCTTCCTTTTTTGTATAGATCTTCCTTTTTTGTATAGATTATCGCTCCCTGAACCAGATCACCGTTAAGAATAGATATCCGTTACCTTTGATCCCTGAACTCCTGGACCAATTCAGAAAAGCATGCATATATACAAAGCTGGATCTTAGAGGAGCTTACCACTTGGTACGAGTAAAAGAGGGCGATGAATGGAAGACGGCCTTCCGCACCAAGTATGGGCTATTTTAATATCAGGTCATGCCCTTCGGACTTTGCAATGCCCCGGCCGCCTTTCAATATTTTATGAACGATGTCCTCAGAGAGCTCATAGATGTGTGTGTTGTTGTTTACATTGACGACATCCTTGTTTATTCTTCATCGGAATCTGAACATCGGAAACACGTGAAAATGGTCCTCGAAAGATTGCGTCAACACAAACTTTTCGCTAAGTTGGAAAAATGTGTTTTCAACGTGACTGAAGTTGAATTCTTGGGATTCATATTATCACCTGGCGGAGTGCGTATGGATTCAAAGAAGGTCGATGCAGTTCTCAAATGGCCATCACCATCCTCCGTAAAAGATGTGCAAAGCATCTTAGGCTTCGCTAACTTTTACCGCAGGTTTATCCCCGAATTCTCTCGAATAGTCCAGCCCATCACTGCCTTGTTAAAGAAAAACAAACGTTTTGAATGGTCTACCGAGGCGGAACAAGCTTTCCAGGATTTGAAGACTAAATTTATCTCTGCACCAATCTTAAAACACCCTCGCCCCGAACTCCCCTACATCGTGGAAACTGATGCTTCAAGCCTTGCCATGGGGGCAGTTCTATCACAAAAGGACCCGGTAACCAATCAGTTGCATCCCGTGGCATTTTGGTCCCGCAAATTCTCGCCTCCTGAAATCAATTACACGATTACTGACAAGGAACTTCTGGCTATCAAGTCTGCCTTTAAGGCTTGGCGGCATTATCTGCTGGGGGCCCGACACACCGTTACTGTGATTACGGATCACCGAAACCTGCAATATTTGAAAACCGCAAAAGCCCAATCCTCTAGACAACTCCGTTGGGCATAATTCTTTGCCGACTTTGACTTCATAATTACCTATCGACCTGGTACAAAGAACGGTAAAGCTGATGCCCTTTCTCGGATGGGAGTGGAAGAACACGTGATCAACCCTAAACCTGTACCAATCATTCCCGAACAAAGAATTCTGGGTGTAATCGCCACAGAATCCATAGAGGAAGTTAAGGATAAAGCCAGGCAACTTGTAACTCCAGCAGACATACAGAATTGGCATCTGCAGGGAAAGGACTTTGCAGTAAAGGACAACTTATTGTATTTCCAAGAACGATTATACTTACCCAGCACAGATTTACAGAAAAAAGTAATCTCTTGTTATCACGATTCTTTAATGGAAGGACATCCCGGTATGGCCAAGACCTCAGAAAAGATCAAGCGCTACTTCTGGTGGCCGTCTTAGAAAAAAGATATCAGAGACTTTATAATTATAATATCCTGTGGAGTATGCGCCCAAAACAAGAGTCAAAAGGAAAGACCAGCAGGCCTCTTACGCCCTATTGACATCCCACCTCACACTTGGCATACGCTTTCTATGGACTTCATCACCGATCTACCTCCATGCTCCGGATACAATACGATTCTAGTAATCGTGGACTTATTCTCCAAGATGGCGCATTTCATTCCGCTCAAAGGCTTGCCAACAGCAGCAACTCTGGCCCGAGAATTTCTCGAAAACATCGTCCGACTGCACGGTTTTCCTTCGGTTCTAATTTCGGATCGAGGTAGTCAATTTATTTCTCATTTTTGGCGAAGTTGCTGTCGGTCGGCTCAAATTGATGTGAGACTATCGACCAGTCACCACCCTCAGACCGACGGACAAACCGAGAGGACCAATCAAACTCTGGAACAGTATTTACGCTGCATGCTGCAACAAACTGAAAAAACTTGGAAAGACATCCTTTGGATAGCCGAATATGCCTACAATAACTATGTCCATTCGGGAACTGGGAAAACCCTGTTTTTTCTTTTGTACGGCAGTCACCCTCGAACCTCGGAGTTGGATCCCCTCCAAGATCTTGAAACACCAGCAGTAGACTACCTGCATTCTACAATCACCCAAGCCTTTAAGGAAGCTGTTTCTCACCTTCAAAGGGCTAAAGAACAATACAAGAAAGGAGCAGATCAACATCGGAAGGAAGCCCCTCAATATCAAGTAGGGGATCAAGTCTGGTTATCCACCAAATATCTACCTCTAAAAGGGCCACGCACATTCAACCCAAGATACCTTGGTCCCTATTCCATCACTACCATAGTAAACCCAGTAGCGGCCAAGTTGGACTTGCCCCCGCACATGAAGATACATCCGGTCTTCCACGTCTCTCTATTAAAACCCGTGCAACCTCAAACCCGACTAACTAAATCTCCAAAACCTATCCTAGTTGATGGAGAACTCGAGTTTGAAGTCAAAAGCATTCTGGACTCCAAGATCTCCAAATCTAAACTATTTTACCTAATTGACTGGAAAGGCTACGGCCCCCAAGAGAGATCCTGGGAACCTGCTGAATATGTCCACGCTCCTCGCCTAATCAAAAGATTTCACCGAACATTTCCTGACAAGCCAAAACCCCCGGAGAAGCCCAGTTTGGGAGGGGCCTTGATGGGGGGTACTGTCATGATCTCTGCTTCCAAAAGGTCAGGGTTTTCCCAACTTCCTTGGAAGCAGATCCATAACCCAGGTTCCGAGTGCCAACCAGTCCCAATTGGGACCTTTTGGACCCAGTCCTGGCGCCAGTGGCACCAGGCTCATAAATATGCCCAGTCCCAGCGCTGGAAGCGCCGGGCTCATAATGCTTGGGTGGACTTACCTGCAGCAGACCATGCTGCTTACTTGCCTGCCAGTTGAGCCTCTGATCCTCTTCTGTTTGGAACTACTTTTCCTGTTGGGTGGGGCAGGAGCCACTCCCTAGATTCAGAACACTGGAACTCTTCTGGAAAGCAGGAACTCTTTTCTTACCTAGGCGTGGCTGTGGAAGGAGACACCTAAGCACTACAGGAGGCTATTTAAACCACACCCGATGGATGAATCTTGCTTTGCGTTATTCTGCATCCTCTGCAGCAGAACGCTCATCGTGTCTTCTGCATCTGATCCTGGGCCTAAGGAAAAAGGCTTACCATCCTGAATCCAGTCGTCAGCAACACCTATAAAGACAAGAAAGAACAGGTTAGCATTACGGTCTTCAGTGACAGCTCTTCACTTACCTGGTCCATCGGCTGTCACCAACCCCTCGCGCTGCATTCCGGCATCTGAAAGACAAAGGCTTACCTACTCCTCGTGCGCTCCGGAGGTCTTCACACTGCATTCCGGCATCTGAAAGACAAAAGCTTACCAACTCTTTGCACGCTCCGGAGGCCTTCGGCGCTGCATCCCGCATCTGAAAGACAAAACAAGGTGCGTTTAAAGACATTGGGGAACTTTAATACTCACGTGCCATTACTCCTTTCCACATCTAACCCAGTGGGTATTCCGGCACCCTGCAGCCGCTCCGAACTTGTACCTGCAAAATAAAAAGACAGTTAGAGCGCATCGTGAAGCAGGCAACAAGCGCTTACTTACGTGCTTCCAGGCGCTTCTATTCATCACACGGGCTCCATCTTCAACTCACTTCAGCCCGTCATCCGCCATCGCCGCAACCCTGCAAAACAAGAAACATCATTACTAAAGACTTTAAAGACATTAGAATTACTCGAAACTTACCGTTCGTGCAGTAAACGACGGACAGCAGTCCTCTGAAGTCAAGAGGCCTGCTCCCCTTATCCAGTGAAGAAACTGGTTACAGCACCCTGCCCCGAGGCAGATGGAGAGCACGGCGTTCACTTACCTAAGGTGAGAGCGTTAACCTTTGGGGTTCTACAGGAGAAGAGAAAGGGAAGAAGAGAGAGACATTCAATAACCCAGTTCCTTAATCCCATATTTTCTATCTGCAGACATCTTACCCTTCGAGTCAGACATACAGTGCACAGAGGTCCAGCCCAAAGAGCCAGCCGTGTGTTACACATCACCTTTGAAGATACGGTATACGCCCAGTCAAGACCGGCGCCTCTACGGGAATCAGGTGAGCGTTACAATGGGTCTTTGACTACAGCTCTTATACCAACCCCTTGTTACAAGCCCTAAAGAAAGCACAGGGGACGAAAGTAAACATTGTGTGGACCGAAACCATTGAAGAAGGGTTTGTCGAACTAAAAAGGACATATGCACGGTACCAGTTTTAGGGATTCCCAATTATGCAGAGGAATTCTACCTGTTTTCACACACGAATGGCAGTGTTATGACAGCAGTACTCACACAGAGAACCACGTTGGGGTACACGCCCCTGGCATACTACAGTGGGAATTTGGACCCAGTGATGACAGGTCACTTCCCGTGCAAACAAAGTTTAGCCGCCGCAGCGTTCGCCCTAGAGAAGGCTACAACCATTGTGATGAGATGCTCAATGACGTTGTTCGTCGAGCACGAACTATTTGCCATTCTAGAGAAACCGAAAGGCACATTGACATCTCAGAGAGCTTCTGCTTATGAAGTTATCATATCAAATCTATCGATTAAGATAATCTGATGTAAGATAGTGTATATATAAGATATATATGTCTATAGCAGAGCCAGACACTGAAGGAGAGCCAATCCATGACTGCGCGAACTATGAAGAATTTTATGATGAGATTCCCAGAGTGAAAGAAAATGCATTGGCAGAAGGAGAAGTCGTCTTCGTTGACGGTTCTTCGAGAATCAATCAAAATCATGGGCAGAGATATACAGGCACCGCTGTGATGAAGCACACGGCAAATGGAGAATTTTTGGTACTCATTAATGCACGATTACCATCACATTTTTCAGCACAAGCTGCAGAATTATTAGCGTTGATACTCACGCTCGAGAATCATGCAGACCAGGAAGTGACGGTGTACAGTGACTCCGCCTATGTGACATCAACAGTGCACACAGGCCTAGCGCACTGGAAAAGGAGGGGCTACCTCCGAGCGGACGGCACGCCAGTGCAGCATGCAGCCCTATTGGACAGGCTCATTAAGGCACAACAGCTCCCAGTGGGCATAGCGGTCGTGAAATGCACCTCCCACATGAAAGGGACAGATTTTATCTCACGAGGAAATCAAGCAGCAGACACAGAAGGCAAGCGTTTGTCGACCAAAGACGAAACAATAATGAATGTGGAAATAACTGATGTGCATGAGAGAATTATTGTTGCACGAAGTGAACTTGAAGGTTATAGTAATATGGAGAAAACCCAATTAATGGAACTCCAAGGGGAGGCACACCAGGAGCAGAAAAACCTCTGGAAGCAGTGAGGTTGTTCTTTAAACCCCTTCCGAGAGCTTGTGGTGACAAGACAGCACTGGTAAACCGGTGATGCCTATAGCCTTATTGAAAATAACACTGGAACAGTTACACTATCCAACGCACATGACAAAAGAGAATCTAGCTGTGACGATTGCTGAAGACTGGTTTATACCGAACTTGGCAGAGCATGTTGCATTTTTTATGGTGAACTGTATAATCTGCCAACAGTTCACAGGGGAAGTGGTAGGATCAGAAATGCAAAATGACTTGAATTGCATGACATCTTCAGGGTAATTCATGGAATTAATGTGCGCTGAAAACGGGGGCACAAGCATGGAAATCGCAGGGCACGCATGCATAAGCCATGCATGTAGCCGTTTGTCAAGTCATGGAAGGCGCTGCACGTGGCTTACCTGAGATCTGTGCTGAATCCACATGTGGTGCACACGTCATTGCGACATCCCGAAGGCTGTGCGCGAGACAGCATTGAAGGTGCACACAGGGCAGCGCACACACCTAAATAGGGGGCACAACACACAGAATGGGGAACAACACGTGAAAATGTGGGCATTATGGGGGAAGTACCGCTGCTAAATCCTCGCAATGCCCACACGTGCGCTAACAACACGTATTCATGAAATCGAACAGGGGAAACCTGTGCGCCACAAAAGACGTGCTAATCTGGAAACACGTACGCCAGGCAGAAGCTGGCATAAGCGGCCCCACGCAGCATAAAAGTGCGTGCAAACAACAAACAAGCTCATACGATACAATGAATATACCGTTCCTTGCAGCAGTGGTCATGGGACACCGCAGGAGAAGGAGGATAGCCAGGCCCTGCATTTTTTTTTACCCAGGACCAGCCTTTTTGGGATGCCTGATGACCAGGTCTATGGCAGGTACATGTTTCCACCCCATATCAGCCTAGACCAGGTTGCTGAGTGGGAGGATGACCTCACATCACCCACCCTGTGCTCCCAAGCATTGAGCCCCTTGGAAAAGGTGCTCAATGTATTGCATTTCTTGGCCACTGGGTCATTTCAGAAGACAAGTGCCATAGTTGGGGGTGTCTCACAGGCTACGCAGTCACGCTGCCTACACCAGGTGTTGGTGATCATGACTGCACGCCCCTCAGTCCGCAGGCACATATACATGCCCAGAACACCCGCAGAAAGGCAGGCCGTAGTCCAGGACTTTTACGGGGTGGCACAATTCCCCAAAGTGCTAGGTGCCGTTGATTGCACCCATGTGGCTCTACGTCCTCCTAGGGCCACTGAGCACATCTATCGCAACTGCAAGCACTGGCATTCCATCAACAAGCAGGTTGTATGTGATGCCAAGGGAATCATCACCTCTGTATATGCCAACTATTCGGGGTCCAGGCATGACAGTTTCATATTTAGAATGTCACCCCTAAACCGGGACCTGGAAGCTGGGAGGAATGTCGACACATGGCTCATTGGTGAGTACAAATGCCTCTGCACATGCATGCATGTCACACACAGAGAAATGGCAAAACCCAACTAATGACAACCATTATCACCTCCCAAGGGGACAGTGCCTACCCTCTGAGCACCTACATGATGACGCCAAAACGGAACCCCACCACACCACCCGAGGTAAGATACAACGCAGCCCATATTGCAACCCGGGGCATAGTGGAGCGCACATTCAGAGTGCTGAAGTCACTTTTCCGCTGCCTTGACCGCTCTGGCGGCCAGCGGATAAATGCGCCCCCAGTAGTGTGCAGAATTATAGTGGCAGCATGGGTCCTGCACAACATTGCAAACCGGCGGGGCGTGACAGCGGACATGGTGGAGCCCCCACATCCCCAACCACATGCACGGCCGCTGCGCATGTAAGGGGAAAGGGCATGTGGTGAGGCATCCTGTACCCAGCTTGTGGCAACATTTTTCACCTAAAATCCCACCCCTGCAGAATGCACACAGGCCTGGCACATACCAGCTGACAATTGATGATGACAAAGGGACAGTCAACTGTCACAACCATACTACCCTGAGATTGTTTCCCTGGAAGTGCTACATTGTGTGCATCCCTAGCCACTTAAAAAGCCCCAATGCTGTGTCAGTAAAAGGCACACATTCATTCTGCATGAAGGACTACCCCATTGCAAAACACCACACCCAAATACTGGTATGTCACCCAACCCCTCCCAAACCCCATCTCACCTGCCCAAGACACCATGGCATGGCATGCAATTTGAAAGCAACCAAATGAATGCACAACACATTACACAACTCTCACCAAGTGCACCGTCACAAATGGAAACAGGCCACAGACAATTCCCTGTCACTGATGAAAAAGAAACAACACACATGAACATATGCTTACCAGCATGACAAAACATGAATACAGGACCCAACAGTGGCAACGTCTGACAGCAACCAAACACAATAGTGCAAGTGTGACAACCTGACAAATGCAGCACATCAACCCCTTCCATCTCCAGTGTGTTGCTGGTATGTAAATGTGGCAGGGTACTGCATACAACATGAACTGCATCTGCAATGGAGACAGGCAAGTTAAGACATGAAGAAGCTACATGCAACTATGCATAATGAGCAATATGGAATACAATATAGAAATCAAACATTCAGTGGAGAAATCATCAGTAATCCCCACTAGGCGTGTATACACAGTTTGGACTACAGACTGGCCACATAACTGATGGAAGCCCAATGCCTCTGTGTAGGTTACTGTCACACGGTGCCACCCTTGCGAGCCCATGGAAAGGGGAAGCAGGAGTGGCATATGTTTCTGGACCCCAAGCTTCAAACACAAACACAAGACAAGCCTGCATGAGCCCAGCTGCAACACACAGTGGATGCCTACGGGTGCCACACAAAGCAGCACACTGTAACATGAATGCACAATAGACAAAAAAAGAGGAATTTATTTTGTTTTAAATGCTCATGGGTCGACCAGGGTGGGGGGGCACCCAGGAGGGAAGAGGTACAGGATGCACCCCAACACCCACATGCATGGATGATGAGCGAAAAAAAAATACCCTCCATGGGCTCATGGCCTGCACGGTTACCTGATAGTGGGAGAGCTGCCATCACTGTCATCACCCTCTGGTGCTACATGAGAAGGTGTGTGTGGTATGGGAGGCAGATCACGGAAAGCCCTGGCATGCTCCTCCATGGCAGCAAGCATGCAGGTTTGAAAGGTTTGGTTCTGCAGGATGATGGTCCGGAGGTCCCCATGCAGCACCTCACGGGTAGCACGGATTTCTGCCTGCAAGGCGTCACGTGATGCACAGATCTCCTCATGGGTTGCCTGGAGCTCAGCTAAGATTGTGCGTGTTAGCTGCTGCAGCTGCTGTTCTGACCGTGTACTCTGGGACACCTCAAGTGCACCCAGATTAGCTCTGAGGAAGCTGTTTTCGTCCCTCAGGGCATTCCTGTGGGCCGGTGCCTCTGCAGATATGGCTGTGCGCAGAGCCTCCAGTTCAGCCCATCGGTCCCTGTTGGTGGCCAACTTATCCTCCCTGTGTGAGCTGCATGTGGACTACGTTACCTGCTGCTGGAGCTCCACCTGCCTTTCGGGTGGGAGAATGGAAGTGGCCACCCTATCCACGGCCTGAGCCATCATCTCACATGATGCCCCCTGTTGTGCTGCAATTGCATAAATGGAGTGTACCTTGCTGTGCTGGCACTGCCTGAGGCTGCAGGATTGCATTCCTCCTTTGATCTGTTGCACCAGGAACAGGAGCAAATATTGGGGAGTGTGACCTTGCATCCGTAACCGCCACAGGTGGACATTCAAACACTGAATGGGCCATTGAGGGGTCTACCCGCAGTGCAGGTGCATTGGACAGAACAGCATCCCGGCCAGAAACACTCACCTGTGACGGGACATTTGTCTCAATGTCTGATTCAGCACCTGAGCCATAGAGATCATCAGAGGTATATCCAGAGACACCCGTGGACAGGATGGTCTGTAGACCAATGTATTTTCGTGCACCACCACCCCACGTCATTCAGTGGTGCTTGGCTGGGGCTCTGAGTACTCCTGCCCCTGCGCCATCTCCTCCTCCTCCACAGCATCTATTGCCTCATCACCTGCACAAAATGAAAAGAAAAGTAATGAGGACACACATGAACAGCATAGCCGACACACATAGGCATCACAATGTACACATCCAATACATTAATCAGACATGTCACACATGACACAAACTCAGCCATGCATGCAGTGGCAATGAAGTGGAAGGGGACCCTGAAAGCAGACACTGATGACTCCAAAATGGAAAAGCAACACATGTGCTGCATGGTGCATAGCACCTGCATCACACATTAGCCTGTGAGTGGCATGGACCATCCACAAACATGACACATGCCAGCACACAGATGGCACGTAGCATAGCCATGCCAGAACTCACAAGGACACCCAGATGGGAGTTTATCACTACTGTCCCCCATCCATGTCAAATGCATATCATCAAACAGAATATGCAAAAGAGTGGGACAAAACACACATGTGTCACACGCTGCAACAACGCCAGTGTGTCCAAATGCAGTGATGGGAGGCGCATGGATACATCAATGGTAGGTCACTTGGACATGACACAAGTCAATTGTCATGTTGAACATTCAAACAGGGCTCAGAAGTGATCGGGTGCAGTGCATGTGTAGGTGCACAGCAGTCAATCAGCCTGATTGATGAAATCATTTGTGTAAAAAGTGCACATTTGTGGTCCTTTGTGGGGGAAAATCCCTGTCTGAAGTATGGTGATTTTGGGGCAGAATGGCATACACACCTGCATTTATCATGCAAATGATTTGATCAATCAGGCAGAATAAAGAGAAAAAACTGCATTAACAATGTCGTGGCATGATGGCAGTTTAAGGGCAAGTGCAGTCATCATGTGCAAAGTGTTTGCAGTGGTCAGTAGGGATACAGTGAATCCCAAACCCCAGGGCGGGGGATGGCTTGAAGGCACTACATGGGTCACATATAGAAGTTATGACTACACAGCCTGACCTGGAACTCAATCACAACACATCACCCAAGCAACATACACATGGTCTGGACACACATGGGCCCTCACCGGACATTGTCTCAAGATCTGGTAGGTCTCCCACACCTTGGATCTGATCCTCTGCGATGAACCCTCCAGTGATTGCCTCTTGTTCTGTGAGTTCATCCTCCTCTGGTGGTGACCCACTGCCAGTCACCAGAGTAGAGGCGTAATTGGAAGCCAGCTTGTTTTTTGCTCGGCGTTTGAGGTCATTCCAACACTTTGAGCAATCATCAGCTGTGCGCTTCACAAATCCAAGCGAACTAATGTGGTCCACGATGCACTGTCACTCCGCTGGGAGGGGGCATAGGTGTCCCTGAATGGTCCTGGACACACTGCCCTCTTGGGCCACCCTACCCATGTTGGCCACCACTGCCATCTTGGCCACACTGGCCACCCTGCTCATCCTGGCCATGTCCCCTACTGCAGACACCTCTTGAAGGTTGGCCACCTTTGCCTCCCTTAGCACTTGGGCGCCTCCCAACCATGGCACTGATGTACTTGTGCGAATGGGAGATGCCGAAAACAATTGGGATTGCCAATGGGCTGATGTTTCGGTGAAATATTTAGGAGTCTACTTGGTGCGCGATATTAAGAGAACGGTAGAGTACAATGTAGACAAATAGAGAGAAATTCTGCTGAAGGATGTACACAGATGGGAAAGATTGACTCTTAAGCATCTGGGCAAGAATCAATGCTATCAAGATGATGCTGTTGCCAAAGGTCTTGTATTTTATTCAATCACTTCCCCTTAAATTTACTAAAAGAGTGCTCCGGAGCATTGATAGGATTTTTATGGACTTCCTATGGGGAAAAGGTAATAGGCCAAAAATTCCACGATTTATTTTGGTGCGTAGAGTTAAAGATGGGGGCTTTGGTTATCCGGTATTGGAGAATTATTGTAGGGGATTTTTATTGAAGAAGGTTTCTTATTACTTTGAGGAAGGGCGGGGATCAGACCCATATTGGCTTTTAATGGAAAAGGAAATGCGGCATCCCTTTTCCCTGGACTGTTTATATTCGTATGGGAGGTTGGCAAATTCTGGTACAAAATTGGAGACTCTAGTGATTTCTAAGTCAGTGTTGGTTAATTGGATTCTAGGGTGTGGGCAATCCTTGTATTTGTACGATTCGGCCTCTATTTGGCTAAATCCGGGTTTAGAAATTAATAATAAAATGCTTAATTGGAGGGGCTGGGCTAACAGTGGCATTCTGAAAATAGGGGATGTATGGAGAGGGGGGAGGATGGTTCCATTTGAAGAATTAGCTAATCGTTATAGTCTGCATAATGGAGAGGCGGGTAGATATGGGCTTTTGGAGGGGTTGCTGATGGAAAGATTGCAAATGTTGAGCGGACCTTTGAGTGGTAGACCTCAGATTTGTGAGATTTTTGCTACGTCTTCTAGGACAGTTTCTACATATGTTAGGTTGATGCCTTTGCAGGACTGTATGAGGAGTTCCTGGGGTCAGTTGCGAATGAAGTGGGTGTCTGAATTGGAAACTGATCTTTCTGATGGCTTGTGGGATAATAGCTGGAGGGCTTCAGTGAGGGCCAAGGTTGATTTAAATCTGAGGTATATTCACCAACGTCCTTTAGGCCGTATTTATTGGACACCAGTGAAAATGAAGGAGAGAGGCTTGGCTGATGTAGATCTGTGCTAGGGGTGTGGGGGCTCGAGAGGGACCTATCTACATATGCTCTGGGAGTGTAGCAGAGTGCTGGACTTTTGGAGAGAAGTTTTGGATTGCATTGATATGGTAACTACTATGACACTGCCTCGTACTTTTCTGTCAGTGATTTTCCTTTCAACTGATAGTCGAAGTGTAGAGATGTGGGATTGTTCGGAATGGATTGATAGAGCATTGTTGATGGCCATAAAACAAATAATGAAGGTGTGGAAATCCAGGAAGAAGCCACATTGCGAGAACTGGGTGTCGGATATGCGGACGCTCTCTTGGTATGAGAAGATTCAGGCAGTTCGACAACATCGGGAAACTGAGTACGAGGAGAGATGGGGGTCATTCAGGGATTTATTTGGATGAGGTGTAGGCTTTGGTTTATTTTGTGGATATTGAGGTTGGGGATTGGTAGGGGTGTATGCTTTGTCCTTTTTTTTTGTGTTTTGTGTTGTCACGTCTTGCCATGAGATAGGAGGGTGGGGATGTTTTCGGATTTCGTTTTGAATAGCTGTTACTATCTGTTGTTACTCAGTTGTATTATGTTTTGTATAATTATTAAATAAAGTTGATAAAAAAAATAAAAAAAGAAAACAATTGTCCTGGGCAATTGGGGTGAAGGGGGCAGGGTACTAGATGCAATAGGTACCCCAACGGCTCAGGCGCCCCAAAAACAAAAAAAAAGGGCACTCAACCCCTCGGTAGCTCACGTGCATGCAATGAAGGACCTGCAGTCTGCTATGGCACCCAGAAACACAAAAATGTGTACACATGGTACACACAGACTACAATGGCCTCTGAATGGGTGCGCGACACACAGGGGCAACCAGAGTGTAAAAATATGTGCGCGACTCACCGTCTGCCTGGAAAATGAATGAAAAAAAGACGCGCGTGTGTGCGTTGGCAACACCCCCGCCAAAAGAAGAATTGAACTCTGCCTCAGTAAACAAGGAATACGCACTGCAACCGTTGTGAAGTAATCGCGTGTCAACCAACAAGAATCACAAGCTCGCTCTCCACGAAAAGCACGTACAAGAAAATGGGGTACTACACGGACCTTTAACCCCTGCTCACAGCAACGCCTACGTGTGTCACATCACTTACGCGCTTATGCACTAAGTGCTTTTCCTCAATTTTCACGCAAACGTGCTGATTTTCATGCGCAGATTCACTCTTCATCAAGCTGGCCACGGGACAACACACGGAAGACCTCACTCCTGTCCAGAAGGCCATTTTCCTGCACCTCAGAGCTCCGAGCAGCCTCCCACGAGCCATCTGCTGATGCCTGCCTGCCTGCTGGCCATGTGCCTGCTATTTGGTGCCTGCACATCACCCATCTGCATGGGTCCAGTTGCTGCAACCACCCCTGCTGGAACAGAAGACTCCCGAATGCTGTTCCATCACTCCACAGCCCAGCGCCAGGGCCCAGTTCCCCACCCACACCTGCCTCTGGGTTTGCCATGTCAGGCCAAACTCTACTGGGACCAGTGGCGACCCCCCGGCAGAGAGGCAGAGGGCTGCCAGCTTCACTGCAGGAGAAGTTGACATCCTGGTGTAGCAAGTCCTGGTGCATTATGATGCCCTCTTCGGACGACCATGCACCTACAAGGATGGATGGGAGAGGATCTGGTTGGACATTGTGGATGCCATCAACGCAGAGGTAGTGGCAACCCGTGACCTGAAACACGCCCATAAGCGCTGGGAGGACTTCATATCTAGTACCCTCAGAAAGGCCCGGCGCCTCTTTGACGCAGCGGATGCAGTGCAGCGCCGGGTCCTGTTTAGCACCGGCCAGATGAGGGTCCTGGAACGCATTTGCCCAGCGCTTCACCTCTAGGTCCTTGAGAGGCAGACCCATCTGGAGTCGAGCGGTAAGTGTCCATGCGTACTCATTGGACGCAGTGCATGTTGAGGTGTGCCAGGAGTGTGCAGCTTGGACGTATGTCTGACATGGCCCATGTATGGATGTGTATGTGCAGGGACATGATCGTGCTGCATGTGAGTCCAGTCATGTGTCATGCACATCAATGGTGTATGTGTACCAAAGCATAATGCACAACTGCATGTGAAGATGCACACATGTTTGCATGCCTGGGTATGTACTCAGCCATTTTGGGGTACGACACATGGATGTTTGTCATGCCTTCATGTACATTCATGGTTTACATGTGTGTGTGTCTGTTTGGGGGTGTGTGACTGTGAGACACCATGGATGCATGTGACACAGACATGTAGGTACCTGATTGGCAGATGTGCCATAGTTGCAGATGATTGCACTGTGACAGGTGGTGGAGATGTGGAGATGCATGACTGTCTGGTGGCATGTGTGCATGTGTTCGGCACTCCCCATGTTGCTTGTGACGTCATGGCAACCTTTGGATGGTCATGCAGTTGTGTGTGTATGGATGCTGATGCCTGCTGCACGATTCCTGTTAATTTATGCATGTGTGTGGGTTCAAATGATATGAGTGTTGGGGAGTGCGATGCCATCTGTGAAGTTTGACACTGCCACTCATGTGCAACTGTCATGTGTGTATCAGACCATTGTACAGTGCCCTGATGCCTGTGTTCTAGCTCTCCCTGTCTGCAGCATCGACTGATGAAGAGGGAGGAGACTGTGCTGTGGAGCACAGCGGCAGGGATGCCACCGCCAGCCGGAGACGCAAGATCCAGCTACCCTCCGAGGTAATCATATCTTCCGGGAGTGAGGAGTCTGGTGCCGCGTACTTGGCAGCAGCTGCCAAGGGAAGGTCCAAGAGGCGGATGTTGGAGGTTGACTCCTCAGCAGCAGAAGGGGCAGCTGAGCCCCCACAGGGGCCTATGGAGGAAGACGGCACAGAGTCATCCAGGTTGGTGGGGGGTTTGGTTGAGGAGGCCATGACAGCCCCACGCATGGGGCCTGCAAGGGGGGATTCCACTGGTGCTAGTGTTGCAGTCCAGGGGCAGGGACAGGAGGCAGCACAGGCCATCACGGAGGTGCCTATGTGTATTCCTGTCCCCGATCCTGTGACTGCATCATACCACAGCAGTAGGGATGCCTTCGTCCAGACCTGTTTTCAGGGAGGGGATGCGGGAACAACAACTGGCATTCCTCTCCCTGCAGACGTGGCAATCTGTGAGTGGGTTAATCCTGTCCTAGCTCGGTTGGTGTTGTGCGCACGTGGAATTCGGGAAGACGTGCAGGGTTCTTGTCAGGACAATGCACGTCATTTTGAATTCCTGTAAGGGCGCGTCGACCTACTAGAATGGGTCATCGGCATTGGGTTCCTCCATGTGCTGGATCTTCTTGCGACCCCCTCCTCAAAAGAACCCCCTATGCGCTGGTCATCCACTGTGCCATCTTCCCGCCCAAGTATCACCTGGGCCCCCTGTGGAGCTGCCCCTCAGCCAGCGGCCAGGCTGGTAGAGGACACATCCCTGCCACAGTCGGGAGTCGGAGGTCCAGCAGGGGTGGCCACCCCACCAACTGGACCCCAGAAAATGGATAACCTGCAGGCATCAACAAGCAGGGTACGTGCACGCCGCCGCCAGGGGAATCCATCAGCATGGATGCCGTCATGGTGCCAGAGGCAGTTGCATTGTAGACAGCAGCAGGCTCAGTGTGGGAGGCATCATGGCTCGGGGCCATCAACATCCAGGGGGCAGGCATCGCCCAAGAGGCAGGAGGACCCAGGACTGGGAGTATCTTCCGTGTGGCAGCGGTTGGCCCAGCAGATAGATGCGGAGCAGCGGCAGGCGGAGAGGACACGGCTCACAATGGTCAGGACGGACAACTCCATGCACCCGGCTTTGAGGCGGGCTGAGTGCCTTGAGGCAACTCGCAGGGAGTTGGAGGATGCAACTCGCAGGGAGTTGGAGGATGCCATGGCTGCATCCCTGTGAGACCTTGTGGCCAGGGAACAGGCCAGCCTCTGGAACATCGACATGGAGTCTGATGATGCCCTGGCCCAGGACATCAAAAAGTGAGCCGTCGGACTATCCCGCTGCCTTTATAAATAGTTATTTAGGTTTAGGTTTCATTTTCTTTTTTTATGATTTGGAGTACACAGACTTTGCTCCACTGTTTGTATATAGTTGTGTTTTACATAGAGTTTTTTGTAGGTTTCATTTTGTTTTGGGATCATGGACCCTTCTGATTTACATTGTAAATAGTTCTGGACATGTACATACTTTCTTCTTTACGTCATCCCATGGAGTAATGGTTTTTTTATGCTTTTTAATTTTGTATTTATTTCTATGGACTTTGGCGATGGACCACTTTCATTTTTCATGTGTTGGATTTTAATTTTTCCTTGGATTTTACTTTCTTTTTGATATTGCATTCATAATTTCTTCATTTGCATGTGTGGTTTTCACTTTGTTGTTTTGTTTTGTTTTTAATACATTTCACAAATCTTCATTATTGGTGTGGTCTACTCTCATTCGTTTCGTGCATGTCTCTATGAGCATTGGCTCAGTCATGTGTTGCCACTGTGTGGCTCTGTAGGACATTTATTCATGGACATGCTGGTTCTTTTCAGACTCTCATTGCATGGGTAATTTACTAGGGAGTGGGTGCAGTGGATGGTTGGGTGTTTGTACTTGGGGTGGGGGGATGAGATTTGGGTTGGCATTATGGCCATGGGTCTGTATTGTTATGACGTGGTGTTTGGAGGGACATGAGTCGGGCCCTGCTGGCAGGTGCCCATCAGTGGTGGGGGTGCATGAGTTGGGGTCTGCTGGCAGGTCCAGTTACTGGTGGGGGAGACATGAGTCAGGGCATGGTCAGGGGCTGCAGGGGTCCCCCCTGTGGTGTGGGCTGGCTGCAGGGCATGGTCAGGGTTGAATGGGCTGCCTGCGGGGCATAGCCAGAGGTGTAGAGTGGTCCCTTGTGGTGTGGGGTGCCTGCGGGGGATGACCAGGGTGGATGGGCTGGCTGCCGGGCATGCCCAGGGATGTGTGGTGGTTCCCTGTGGTGTGGGCTGCCTGGGGGGCATGGTCAGGGGTGTAGGGGGGGCCCTGTGGTGTGGGCTGCCTGCAGGGCATAGTCAGGATGGATGGGCTGCCTGCGGGGCATGACCAGGGTGGATGGGCTGGCTGCCAGGCATGCCCAGGGGTGTAGGGTGGTCCCCCTGTGGTGTGGGCTGCCTGCAGGGCATGGTCAGGGTGGATGGGCTGCCTGCGGGGCATGGCCAGGGGTGTAGGGTGGTCCCCTGTGGTGTGGGGTGCCTTCAGGACATGACCAGGGTGGATGGGCTGGCTGCCGGGCATGGCCAGGGGTGTAGGGTGGTCCCCTGTGGTGTGGGGTGCCAGCAGGGCATGACCAGGGTGTATGTGCTGGCTGCCGGGCATGCCCAGGGGTGTGTGGTGGTCACCTGTGGTGTGGGCTGCCTTCGGGGCATGGTCAGGGGTTTAGGGGGGGCCCCTGTGATGTAGGCTGCCTGCAGGGCATGGTCAGGGTGGATGGGCTGCCTGCAGGGCATGGTCAGGGTGGATGGGCTGGCTGCCGGGCATGCCCAGGGGTGTAGGGTGGTCCCCCTATGGTGTGGGCTGCCTGCAGGGCATGGTCAGTGGTGTAGGGGGGGCCCTGTGGTGTGGGCTGCCTGCAGGGCATAGTCAGGGTGGATGGGCTGCCTGCGGGGCATGGCCAGGGTGGATGGGCTGGCTGCCGGGCATGCCCAGGGGTGTAGGGTGGTCCCCCTGTGGTGTGGGCTGCCTGCAGGGCATGGCCAGGGTGGATGGGCTGCCTGCGGGGCATGGCCAGGGGTGCAGGGTGGTCACCTGTAGTATGGGGTGCCTGCCGTGCATGAACCGGATGGATGGGCTGGCTGCCGGGCATGCCCAGGGGTGTATGGTGGTCCCCCATGGTGTGGGCTGCCTGTGGGGCATTGTCAGGGGTGTAGGGGGCCCCTGTGGTGTGGGCTGCCTGCAGGGCATGTGGGATGTTCTGACCCACTAGGGTCTTCCCTGCAACATCACTGTGTGCTGCTTTCATCAGAATCAACAGAATGACCGCCAAAAAGCCCGATGTGTGCTAAAAATCTGTCATGATTCCTGCCCCTCATGTCCCCAGCCCTCCAAGATGTCAGGCTGGAGCCAGGCCACAATCACCTACATGGCCCTCAAGGGCCTCTCCATCCCTCCAAAGACCCACTTGGAGTCAAACTTGGCGCTTGTGGCACCAGACTCACTCACTCCCATAGGATAACATTGGGGATTGGACTTGTAGTGCATTGATGGGGACAAGATGGATTCCCCCACATATTTCGGTTCCTGGAACTGCATGTGCGGTCTAGTCTTTTGGGTGTGGTTCAGCCCAGAGCCACCTGGAATACCCAGAGACTATTTAAGCCACACCCAGGCTGAAAAACATGCTTTGCGTTTTCTGCACCTGCAGCGTGATACTCACCGTGTTCGGATCGGTCTCCAGTAGGCCTGCATATTTCTTCTGCGCTCAGCTTCTGCAAGAACAAGGACAACGTTAGGAACAGCCTTACCTGCGGCGCTTCTGCCCATCAGTCATCGCTCCTTCTGTTCTGCGGGCATCTTCGGCAGTGTCATTCCCATCCCGGCACGCTGCTTCCTAAGGAAAAGGGAAAAGAACAGAAAAAAGGCATTAGTAAGCATTCTGCAAATCATTGCTTATTTTTAAATACTGTACGAGCTTCAAACGCTTACCTGAATCCCAGCCACTCTGGGGGAACTCTGTCTCCGGAACTTCTCATCCATCTGCAAGAGGAAAAAGACACTCCAGGTTAGCGTGGAAACATCTAGAGGTGCCACATGCCACGCTTACCCATCGCATTTGTTCTTCATAACCGGCATCCACGCTGAAAACGTCGCAGCAACTAAAAGACACAGAAAAATAACTCAGTTCAATGCAAATACGAAAGGGGTGCATCGCGCATCACGCTCTCACTCACCTTCAGCGCTAGTCATCTCAGCAGCACGCTGCCATCCCTGGAAGCCGGCCATCATCTAAGGAAGGAAAGGAACGAAGTTAGAGAACTGTTCAAAAGACTCATTATACTTACCTGTCGGACTCTTGCCAGTGAAGTAACTAGGCAGCAACGAGCCCGCATCAATCAAGGCGCCCCTGCGCTGAAGGCAGGATGGAGAGCACAATATCCAAGAAAACAAGGTGAGCTGTGGATCAAAGGGAAGGGTTGGACCCCGGGGAAGAAGGGGTTCAAGCACACAGAGACAATAGGGAGTTAAACTCTACCAATCCTGTGTTTCAGGCCCAGTCTCCAGTCGAATAGCCTGCAGGGAAGGGTTCAAGGTCGTTAGAGGTCAGATCAGGCTGAGTGTCATCCCCGTGGATACCAGGTGAGCGTTACAAAATCTCTGAGAAGTGCGCAAGGGAAACCGGAAAAAAAGGCTGCAAATCCATTTTGCCTATGTCAGTGGTAAAACAGGAGACCCCACTGCCAAAACCTGTCATTGGGCTGCCCACAGAGTGAAATAGAACTGCTTGAAAAGGCTGTGCTGCATTGCCAGGAAAACCCAGAAGTGCTTTAAAATCTGTTTTTCCTTGCTGTTGAAATTGCAAAATCATGTTCCCCAAACAGCAGAGAAGATCCAACATCCTTGTGCAGTGTTCACCATCACCTTATTTAAGGAATCCCCATGAGCACAATGTCAGGAGAAGCACCTTTCATCACAAAAATATCCCCATTCAAAAAGGTGCTTGCCTGGAAAAACCTGTCAGATGTGGGCGCAGTACCGCTGCTCACCTGTGTCAAAGCTGTCATTTACTTACCCTGTAGTTTAAACTTGTACATTAAGATCAAATTGGGGAAAAGAAAAGACTTGCCATCAAAAGCAATATAGGTTGCTACAATTCAATTTCTATGTTTTAAAAAGACTGGAATTAAGAGATCTGTGTGTATATTTGTTGAAAATGTAAGGTTTATTTTAGCAAAAGACAATTTTGAACAAAGTGTTTTACAGTGAACTGAGGCCAGCCACACTGGACTTCAAAGGCACATTCCACAGTTTGCCCCAAACAAAGGTGCCTTCCTGTCACGAACCACATCCAGAAACCCCCCTGGCATGCCCATGGGCCAGGAGGGGTCTTGGCTCGGGTCTCCAACAAACTTAGGCATCCTTTGCCTAGGCCCTCTTGGGGCCAGTCCTGGCGTCTTTGGCACCTGGCTCATACTTAATAAAGACTTGTGTTTAGGGAACTACTTTATTTCAAGTGCCAGCCAACATGGAGGCATCCACATAACTTGGCTCCTTGGAACCAAGCTATGCGGTATAGTGTTTTGGGTGTGGTACCCTAGGAACTACTTTACCTGGGCTACTTTCTTGAAGCTATTTAAACCACACCCAACTTGGATAACACGCTTCGCGTTACTTTGCAATCCTGCAACGTGACGCTCATCGTGTTCAGCTGTACCAGCGAACCTTGGAAGAACAGCATCTGTAAAGAGACAAAAGGACATTGTTAGCAGCAACAGCTTACCTGTAATTTTCATTGTTAGCTGCCCACAGCTCCTGCGAACAACATCCTAGGATCAGCGCGTCTCCCGGACTGACGGATCTGCAAAAAAGGAAGAAACTAGACATTAGACACTTTTACAACATAATGAACTGTGCCGAAAAGCTTACATGGCAAGTTTCCCCTCGACCAGCATCGCCTCGGGATTTCATACACAGGGTGAGCACCGCGATCTATGGGAAAGAAAAGACAACAGGTTAGCAAAGGCAAGGCATCATAGCGCTGCGCATAGCTCCTACCTATCACATCATAGCGATCTTTATACGCCATCATTTACCGGCGAGACCCAATTCAACCAATGCATCACATCTGACTTCCGCGCACCTAAGGAAGAGAAAGAGACATTTATTAAACCAAGAAAGGCATGCAAGAATAACAACAATATAGAACAGCAATAAGACCTACCTGAAAGACTCAAAGCGGGCCGGCATCAGTGAAGTAACTAGATCGCATTCGCCCACAAAGGACAATGCGCCCCTGCCAAGAAGGCAGGACAGAGAGCATACCTGAATTAACAACAAGGTGAGGAGAGGTCCAAAGGGGCTGCGGGCATACAGGGTGGTGGGGGGGCTGCTTACCCCAGTTGCCCAGTCTTGAACATTGCCCGCCTGTATTCCAGGCAGAACTTCCCCGCTGGTCACATCTGGGAACCGCAGAGAAGGATACCAGAGTCCCTACGGCTGGGTGGCGTCCCCGTGGATACCAGGTGAGCGTAACAGAACGTGAAGCCTGCCAAACCAATCAACCTGGGCGCCATGGAGACATCAGAATTAGGCCAATTGGCCCAATTGTTAGGAGAACTTTGTGCCAAGGTTCATTCTGCCCGACAAGAGACTAACGCTCTCCAGAGAGACTTATTAGTGACTAAAGAGCGCACTGAAGGAATTAGCAAGCAATACTTGCAATCACAAGCAGGACAGACACATCTACATGGAAACATCCCAACGATGCAAAATCCTACCATGCCATCCACTACCTCTACTCCGGTACAAATCATGTTACTGGGAACAGTTCCTTTGGCACCACCGGAGAGGTTTGCAGGTGATCCACGGAAATACGCAGCCTTCATGAATCAGTGTCGCCTTCACTTTCTTTGCAGGCCTGGAACATTCCCAAATGACCAAGCTCGGGTAGGCTTTGTTTTATCATACCTGAGTGGTAGCGCAGCAGATTGGTCGGTACCATTAGTGACCCATGATGTTCCTTTATTACATGACTTTGGGGGATTTCAGAGGGAAATGGAAAAACTCTTTGCTCGCCATACCCGAGAGCAAGCAGTGGACAATGAACTCCTTTCCCTCCGACAGGGGAATCAGGACTTGTTAAAGTACATTGCTACTTTCAACAGATTGGTTGCTGAAGCTACGTGGCCTGAAAACAAAAGAACCACGTTGTTTCATCAGGGCTTATGAGGCGAATTAAAAGACGTTCTAGCTCAAGTGGGTGGTCCTCCTAGAGACTGTTCTGAATTCATAGATTTGGTCGTACAACTGGACCATTGGTTGCAAGACCGAAAAGCAGATCATTCCAAAATGGACCCTCAGGCTGTGTACGTTCGATCTAGAGACAATGTAACTCGAGTGCAAGAAAATACTGTGGCGCCCATGCAAATCGGAGGGGTACGACCTCCACTAACAAAACAAGAGCAAGATAAAAGGAGACAACAACAACTTTGTCTGTATTGCAGAAAACCAGGGCATTTCCTGAGGGACTGCCCAGTGAAACCTCCAAGGAAGATCGTCGGGGCCACGGAAAAAGATGAAGAGAAGGAATCTAAGTCAGAAAACTACCCAGCTCGGCAAACGTAGATGTCAGTTTGTCGAGTGAGAGAAAAGAGCCACCGACCTCACACTTTGCAATACCGGTGATCTTAATTAATAACCAACGGTCGTCAAGAATGCATGCCGTTGAAGCATACATCAACATCGGAGCAGTTGGGAATTATATAGATCAAGATCTGGCTGCAGAGATGGGGCTTCCCCTATGTTCCAAGCCGACTACAGACAAGGTAATTACGGTGGATGGGACAGAAATCACTTTTGGACCCGTAACCCAATGCACAGCCGAGATAACCTTGCTGTGCCAGGATGGACATCCGGAACTTATTTCGTTCGAGCTCATCAAGGCACCTCAATTCCGGCTCATACTAGGGATGCCCTGGTTAGTCACTCACAACCCTTTGATTGACTGGTGGACAAGGAAATTTACCTTCCCCAGCGACTGCTCCCTAGCCTGTTATTATCAAGAACAGAAACCAGCTTTCAGTATCTCTGTGACTCCCGGAGCGACAGCATCAACCCTGGGAGTAACTAATACATTGCCTGAGGAATACCACGATTTCCAGGATGTATTCCAGAAGGACCAAGCCAACACGCTGCCGCTGCACAGGCCCTATGACTGTCAGATCGACCTTGTTCCAGGTGCTTAAGTCCCTTGCGGTAGAATCTATGCTCTTACGGAACCTGAAAACCTTCATCTGAAGTCTTATTGAGACCAGCACTTTGCAAACGGATTCATCCGTCCATCAAAACCCCCTGCAGCCAGTCCTTTGTTCTTTGTACCGAAAAAGAAGGGGACGTAAGAACCTGTATTGACTACCGCGCATTAAACCAGATCACTGTGAAGAACCGTTACCCCTTGCCACTCATCCCTGAAATGCTGGACCAGGTCAAAGATGGCCAGATTTACACCAAATTGGACCTTCGCAGAGCGTACCACCTGGTCCGGGTCAGAAGCGGAGACGAATGGAAAACTGCTTTCCGTACCAAATACGGTTTGTACAAATATCAAGTCATGCCCTTTGGGTTATGCAACGCTCCCGCAGCATTTCAATATTTCATTAATGACGTCTTGAGAGAGTAAATTGATGTCTGCGCCCTAGTGTAAATAGATGATATCCTAGTGTACTCAACCTCAAAATAGTATCATATCAAACACGTCCGTTCAGTCCTCACCAAGCTCTGTGAAAATCGTTTATATGCAAAGCTTGAAAAGTGTTTTTTTCACATCACTGAAGTTGAGTTTCTGGGTTTTATTCTTACTCCAGGAGGCATCCGAATGGACCTGCATAAAGTAAACGCCGTTTTGAAATGGCCATCACCAACGTCAGTAAAAGGGGTACAAAGCATGTTGGGCTTTGCGAACTTCTATCGCTGGTTCATACCAGACTTCTCTCAGGTCGTACACCCGATCACCGTATTGCTACGAAAAAACAACAAAAAATTTGCCTGGACCGAAGAAGCAGAAAAAGCTTTCAGGAACTTAAGAAAAGGTTCACCTCCGCGCCAATCCTGCGACATCCTCGCCCAGATCTTCCTTATATCGTGGAAACGGACGCTTCCAGTATAGCAATGGGAGCTGTCCTCTCACAAAGAGATCCAGAAACCGGCCAGCTACATCCAGTGGCCTTCTGGTCAAAAAAATTCTCACCTCTGGAGATTAATTACGCCATCACGGACAAAGAACTCTTGGCGATCAAATCCACCTTCAAAGCCTGGCGGCACTACCTTCTAGGGGCCAGACACACCATTACAGTTATCACAGACCACCAAAGCCTGCAATATCTTAAAACAGCTAAAGCCCAGTCTTCACGCCAATTGCGGTGGGCCCTTTTCTTCACCGAATATGATTATGTCATCACATTTCGGCCAGGGGTCAAGAATGGAAAAGCTGACGCTCTCTCTCATACAGGCACTGAGGACATAGTATATACGACCCCAGACCCAGTCCCCATCATACCGGAAGACAAACTCTTGGGCCTCACTACGGCCTTAACCCAAGTAGAACTTAGAAACGAGATTCAACAAACCATGAATCCAGATACTTTCCTTGCATGGCAAGCACAGGGGGAACAATATTCCATCAAAGATCACTTACCCTTTTTTAAGGATTGTCTGTCTGTACCCACCAAGGACTTACAACAACAAATGATTTCAGGTTATCACGATTCTCTGATCGAAGGACACCCTAGAATCACCAAGACTCTAGCCAAGGTAAAACAGAACTTCTGGTGGCCTGCCTGGTGTAAAGACGTCATCCAATATATTCAGTCCTGCGGAGTCTGCGCACAAAATAAGTCGCAAAAACAAAAACCATCCAGTCTTCTGCAACCTTTGGACATTCCTTCCTCTCGGCACACTCTTTCCCTCGACTTCATCACTGACCTACCACCCAGTCAAGGGTTTAACACCATTCTTGTAGTCGTGGACTTATTCTCAAAGATGGCACACTTTATTCCGCTCAAAGGCCTCCCTGACGCATCCACTTTAGCCAAAGTGTTCCTTGATGGTATTGTTAAACTACATGGCTTCCCATCAGTCCTGATCTCCGATCGAGGTAGCCAGTTTGTCTCCAACTTCTGGAGAAAGTGTTGTGCAATGGCGCAAATTAACGTCCGGCTATCCACTAGCCATCACCCCCAAACGGACGGTCAGACCGAGAGGACCAATCAGACCCTCAAGCAATACCTACGGTGCATGTTGCACCATGAACTAAGAGACTGGAAAGACTTACTATGGATAGTCTGGTACGCATATAACAATTCATTGCATTCCAGTACCGGACAAACACCCTTTTATACCCTTTATGGTAGACACCCACGTACCTCTGAACTGAATCTCCCAACCAGTTTGGAAATGCCAGCAGTAAAAACCCTTCACACCAACATCACTCAGGCTTTCAAAAAGGTCAAAGAACATCTTATTCTTGCCAAAGAAAAGCAAAAGCAATTTGCCAACCAACACCGTAAAAAAGCCCCTGACTATCAGGTAGGAGACAAGGTTTGGCTGGCCACCAGATTTGGACGCATCAAGGGAACCCGGACCTTTCAACCCAGGTACTTAGGGCCTTACACCATCAAGGCAATTATTAATCCAGCGGCCGTCAAACTAGATTTACCACCTAACCTACAAATCCACCCGGTATTTCATGTGTCCCTTTTAAAACCAATGCAGCCCGGTACACGGATTGGGACACCACCAAAACCCATACTTATTGACAGAGAACCAGAATTCAAAGTCAGAGGCATCCTGGATTCCAAGTATTCAAGGGGCAAGCTATACTATCTAGTTTATTGGAAAGGATTTATATCCCAAGATAGATCCTGGGAACCCTGTGAAAATATTCATGCACCACGTCTGTTCAAAAAATATCATCGAAACTTTCCAGCTAAACCTGGGCTGGACAGAAGGAGCACTTTGAGAGGGGCTCTGGGGGGGAGTGCTGTCATGACCCACACCCAGGAACCCCCCTGGAAAGCCCATGGGCCAGGAGGGGTCTTGGCTCGGGTCTCCAACAAACTTAGGGATCCTTTGCCTAGGCCCTTTTGGGGCCAGTCCTGGCGCCTTTGGTGCCAGGCTCATACTTAATAAAGACTTGTGTTTAGGGAACTACTTTATTTCAAGTGCCAGCCAACATGGAGGCATCCACATAGCTTGGCTCCTTGGAACCAAGCTATGCGGCATAGTGTTTTGGGTGTGGTACCCTTGGAACTACTTTACATGGACTACTTTCCTGAAGCTATTTAAACCACACCGACTTGAATAACACGCTTCGCGTTACTTTTCAATCCTGCAATGTGACGCGCATTGTGTTCAGCTGTACCAGCGAACCTCGGAAGAACAGCATCTGTAAAGAGACAAAAGGACATTGTTAGCAGCAACAGCTTTCCTGTAATTTTCATTGTTAGCTGCCCACAACTCCTGCAAACAACATCCTAGGATCAGCGCGTCTCCCGGACCAACGGGTCTGCAAAAAAGGAAGAAACTAGACATTAGACACTTTTACAACATAAAGAACTGTGCAGAAAAGCTTACCTCGCAAGGCCCCCCTCGACCAGCATCGCCTCGGGATTTCATACACCGGGTGAGCACCGCAATCTATGGGAAAGAAAAGACAACAGGTTAGCAAAGGCAAGGCATCATAGAACTGCGCATAGCGCCTACTTACCATATCATAGCGCTCTTTATACGCCATCATTTACAGGCAAGACTCAATTCAGCCAATGCATCACATTGGACTTCCGCGCACCTAAGGAAGAGAAAGAGACATTTATTAAACCAAGAAAGGCATGCAAGAATAACAGCAATATACAACAGCAATAAGACCTACCTGAAAGACTCAAAGCGGGCCGGCATCAGTGAAGTAACTAGATCGCATTCGCCCACAAAGGACAACGCGCCCCTGCCAAGAAGGCAAGATGGAGAGCACACCTGAATTAACAACAAGGTGAGGAGAGGTCCAGAGGGGCTGCGGGCATACAGGGTGGTGGGGGGCTGCTTACCCCAGTTGCCCAGTCTTGAACATTGCCCACCTGTATTCCAGGCAGAACTTCCCCACTGGTCACATCTGGGAACTGCAGAGAAGGATACCAGTGTCCCTACGGCTGGGTGGCATCCCCGTGGATACCAGGTGAGCGTAACACTTCCCTTTTGCTCTCTGCCCAGGAACTATCATTTAGATGCTAATGAAAGAAGGAGGGGATTTTGCTCTTCTTCTCTGAGGAGAGACAATAGGCTTTCTGGACTGAAAGGGAATGCAAATTCAGGTGTCAACAGAAACCAACTGCCAGCAGGAAGAGAGCCCTGGACTACTCTGGGCCCAGCAAACCATGGAGGCGGGACCAGACAGATTTGTGTATCTAAAACTGTAGAAAATATCATTTTGGAAAAAGACTCATAGAGAACTGTGCAAAACTTGTAAAAATCTGTAATTTATTGGTTGTTAATATGAAAATTCTGCTCACAGTTTGAGACTACTCTGAACTGCGATGTTGAAAGACAGGACTACCGAAATGTTGATGTTGTGGCAATTGTGATAATGCTAGAAATATGAAACTTCACAGGATTATGCCCAGATGTCATGCACATGTATGGAGAAAAATGTGGTCAGATCTGACACTGGGTAACCAACCAAAAGTGTGAAAAACTGTCAATTTTGATCCGAAGCACTCACTAAGTTGGGACTCGGACGGGTACATGCTCTACTAAATCTGGGATGTAAATATGTATTATTAGCAAGTTGGTGATATTGTAAATATGATTTATGTGAAAAATAGATTTACTGTACTGAAACAAAGGGGAGGTACTCCCTGGATTGTAAAATACAGCATCACTATGACACTATATTTCCATCATACGCTAGGCATTGACTTAGGTGGAGTGCCGGGTTGAAATCACTTACAGGCATGGTCAGGGTGGATGGGCTGCCTGCGGGGCATGGCCAGGGGTGTAGGGTGGTCCCCTGTGGTGTGGGATGCCTGCAAGAAATGATCAGGGTGGATGGGCTGGCTGCCGGGCATGACCAGGGGTGTAGGGTGATCCCCCGTGATGTGGGCTGCCTGCAGGGCATGTCAGGGTGGATGGGCTGCCTGTGGCACATGACCAGGGGTGTAGGGGGGGCCTGTGGTGTGGGATGCCTATGGGGCATGGGGAGGGGTGATGGGCTGGCTGCAGGGCATGGTCAGGAGTGTAGGCGGGCCCCTGTGGTGTGGGCTGCCTGTGGGGCATGGGGAGGGCACACCCGGGAGGGCCCGCACTGCCAATTCACATGCAAAGGTCACTCGTGTACCCCAGAATACACGTACCCCGCTCACGCCAGGGAAATAGCATGTAAAGCTCACTCGCATACCCTGGAATACATGTACCCAACTCGCACCAGTGAAATCGCATGGGCAGCTCACTAACGTACCCCGAATACACATACCCCGCTCCCCGCTCTCACCAGCGACATCTGTGTAAAGTTCACTTGCGTACCCCGGGAGGCACGTACTGCGCTCGTGCCAGCGAAATCACGTGGACAGCTCACTCGCATACCCCGCAATACACGTACTCTGCTCGTGCCAGCGAAATCGCGTGGACAGCTCACTTGTGTACCCCAGAATAAACGTACCCCGCTCCCGCCAGCAAAATCGCGTGTAAAGCTGACTTGAGTATCCCCGAATACAGTACCCCGCTCCTGCCAGCAAAATCGCATGTACAGCTCACTCGCGTACCCTGGAATACATGTACCCCGCTCCCACCAGCAAAATCGCATGTAAAGCTCACTCACGTACCCCAGAATACACATAGCCCACTCCCGCCAGCGAAATCGCGTGTAAAGCTCACTCGCGTACCCCGGAATACACGTACCCCGCTCGCGCCAGTGAAATTGCATGGACAGCTCACTCGCGTACCCCCAGATTCGCGCACCAGTGTGGTGAGGAGCCACATTCATGCCCTGTAGGCAGCCCATCCACCCTGACCATGCCCCACAGGCAGACCATCCACACTAACCATGCCCTGCAGGCAGCCCACACCATGGGGGACCACCCTACAGCCCTGGGCATGCCCGGCAGCCAGCCCATCCACCCTGGTCATTCCCTGCAGGCATCTCACACCACAGGGAACCACCCTACACCCCTGGACATGCCCCGCAGGCAGCCCATCCACCCTGACCATGACCCGCAGGCAGCCCCTCACCCCTGACCATGACCCGCAGGCAGCCCACACCACAGGGGGACATTTTCCATGTAATTTGCCTGGCGCAGGCGGAGTATGCGTATTGAAGGGGGTGCGCGGGGAGATTTTCACACCTTTTGGCTGCCGCGAGTGGGGTACGTGTATTCAAGGGGGTGCGCGAGTACATTTTCACGCGTTTTGTCTGCCGCGAGCGGGGTACGCATAGTTTTTCATGTGATTACAGTGTAGGGGACCTGTAAGATGGTCCAGGGTTAGAGCGGCCCTTCATGCCATACTGGAGATTTCTATGGCTTTTCCTTGCGCAAGTGCCATTCTTGGGGGCATAACTGACGCTGCAGGATGTTTCGCTGTGCCACGGCTGCAAATGGGTTGGGAAATCCATGAATATGCAGTGTGCCAGAATGCTGTTTAGCGCTCACAGCTGGAGCACGCTGGCGCATGCTCCCTCTCTGCACTGCCCCCGTGCGCTACTTCTGCGCTGAATTCTATGAATTACCCCCTTGTCTTACTGTAATTTCAGGACAGCTGCAGCGACGACAGAAAGGGTGCAGGGCAGCACAGAACACAGAAGGAGATACTACAACAGACCAAGTTCAGGGTTAACATGTTCCACAACTGTTCCCTGGGGACACGCTCCTGGTGAGAAACCACACAAGGAAAAAGTGGGACGAGCCAAGGTTCAACGGTCCATTCAGAGTGGTGGACGTCACTCCCTCTGCAGTCAAGTTACAGGGAAGAAGAGCCTAGATCTTTTTGGGTGACATCAAGCCGTACATCGGAGAATATCCTCTGACCGCACCGCAATGCGTAGAGACTACAGACAATGGAGAAGTACCACAGCACGTGCAGACGAGATCCATGACGAGGAAGAAGGACAAATGACCAGCAACGCAAAGGCAAAGAACTTTTTGTGCAAAGTTGTGGCTTAATTTTGGACATTTCCTCTGAGCAAAATAAGGGAATAAGGACATAAACACGGATACTCTGTGTGTCCTAGTTACAGGGTGAAGAAGAAAATTGCACGTATAAGCCACAACATCTGTTAACTTTGAACTTTGGACTGAGGCACACTGAAGCCTTGATAAGAAAACGATATGCCAAATTTTGATCGAGGACACACAAATTGGAAGAAAATACAGTATCCAGACTCTCTTAATACAGAAGCCTTATTTGGACTCACGTATGGTGTCATGCAGTAGTGACATCACTAAGGATGTTTTAATCTACTTCAAGTTAGTATTGAGATCGTACCCGTCATTAGTGGGAAGGCTCACTAACATCACCAGATTTCTTCAAGATTCTGAAAATGAAAAGACAATAAGGGGGCTGCTCATTGTGATTGCTGAGCAGTTTGTTTTGCTTCAGGAATACAGCGAGATAAGCCAAATGCCCCCAGCAGAAGAAGCAGCAAATAGGCTTGTCAGCGTGCAATTCTTTTGTTAGCTTAATTGAGATTGTCCAGATCTTGTCGGGAGAAACACAGATGTCTTGACATTTCTTTGAGATCCAGCAAACACAGAACGTTTGAGTATAATCCTGAATGGAATAATAATTCAGGTTGCTCTTCAAGCTCATCAAAATCACAGAAGAGTGTAAACTTTCCACCAAGGGACAGATCGAGAAAGTGTTGCCAGAGAGCTTCACTCCTGCTCATGCTGACCATATAAAGACATGTCTTCTGGAGTGAAACAGATAAGAGGCATTGACTGGGAGCTTGTTGATTTTGAACATGCAAACTAAGAGACTTGCTGAACTTATTCCCTTTTTTTGACATTTTCATATACGGAAAAGAGAACTTTTTCCAGAGACAAAAGAAAATATATTATTCGTTCCAGTATCTGCAACCTACAAGCAGAAACAGCAGAACCCAGATATAACATTACCAAGAATGTATTCAAGAGTTAGTTTTCTTTCCTTAGATGATCGAGCTGGGCAACCAAAGTAGTAATCTTGTCATCCCTCAGGAGGAGAGACGCTCGTATTGTCCCGGAAATAAGTGTTGTAGGTTAACCTATAGAGGAATCATGTACCTATGCACTGTATTCATCATTGTCTTACTGTCACTGAGGATTCGAACTGCATTTTTTATTGGTGCAAAAAGTGTTCCGATTCCAGTGCACCCACCTAATGATGCAAGCATGAAACCCACGAAGGTGCCCAGACCTTACATAGTCATTCCAGTCCCTAGAAGGTCTGACAGAGGAATGAGTCAACTTGAGATGGATGTGATTAGCAATGACACACACACACTTTTGGTAACAAGCAAGTTGAAATGCCGGAGACAGGGACGGCAGAGGAAGCATGAGAAAAGGTTAATGAAAAACACGCACACGCAAATGATGAGTGCGCATACACCAGGTCTAGTGTCAATAACTGCAGAACCACAATCCAAAGAATGGGAGAAGTTTGGACAACCTACAATGAGAAGTTCCACTATAAGTGAAGTCAAAAGTCAAATGGAAAAAGCTGAACTTTTAAAGAGACAAAAGGAGTTGGAGACTAAACAAACACAGACAGCATTGACAAGCACCCTCATTCCAACAATGAAAGGGACAAGTACAAGTCCTACAAAACTATCACATGCAGAGTGATAGCAGAATCAATTTGGCCGTTCATAGCCAAAGCCAGGAAAAGGCAAAGAGATAAGGAAGGAATGACAGAGCTTTCTACTACGTAAGGACCTCGGATGGAGATGCCTGAGAATCCTCCAGCAAGAAGAAGTTATATGGATGCGATTAAGGATGCGATGATAGCAAACTACATGAAAACCTTAAGAATCAGAAGAAGCACACAAGAAGATAATAACAAACTAAACGACTACCTGGACAGCACAGCACACTTGCGAAATATCATCTGCTACCAACATATGAAAGAAGTTGGATGAAGAAATTCCGATGAGGAATGCTTTGTTTATGCACTCCTACCTTACAGCATGGGGAAGTCAAAGATCTTCGTAGCTGTCGAAATAGATGTACAGACAGCACACAGTCTATCACACATAGCAATGTGCAAGACCAGAAGCCAGTTCATGGGAAGTGATGCTTCACTCAAGTGGGCAACTGAAGCAACTGATTCAAATGAAGATGATTAAGTCCAGGACATAAAGACAAGAAACAATGGAAAAACAAAGAACATTGTGATCAGATATGAGAAGCCTGGAGTTAAAGGCGCAGAGATCAGAAGAGAGACAAACCAAAGACTGAACGTTCAAGGAAAAACTCCAGAAGAAGCTTGGAGTTGGAAGAACAGAGGCCAAATGCAAATTTGGGGAACAGTGCTTTCACCAGACGGATGGGAGAAAGGAGTAGTGATCTGCAGAGCATGGATGGTCATCAGGCATTACCATGGTACCATTGACATAGCACAAAATGAATGCAAGCCATTATGGCCAAGACTTGCTAAATTATTGACATGGGTTGAAGACAGAGGAGGACCCTTGCAGATAGTGCCATTGGAGAGTCCAAAATTCTGCTTCAGGAATAACGGCACAAGAAAAATGGGAGAGAATCAGAACTGTGGACGAGTATTTGATGCTCCAGGAATGGTACATGGTACTGCAGTGAACATGGATCTTTTATTGGGCATGTGGATCCAAAGCATATATCAGATTGCCAAAGAATTGGGGAGGTATATGCACACTAGTGAATGTCCATGTTCCAGCGTTGGTGATTCCAAAAAGTGATTTAAACATTGACAGTTTACCGAAAGCAGATACTGATGAGCCGAATGAAGAGAGGGAATTACTTTTCTGCCAAATCAGAAAAAGCCTTTCATGTGATCATGTATGAACACAGGTTGTTCAGCCTAACCTCATCAGTGTTCACGACAATTCTGATGCCAAGAGTTCAGGTTGGAGCAAATACTAAATGGTTGCGGATAATCAGATTGGAGTTACTGCAGACCATCAACACGACCATAAAAGGATTCAATGCAATCAAGGAGGAGTTAAGGGTGATTCTACTAATGACTCTTCAGAACAGATATGTCCTTGACATGATCACAGCTGTGGATGGAGGTGTTTGTGCAAAAATCAGAGAATCATGTTGCACATTTATACCATATCACGATGACGAAAATGGAACCTTAACAGAGGCCATAGGTATGCTGACGAAACTACAGAATCAGATGATTGATGAAGCTGACAAAGTTGACGATGACAGCTGGTTTGGATCACTATTTTCATGGATTCCGCAATGGATGGCAGATGCATTCAAATTCCTAGGAGCCCACCTAGTGATGATATTACTTGGAGTCTGTGTTATCAAGATAACAGTATCTCAGTGCCAGAAAACTGCAAAAAAGGCCAAAGGGATGAAGATCATGATTGATTTCGAGTCCGGATGGAAGCCTAAGGACCTGACAGATGAAGAAATAGGGACTTTGTGAAAGTCAGCATTTATGCACCTGAAGGAACAAAGTTTCGGTATCCAAGGAAAAATAGAAATTATGTGGGAAGACGGATCTATTGCAATCCAAGTGGACAATGTCAACTAATGACTTGGAACAAAGATGAGCACATAAGAACAGCAGGAAGCTTGAAGGGAGTCATAAAAATATGGACCCGAAAGAGACATTTCTTCAGACCTCTATGCATGGATCCAGAGGATGAAATAAAAGTGGATACAAAAGAAGAAGTGAAAGTGGTCGATGAACCGCCCAGAGGGGGGAGTATAGAGGATTTACCAAGCACGATTCACACTACTATCGCCTATTTGGAAGTACTAGGAACATTCACGCCGAAATATGTGACGTATGATGAGCAAATAAACCAGCAGAGAGCCGCAGTCTCAAGAGGAGAGTTTTGCAGCAAACAAATCGAGAATTAAAGATGGAGAGAAACTCAGACGAGGGTAACCATGCCAAGAAGCCAAGGTCGCATCGGCTGAAACAGGCCAACAGTGGATACAATTCATGAGAAGAACAGAGTATCCTGTTCAGGAAGGTCAAGATAAGCCACAGATGGCAGACGACTGGCAGAATTAAATCAAATACACGAAATTGCATGAAGAATAAAACGATTTCACGGTGTCGGAATCACGTGACCAGACAAGCAGGAAGGAATGAAACTTTCACACCTACGCCTGGACCTTTGCCATTCCCAGACACCTTAACTTTCCCAGACCAAGAAACAGACTTGAGGCCAACCACAATGAAATAATTGACACATGACCACTGAAGTGATGAGTGATTTTAACAATAATTGGAGGGAAGTTGGGGGTGCAGATGAACTCCCTGCACCTATTCTGCACGCTGCTAAGCAAGTGGAAAAGTATGAGTGGAGTTGATGCCAACCCAATCATAGTGGACCATGTAATCTAGGGTCCTATAGTTAGTAGAACCAATGAGATGTCGTACTTTTAGTGACGTTTACAGTAATCATTTTGAAGGAAGGGCTTAGGTGCCCCAGCTGACATTGTTTATCCAATTCCCTTTCCCCATTACAATATAAAGATATAATACCTATATTAAAGTTACCTTCCTAGAACCAATCAAGTTGCATGCTAAGTTTTAAGAGTTACACATCAGTGATGACGTGTTTTTGGTATAAATACTATCTTTTTTCTGAAATTAATTGGAGTTGAAGCGAGAAGGAAGATCGAGCGATTGCTGATATTCATTAACTGCCCGTTTTTTCTACTTGTCATTAAACGGACTCCCTATGCCAAACTATTGAGTTGTCATTATTGATTTGATGCGAGAGTACTAATCAGCATCCTGATCCATCTCAAGGGTGCTGCTACTCATTTTAAAGTGCTGTTTGTGTCCGATGGGCCGGCTGGGGTCTCTACAGCACAGAACCATAACTATAGAGTGATGACCGCCACCCTAGAATATACTGAGATGTACAATATGTCTTTTGAACTATTTCTGAAAAGTTCCAAAGTTTTATTCTTGCAACAGGGCCCATCCACTGAACTCTCTCCCCTTAACCAACCCTCTGTAATCCCTCGCGGAAATTTAACATTATTTACAGGTGGAAAAAAGCAGCATCTCCTCCAAACAGGGATTCATGGGTATGTGAATTTAAGCGTTCTGATCTCTGAAGCATGCATCTTAGTTGCTGGACAGAGAACTAAAAACACTCAGGGCAGCAGAGCAAACAGGCAGCTTGACAATCTGTCACATGGCATGACATTGAATTATCAGAAATGTGCTTTAAGGCCACATCTACAATAATATGACTTGCAAAACCAAATAGTCCTTCCTTTGCAAAAATAGAAAAAAATAGAGTGCCGAACTTTGTTTTGCCTGTTGTTGCTTTACAAACAAAAATTACCCTCCACATTTGCAAAGCTAGGGCCTGATTTACAAAAGTGTTTTTCAATGAGAAAATGCTATTGAAAAACGTTCTGTAAATCAGGCCCGTGATCTATGCGATGTGCCAAAGTGTGTTCATATGCCCACTGCTGGTTGTTGCTGTGCCCCATTCTGAAATGTTTCAAATTCCACCCAAAAATGGAATCCTTCAAAATGGTCAGGAACCCTTTCCAGTTTTAATGCATTTTTCACCTGGCAGACTGAAGACCTGATTCCCCCTGTAAAACTCTCGGACTGCTATGCTGCCGATGCGCTCCCCCCCACCCCCCCGGCCCCCGCCGTCCTCCCTGCGATGCGCTCAGCGCTGTCATTTGCTCCCTGTACACTCGCCCCCCACCGCACCTCCCTGTTCTTTTCACGCCCGAAGTAAACCTCCATAAACCTGTCTGGCTGCAGGACCAACTTCCATTTGGCTGAGGCGAGCAGAGCAGCGCGCTGACCTTCCTCGGCGTGCATGACTTACTCCCGCCATTAATCATGCTTTACTCTCGGATAAGGTGTTTTACATCGCATTCATCATCCCTTTCTCCATTCTTCACCCCTGACGATGCGACCCCGTTCCAGAACATTCATCCCAGGAAAAGAATGGGGCAAACGCACCCTGCGGTTCACAAAACACGGAATTGTTCATTGCTCGTATAGCATGTTACAAAAATAATTTCAAACCATTTGCTTCCCTTCCATCTTCCATCAGTCAATGTCCCACCTGCTGTTTCTAAACATCCCGTGTCTCCATTGGATGTAATATGATATGATATGGCATTTATAACGCACCTATGCACAAGTGCTTCATGTGTATGTATGGCTGTGAGGCTGCACAATGTTCTATGCATCCCTCTTTTGTTGTTATGATTCCTCTCTATTGCTATAAAGCTGATATTTAACACCTGACTTTAATGTCTGATAATAGTCGTAGTAAAAATAGAATGAGAGCACTAGCACTAGTCAGACCCGCGCCATTGTTTCCCAAAACTAGACTGGAGCTCAATAATGACTCAAAATAAAACCCATCAAATAAGAAAAGGAGGGGGAATGGAGTATGTAGCATCAACATTAAACTGAATGGCTGCTTGCTGCATTGCTATTAGATGGCTATGTTACCACTCTCAAAGGGGCTAGCTCTGTCAACCGTGCCCTGATGGCAGTCTGAGGAAGCCCTTATGGGTTTCATTTGTGAAGTACTAGTTTTGAAACATATTATCACTTTTTACATGTTCACGTGCATCTTTACATCTTTGCATCTTGGATTTTGTACAGCGCAAGCAAGAACCAAGAGAGAACAAACTCTTACATAACACAGAGGCAGAAGCAGGAAATGCTCCCTGCTGCTGATCTAGGTGGGGTTCCGTCTATCTGCTGCACCCAGATGGGCATTGATGCTTTTCAGGTCAAGCCACTGGGTTTTGGAATTTACTTACAGCCAGGCGTGGACTGGCCTATAGGGCAATAGGCCCATGCCCGAATCCAAAAACCAAATGCTCGTGTGGGACAGTTTTTTTGGTCAAAGTGGGCCACTTTTTTGACCAATGTGTTCGAGGACTTACTTTACTATGGGGCTAGTATTTTTGACCTGTGTTGCTGAATACAATTCTTTAAAATGCACAATATGCATCACATTTTATTTAAAAAAACCTCCCCTTTTGGTACAATTCAAACAGTGTCACAAAAGGAATGAAAAACCCTTTGCAAGTGTGGGCCACTTATTCATTGGTGCCCGAGACATTTTTACGGCTCAGTCCGACCCTGCTTACAGCTTCTTTAGACTATATTCCTGATTGTTCTGTCCTTCAAGAAGAAATTAAAACATAGTAGATAAATTCAGCTTGATTTCCTTTTATTGTACGTTCCTGTACTTTGGCTTCAAGAGGTTGTGTCTTACCTCCACCAACCAGGTGGCCTAGGTAAGTCACTGTGTCCTGCGCTAGCTGACACTTTGTGGTCTTGATAGTCAAACATGCATTCTGCAGCGCCTGAAGCCCTTGTTTCAGGTGGGATAAGTGATCCTCTCAAGTGTGACAGAACACAACAACGACATATAAATAGGCGACACTGAAGTTTTCCAGTCCAGACAAAACCTGGTTAACCATCCTCTGAAAAGTGGCAAGGGCATTCTTCAATCCAAAGGGCATAACAGTGAGCTGATAATGTCCTTCGGCAGTTTAAAATGCTGACCTCCCTCTTTCTCTGTCTGTCAAGCTGACCTGCCAGTACCCTGCCGTGAGGTCAAAGGTTCTCATGTACTTGCCAGTGCTGAGCTTGCCAATGAGCTCATCTGCCTGAAGGATGGGGTGAGCATTTGTCTTCATGACAAAATTGAGCCCCCTGTAGTCCACACAAAAGCAGACTTCAGTCTTCCCACCAGTGGTATTTTTGGGGACCAGGGGCTGTGGGATGGCTCTATCGCTCCTACGGACAGCATCTTGGAAACTTCCTCCTTGACGGAATCCCTGATCTTATCGTACATCCAGTGAATTCTTTTTTTCACTGGTTTACTGTCTCCAGTGTCCACATCATGGGTGCACCAATCTGTGCAACCTGGAGTCAATGAAAACAGACCGGCAAACTGTCCCAGTAAACGGCGACAGTCTGTCAGTTACTTTTCTGACAGGTGCTCCCTCCCCGTCCACCTGTGCCAGAGCCTCAGCATGAATGTTGATTTGTCTTCCTAGCTCTTGACAAGAGCCTGGATGGCAGAAATGGTGATAGCATGCTATATACATCGAAATAAATAGAAACAGACTGATATTGGTAATACTTCATATTGTATAAACTCATTATAAGTACAACATAGCCTGTTTCAGTGTCTTTTGTACCCCAGGATATAAGGAAGTCTTGTGCATGTTCCATAAAGGATAAGACTGCAGGACAATCCATATGATGAGATCCCATTTTAGGAAGAGTCCTTTGTACTTGTATTTTATATTGTTATGGGATGGGTTCCAAGATGCAAGTGTTTGTGAAATCTAACCAGCTATTTCAATGCATAGCCTATGCGAAATAATTAAGGATACGGCTCGTACAGTAAAGTCTACCATGACCAGATACAATTAGGGATTATATGTTGAAAACATGTTCTATTCTGTTTTTTATGTGGCACTTGTATTTGTATTTGGATGTCTATTGTTAGTGGAAGAAAATAGTGCTTGGAACAGAAGCATTGCACATAATATAAGGAGGGCATGCTGTGGGTGTACTAATCCCATTTCAGAGTGCGTTATTATAGATGAAAACTGAACATATAGGATGATACATGAGTCGAGTTTTGGAGGGCGATGTGGCAACATAAAACAGTCATAGAGCTGGAGGGACAGCGGGCCATCACACTCAGGGATAGATAATGTAGTTGTGTTTATGCTGGACTGCTGTTTGAGGACAGCATTTTTTTCAGATGCTTATATCCTTGGTGCAGTTTTTTCAGAATTAAATGAAACCTAACAAACAAAATGACAGCCAGTTTCACTTTCATGAAGTTTTGTCCAGGAGGGGCAATGCTATGGTATGGGACGGGGGACGATACTTACATTTTCCATGCTTTTTCCTCATAAGCCAAATATTTATCTTACCTTCAACAAACACTGCTGGAAGGATTTGCACCGGATCTGTGCAAGGAGCTGGCATCTGTTGTGACTAGAAAACCTAGCTAGAAATAGATATTAAGCTCCTTCCACTGCAGCGTTCCTTGGAAGTTTGGCCCAATGCTATTTGAAGCTTTATTGAAATACATTGTTCCTGAGAGGAATGCTTGGCTTATGTTTACTACAAAGACACCTTTCTTTCGAAATATATCGAAACGGCAATGACTACCTTAATTAAAATCATCATGCAAATCGAATTCTGTTCCAAGTTTTCATTATAGACCACTCTTATTCCTACTTCTGAAGGAGAAGAAGCGGGATAGCAAATTCTAAATCAACAGGATACGGCTCACAAAGTGTACGCATGGATCAGGCTGTTTGAGTGGACAGAGAGAGACTGTCAAAGCAGTCAGTACCACAGGTGCGTTTTGTAGGTGGGGCAATTGCTAGGCAGGCATGTATTTTCTAGGTTGAGGAAAATGGCAAGTCATACATGCATTTTGTAGGTGGGGGAATGCCAAAGCAGCAAGAGCTAGCTACACATGTATGTTATATGCAAGGAGGAAGGCAATGGCAGTGTTAGGCACTCATGCCTTTTGTTAGTGAAGGAGAATGTTGTGTATCCTTTCCTTGCGATAAACTCACACCCGTCAAGAATCCTCTCCACCTTGAACTGGTCTTCGACGCTCTGATTACTAGTTCCAGAGCATGCGCCCAATACCCCTTTGACCTCCATTGCTAACAAATATTATATGTGTCTAACACAGCTTGGTCTTTTTGTCCGTGAATACAAGATGGATGTGCTTAACACTGCCTTGGCCTTCTCCTTTACCAACAAAGGCTGCCTATACCTATCATTGCATTGAAATTCTCCACCAACAAAATACACATGTTCATGGCACTGATTTGACCTTCTTCTCTGCCAGCAAAAGACACATGTGTCCAATACTGCTTTGGCTGTGTATACTGCCAATAAAAGACACCTGTGACTGACAGGGCGTCGTTGGATCTATCATGCGCCAACAAAATAAAAGTGTGCCTGCTGTAACATTAAGTTGTCCTTCTCCTCAATCAACAAAAGACACTTGTGCCTAACACCACGTTTGCCTACTCCACAACAAGGGATATGTGTGCCTAACACTTCTTTGACCTTCACCTCTCTGAATAAAAGAAATATATGCCTAGAACTAATTTGACTGTCTCCTCCACCAACAAATGATGCATGTGCCTAACACTTCTTTGACCTTCTCCAATGCCAACCAAAGAAACATGTGCCTAACACTGCTCTGGCATTCTCCCCAAAGAACAAAAGACATGTGTAAACCTGTTTTAGCTCTACCAAAGAGCCATGCCTCCCTTACAAATGCCGGCCTTTGTATTCAACAACAGACAAATCAACTTCCGGAGTACCCAGTGGTCCGGGGGTGAAGATTGGTTTCTAAACCATCAATCAGCCCCACAGCTCGAATACACCAGAAGGGATCCGAACAGATTGCAATAACAAGCAAATTATAAACCACTGTATCCAATTTTGGCAACATGGACGGAATGGCAGGCTTATCTCCGAAAAGTTGTGGATTGTTGCTTAGTTGCAACACAGCAAAAATACAATTATTACCCAATGATAAAAGGGACTGTTCAGCCATGGTTGTATCAAACATATCTACTTTATTAATCACAACAGACAGTCTAACAACACTACGAAATACAACCCACCTTGTAAAGAAATGCAGAGGACAGACAGTTTCGAAGAAGGAAACAGTATGCGCTCTGGATACTAACAGGAGGGTAGTCGGTATGGTTAATGACCACAACAGTTTGTTAGGATTGCTTGGCTTCAGCACAAAAGGTCTTACAATGCCTGCCCCTAGGAGCCTTTTGGGATGGACCAAGGGGACAGAACCGCAATGTAACTTGTGCTGTAGGTGCTCTCGGTGCTCAACAGAGTCGAGTCAGCTTCAGGGTGCTTTGCAGGCTTCTGGACAGAGTTCAAGATGGGAGTCAGCTGCAGTTATCAGGCAGCAAGACGGTTTGGTGAGCAAAGCTGGATGAACGGCTGCAGGTTGGCCTACATAGCGACTCAGGAATCATCTCAGTGCTGATCGTCAGCTCTGAAGAACTGATCGAGACGTCTCAGATGTGTTTAAGTGACTGTGGCGTGACAACTGTCAGTCTAGCAGTCGGTTGCATCATTAGGAACTCGACTGGCTTGAAAATGTCCTTTAAGGCGAACATCGGTAGATGACTGTCGAAGCACTTCTCCCAGCTCCTTCAATGGGCTTTTGTTGTCCTTTAAGGCAGACGGCCCACGGCTGTGGAGTGTGTTGCAGGCAGCTGCCTTGTCATTGGTTGCAGGTTCATATCCAAGAACATCTGGCACTTCCTGTCTGGGAAGCTTGCTGCAGACACTACCAGGGAACACTGTGTGCTGGGTAGGTACCTGTTCTGGAGCAGCTCGAGGGCTCTCTGAGTTCTCTATCTCCCTCTGGTCCACGGAAGATGTTTAGGGGAGGTATCTTGCTTCCCTCTTTGGATCTCCTGGCATTCCTTCACTGGCAGAAGCTATTAGGCAGACTGTACCTTCATCCAGGGTCCAAGGTTGAGTTTTTCTTTGTTACTTCTGGTGATGTCTTCAGATGGTCTGCTTAAAGAGGGGCACCAGTCCGCTTTTTTTTAAAGCCAAGTTGCACACAGTGATTGGTGTAAGCTAAGCCTAACTTAATGAGCCAACCCCTGGGTCCCTACCAACAATGGTCTATGTTTGTGAGGTCATAACCAGAGTGCTTTGCAGCAGGAAAAGGTAAAGGGGTGAAAAAGGAACCAGGGGTGTCCCAGAACCAAGATGGCGGAAACCTCCTCTCGTCAAAAAGAGCTCTGGGCTCACTCCCTAGTGCTACTAATTCCCACTCATCTGCACATCTGCTGTGATCAAAGAGTCGCTCTGGTTAATGGATCTCCCTATGGTCCTGATTAAAGCAGCAGGTCTCCCTTGAAGATGCCGAGACCAGACTCTCTGGCTTTCGCAAACCACATTCTGAAATCTTATTATTGGGGTCCCACTAACGGGGGTGGCATACTGCAACAAGAGACCCAGACATATCAGTTCACTGTCATTGATACTGAGGGCGGGAGCTGGCTTCAGGCTGACACAGTTACATATGAAATGTTGTTGGGTTTCCTGTCTCCTTTGTTATCCTCCGTAGCCAGACCTCCTGGGGGCCTGTTTGAAGCACCCTCTGCTGTTATTTTAATCACTGCCACCAGCTCCAGGGCCTAACAAAAGAACAGGGCAGTTCCATGGAGCCTTTGTCAGTTAATCAGGCTGACCATGGCAGGGGGGTGAGGGGAGCTTAGCCTCCCTCATCTTCAGATGACATTGTGCCCTCCTCGCCTCCCCTCCAGATCACTGCAATAGAGACTTACAATGGTGCATTAACATTCAAAATGCTCTCCTTGGCAAAATCGCCACACTCCAAGACAAAATGAATGCCAAGAAATCCAAGCTAGTGCCGCCACTCCATACCGGTGATGCACAACACACATCACCCATATCTCTACCAAGATTCAAATTCACCCCCGTAACCATCACTGACACCATCAAAACTATCCAAGGCCTAAAACCATCCAAATGGCAAGGCAACATCTGCCCAGCCTCTTTCATAAAACAATCTGACTAAGAACTAGCCCCTTTTATCACAACTCTGATCGACAACTCATTCGCCTCGAACGACATTCCAGAAAATCTCAGAGGGCTGGGTCCTCCCCATCTTCAAAAAACCCACCTTAGACCCAAACATCCCCACAACCTACTGCCCAATCATGACCGTACCTTTCCTCTTTAAAATACTAGACAGAATGCCATGCATGCAATCCAAACATTTCTGGAAACAAACAACCTCCTTGGCCTCAGACAATCTGACTTCCGCCCAGGCCATGGAACTAAAACCGCTCTCTTGGACCTAAAAATCCAAATGGACAAGATAAAAGACAAAGGCAACATGGCTTCACTTCACTTATTAGATCTCTCAGAAGCCTTTGATTTGGTTAACCATAAAATATTGTGCAGACACCTAGCCCTAGATGCCCACTTCTCGGACCATGCCATAAAATGGGTTGAATCCTTCTTATCTAACCACACCATGAGGGCTTTCTCAATTACGATGGCTGTTCCCCCTGCCCCAGTTACCTGTGGAGTCCCCCAAGGATTCTGCATCTCCCCTACTCTTTACCACATCTTCACCAAGCCATTGTTCGACCTACTAGACAAACTAGGAGTCATCTACACTAACTATATGGATAACACCCAAATACTCCTGCCCATCACGGGTAATCACAACCTTGACTCCAACACCCTAAACTAAATCTACTTAACCATACAGGCATAGATGGCTCATAATAAGCTTTGCCTGAATAACGATAAAACCGAGATGCTCCTCATTGGCAATCTCCCTCAGATCAATAACCTTTCCATCGACTACAAAGCCTTTGTCATTGACGGCAACACCATTACCACTTCCAAAGAGATAAAAACACTAGGAGTGTACCTTGACTCATCACTCACCATGTTTAGGTAAGTCAATGCTATTGCATCGGCAGCAGCCTACACTGACAAATTGATCACTGCCAGCAGATCGTTCTTGACTACGGACAACTGCGTCACACTCGACAGAGCGCTGATACTATTGAGGATATACTTCTGCAACTCTCTCTTTGCAGGCTCCAACACCAAAAACATTAAAAAAAACTTCAAATCATCCAGAATAACGCAGCCAGAGCTGTACTTAACATTCCTAAAAAGGACCACATCTATGTAGCGAGACGTAAAATACACTGGCTACCGATCCAGGAGTGCATAACATTCAAAATCCTATCCCTGATGCACAAATGCTTGTCAAAAAGAGCCCCTAGCTATTCACCCGCGCTGCCTACGCCTTCCGTCTGGACATCCCCCGCTTCAAGCACCAAAAAGTGGGTGGCAGCAGCTTCCCAGTAGCCACAGCTAAACTTTGGAACGCCATGCCGCTAAAGTTGAGATCTGACACATCCCTCTGGTCATTTCTGAAAGACCTCAAAACCTGTCTCTTCAATCAAGGGAAATAGATACTTACCACCTGCATACTTCGTACTGTATCTGTAATTATGCTACATACTGTCCTCAAATGTATCATAAGATGTACTGTTGAACTAACCTCTGTCATATACTGTAACCTAATGTAACCTATGAGAACCACTGTAACCTATTTATTGTAAGCGAGTGAATTATTACCGTAACCTATGTGCAATATAAGTGAACTACTGTAACTACCATGCCTCTATAAGCAGCACCTAGATGCCTCCGGGCTAAGTGTGCTTAACAATTGACAAATAAAATAAATGTTCCTAACCCCATATTGCCCCCCTCTGACAACAAATGATATACGTGACTAACACTGCTCTGGTCATCTCTTCTGTGATGATAAGACATGTTGGGTTAATGCTGCTTTGTCTTCTCCTCTTCCAAAATACGACACGTGTGAGGCACAGCTTTGGCCTTCTCCTTTGTCAGCAAAACACATATTTGCCTAATACTGATTTGACCTTCTCTGTAAACAAAAACATGTGTGCGTAATACTGGTTTGGCCTTCTCCTCCGGCAACAAAGGAAATGAATGTGTAACAATGCTTTGGCCTTCTCTGCAAATAAAAAACACATGTGCCTAACACTTCCTTTACATTCTCATCCAACAAACAAGGCATGCTTTTGGAACACTGCTCTGTCCTTCCCTCCTCTGCAAGCAAAAGACGTGTGTGTAACACAGGTTTGGCTGTCTCTCCACCAACAAAAGGCACGTGTGTCTAACACTACCCAATTCCCAACTAGACTATGGACACGGTATGCTTTCAGGTATCCTGAGGAAACACATGAATAGGCTACAGAAGGCCCAAAATACTGCAGTGAGATTCATTTTTAGAGTTCCAAATCCACTCCAATTTCAGATTTGCGTTGCTCTCTACACAGGCGACCTGTAAAGAAGAGAGTCGATATTAAGACGATTTACCTTATTTCAATTTTTGAACCATTTGGCCCCTAAATATCTTGCTGAAAAACTATCATGGTATCAACCAAAGTAACGACTGTGTTCTGCCAACCATCTTCTTTCGATAACGCCCCCCCCAGAACTCCCTTGCTCAATTTCCAGAGGAGGTCGATGCTTGGCACCAGAATTTAGAACAGCCTACCTTGGGAGCTCAGGAACACGAAGAATCTGATACAATTCCGCAAATATTTGAAGACATACCTCTTTAATAAGTACAGTTTAGAGCCCCTTTACAGGATTATCAATACAGAAACGGGCAGTTCAGAACTACTATTTAACCTGCGTCCAGATACAGTTAAGCCTGCTCGATTCAGCACAATACAAATAAATTAAATCAAATCATAGCACTGCTGGGGGGCGCTGTTGCGCACGGCAGAAATGGCCACCTGATTGCAGAGCTCCCGCTCCACTGAGAAATCCTGCGCCAGAACACCCATTTCAGAACTGCCTGCTGAGCCCAAACTGTGTGTACAGACAGCCCATCTACCCGTGGTGGGTCGGGTGAACTCCTGTGGTCCGGAGACTTGAAACGCTGGAGAAACAGTAGCGCAAAGATCAGCCGACACACATGGCAAATTCGATCCGACATCGAGCACCGAGGTGTGCTACTCGAGCGCCACGGGCGAGGCCGCGAGCGAGGCCCCAGATGGGAGGGGCCTGAAACTGCAACCCGGGCCCAACATCCTGCCCAGTGCTACGTGACCATCTGTGAAGTCGGCAGGGGAAGGGAAGGAGAAGTGAGGTGACCCGGCACACATCCGAGTACGGCCCCAGCCGAGCTCCAGAGGTCCCCCCACATATCCTGCTGCGTATGACGAAGCGAGGCGGGTGGACAGTCCACGACACAAAACCACGCGGAGACTCAGAGGCAACGACATACGCCTGGGCGCCAAGTAAGGAGGCATGGTGATACGGCGGAGAGGGGCCACAGAGACACATCATTATCGGAGAAGGGGCGACAGGCGGCGACCCGAAGACAGCTTCCATTCATCCGACATATAGAATTTGCCAATGCTACAAGGCCAGCAAGACCCAGTAGAGCATGCATTGATCCTGGGTGTCTGGGGCACATTTCTGCTCCGGGGAGTAGTCCCCCAAGGTCTCCAAATACTAGCGGAGACCCTCCTCCTGGGGCAGCACTGTGTGGGCCGCTGTGGGGCCCCCGAGCAAAAAAGAGCACCCACCAGTGGTGGGGGCAGAACGCCGAGCGCTCTACAATACGCGGCATAAGACCCCCGAGGGCACACACTGGCAGTGCTAGTCCCCCGATCCGGACAAAACACTGATATACACCCTGCCCCAGGGGACTAGTCGGTGGTGCTGCTCTAAGCCTATAAAATCCAACTGGCAGCCCGGAATGGCTAAAAAACCCCTGAATAACACGGACCTATAAAGTACCACGAACGTGGCAATCCTAAAGTGAAATACGTGGGGGGACACAGTCCACTCGCGGATACCAAGTACTGGCAAGTGGTACACCAAGAAGTGAACACATTTAACGCCTCTCCCCTTAAACCTGATCCTGCCCCGGGGCCGTGACATAACATAAGGAGCAGCGAGTAATATATTGTATTGCTGCAGTTAAACAGCTCGACAGCACTATGGGGGAACCACACAAGTCGGGGAAAGGTGCCAAGACGCCGGGAAACAAAAAGAAAGGCCCAATGGACGCCTACACGGGCAGCCAGAATCAGACAACGTTGGCATACATCCACACTGACGCTAACGAGCCCCTTAATATAGAGTCTGGTGATAATGTGGACAACTTAACTACAATAGTGCAGAACGGATTTCGCGCAGTCAACATGAAGCTGGATGACATAGTGTCCACCATCGGTTCTTTAAAGGCTAGAGTGGAGAAAGAAAGGGCGCGTGTAACAGAAACTGAAAACGGGACAAGCACTAATGAAGACAGTATTGCGCACCACAGCTGAGACTTCACCCAAATCAAGGAAAATATGGTGAAACTGCAGAACAAATGCGAGGACCTTGAGTCGCGCTCGAGGAGAAACTACATCCGTGTGGTGGGTGTATCGGAATCCTTTGGCAAAGGACAGATGGAAAAACAAGTCGAGGAACTGCTCAGATCCCTGTTCGGACCGTAGACATTCTCCGAACACTTTTTGTTCCAGCGAGCACATCGCACAATGGCACCAGCACCTAAACCAGGCGCACCACCGCGCACTATAATTGCACGACTCCTCAATTACAGAGACAGAGACACAATCCTATGTAAGGCAAGAGAGGTGGGAACTCTCCAATATGAGGAAAGTCGCATACACATCTATCCAGACTTCTCGGCGGGGGTCCAGGCAAGCAGAAGATCCTATGAGCCAGTCAAGAGGCTCCTGAGAGAACGCCAAATCCCATATGCTTTGATGTTCCCGGCCAAGATGAGGATTCAACATCCAGGAAGAGCGCATTTTTTTTAGTCTCCAGCCGAAGCTACGCAATACATTGAAACCTCCATAACCCTTCCTCCTAGAGGGGGCAGACCGGCACAAAATAATAGGCCCAGACCTGCAGACTAAGAAACACAAAAGAGTTAACCATCCCTAGGCTGTACTCAAGATAAGTTGAAGATTAAGCGGCACCAGGCAATTGGTCAAGTGGAGTTGCTGGACCCAATCGGCGGCCATGTGAAGCAACATGGCTACCCTAGGAATATTCCATGAGTTTGCTTGGACACATCGTCAAGTTGGGGGTGATGATGAGGGTGGCGGGATGGGACAGGGGGAGGGGACTGGGGATTTCAGCTCTATAATTGACTTACGGTGGCACGTAGTTGGGGGTTGTTGCCACTCTACTAAGCTATGTTCAAGTGGTAAATTGATGGAGGTAACTTGTTGTTTGAAAAGTAAAATCGTGGTTACATTAAGACTAGCGCTGATCAAATTGCAAAAATACTGTAAACCTGTTAAATGTGATAATGTCAAATATTCAATCTCAGAGTCCTGGAGATGGGTTGAAGGTCAAACTGTTGACGTAGAACGTATGGGGATTAAACAATCATATGAAAGTTAAGAAAATCAGCAATTATATTGGCAGGCACAATCCCCAAATCCTAATGCTGCAACAAACCCATGCAGTGGGAAGGAGTAACGCTCACATACTGGCCAAGTGGGGTCCCCTAAGGTTTCGCACAAACTATTCATCCCAATCTAGAGGGGTAATCACCTTTATTCATCCAGGCCTGGCGTTCAAGGTGGGTGGTCATAGGGTTGATCATCTGGATAGATATGTTATGGTATGGGAGGTGGTTGCTGGCCAACATCTACTCCTGGTTAACACATACGGTCCCAACATCGACGACCCTTCTTTTTACATGGATATATATCAGATAATCGTGTCACTAGATGTGTCTAATGCAAGATAAGGAACTGCTAGCTGACATACACAGACACCTTCAGGAATTTGATAAATTGGCCATAAGGGAGGTCTGATATGTGGCAGCCCCTATACGAGCACGTAGATACGGGGAGGGTAATAAGGCTGTTAGAACACTTGCCAATTTACTTAAGCAGGACAAACAACCCACTCAGATCACAAGTATACTTACGGCACAGGGGGAGGTATGTCGGCCCCCAATTTTGAGCTTTATTACTATGTGGCCCAGAGGCGTCGCTAGGGGGGGCTAAAGAAGCTATAGCCCCCGGTCTTTTGGTTGTAGCCCCGGATATAATCTCAGGAGCTACAGCCAAAAGGCTAGCTAGCCCCCAGTCCCAACAATTCCCACATCAGTGTAGCCCCAGGTCTTTTCCAGACCTAGCAACACCCCTGATGTGGCCCAAGCACAGTTTGCGAAATATTGGTACAATGATGCGGATAGTACACCCCACGCATGGATAGAGGAATACACCACACACCCCAAAAACATACAATCAGTCATTTTTGATCCACACTACAAAGACACTTGTGAATACAATCCAGTGAGTTGCACAGTCAGGGCATGGGAAGCCATATACAAAAGACTGAGACTAGAGACAACCTATAACCCCGAGATATCTTTATGGAACTTTCCGAGTATACCCCCCACACATGACATGAGCATACAGGAATCCTGGGACCCTAACAACGAGATGAAGGTTGGCAATATGTTTGTTAATGGGACGTTTTTGGACCTGGAGCTATTGTTGAGGGCACTGGGTGATGGGCCACTTAAAACACTCCAATATTATTGTATGAGGTCCGCATTTCAGAAAAGGTGGCTGCTCTTTCCAGATGAGCCCGCACCACATCCGTGTATACAACTGTTGACAGGCAAGGATGGCCTGGGAATCTCTAAGATATACTCTGCGGTGCAGGCCCACACCCCCACGTTGAACCAGATTAAGGAGAAATGGGAAGCAGACTTGCAGGTTCCCATTGAAGAGGAGAGATGGGCTAGATATTGTCTGCTCACCAAGAAGGTCTCGCTTAACTCCGGACTTAGGTTGATCCAATACAAAATTCTAAATAGGTTACATTACACCGGCCAGGGTCATCAAATTTGCGCCAGATACCTCAGATGCCTGCCCTAAATGCAACGCTCCTCAGGCTGGTTCTTTTCGTATGTATTGGTGGTGGCCGGTGGTGTAGGGTTTCTGGAGGGATGTGGCAAAACTGTTGGAGGAAATCAGTCAGGTTCCCCCTGAACTGACCCCCCAGAAATACTTGTTCGGCGACATAGGCAAACGTTCTGAAAAAATCAGAAGATTGTTCAACATCTCATGTGCTGTTGCCAAAAAATGTATTCTACAGAAATGGAAAAGCGCCGCGCCACCCAGCATGAACCAATTTCTACAAGAATTGACACATGTCAATGAATCAGAGGAGCAATTTGTTTCCACTCAACATGCGACATGCAGACCCAAAGACATCTGGGGCCCGTTTAGAGTCTACTTGTGTACTATGATTGCTGATGATGACATGTCACCATAACATTGTTTTTTTAAAAGAATGCATTGAATAGTGTACTCCTGTTGTATATGCGAGATGAACCGTGCAACGGTGCCCTGTAACTTTCTGTGACCACTAATAAAAAGAGTTAAAAAAAAAAAATCATAGCACTGCTTTGGTCTCCTCCGCCAAAAAAAGACACATGTGTCTCATCCGTCTTTGGCCTCCTCCCCCAACAAACGATAGGAGTGTCTAACACCGCCTTTGCCTTCTCTGCCAACAAAAGATGCGTATGCCTAACACTGCATTCACATTATCTTCCAGCAAAAGATACATGTGCATAGCACTGTTCTGATCTTCTCCTCTGCAAAGAAGGTGTGTGTGCCTTCTCCTCTACGCATGACATGTGCCTAACAGTGCTTTGAAATTCTGCTCTGCCAACAAAATGCACTTGAGACTAACACTGCTTTGGCTCTCTCCTCCGCTAAGAAAAGGCATGAGTGCCTAATAAAGATGTGGTTTTCTCCTCCACCAACAAAAGTCATATGTGCACTTTGGCCTCTTCTGCCTTCAAATGAGCTATGTGTTAAACACTGCTTTGGCCGTCTCCTCTGCCTATAACAGATGTGTGGCCCCTAACGCTGCTTTGACCTTCTCCTCTGCCAACAAAAGACACTTGAGACAAGCACTGCTCTGGCTCTCTCTACTGCTAAGAAAGTACATGTGTGCCTAGTAAGGGCTGCCTTTCTACTCTACCAACAAAAGACACATGTGCCTTACATCACTTGGACCTCTTCGGCCTGCAAAGGACATATGGCCTTCTCCTCCGTTTACAACAGATGTTTGTGCCTAACACTGCTTTGACCTTCTCCGCTGCATGAAAAAGATGCATGTGCCTAATCGTGCTTTGACTTTGCCTCTACCAAAAATACACGTGTACTTAACACTGATTTGACCTTCTCTCCCAACAAAAGACATGTGTGCTAAAGACATCTTTGACCCTTTCCTCCGCCAACATAAACATGTGTCCAAATGCTACTTTGGCTTTCTCCTCTGCCAACAAAAGACATGTGTGCTTAACATTACTCTGGCTCTCTCCAACAAAAAAAGACACATATACCTATCAATTAGTTGGCCTTATCCAAAAACAAAAGACGTCTGTGACTAACATCAGTTTGGTCTCCTCTACCAACAAGGGACATATGTGCCTAACACTCTTCACCTTTGTGAGCGAAAGAAAAGTGTGCCTAACACTGCTTTGACCATCTCCCATCAAACCAAAAACACACGCGACTAACACGGCTTTGCCTTTCTCCTTGTCCAACAAAATAAAGGTGTCCCTACCACTGCTTTGACCATCTCCTAGCAAAGCAAAAACACATGCGACTAACGCTGCTTTGCCTTTATCCTTCTCCAACAAAAGAAAAGTGTGCCTAACACTGCTGTGACCATCTCCTAGCAAGCCAAAAACACCTGTGACTAACAATGCTTTGCTTGGCCTTTCTCCTTCTCCACCAAAAGAAACATGTACCTAACACTGATTTAGAGTTCTGTGCCAACAAAGACAGTTCAGCCTACATGTGATTTGGTCGCTCCTTCAGAAACAATCAGGAGTGGATCTCTGGTAAATGGAGCACTGTACTTCCCCTCTTGTACCCTAACTTCCTGACATTACCTAGGCCCTACTATAAATTTAATTTTTACTCTATCCTACATTGTTAATAATTCTAAACCATCCTGAAGCCACCCAAAGCAAGAGCTTTGTGATATCCTATCTATTCAAATGCCAACCACTGAGCGTTTTGAGTTTCAGCTAAACAGTCTTTATATAGGCCAAGGTTGAACTTGGGTAAAACTCTTTACTTAAACCGAGAAAAAACGTTACACATTTCGACCTGCTCAAACCGGCTGAACTTTGAGATGGTGAAATTCTGCTCAAAATGTTTTGCCTGTGCCTATGTTTCTGTTCCTCTGACCTCCCTGTGGTTATTGTGTCGTGTGCATGCTGCGTCATTAGGCTACAGAAAGAGGATGGAATTACTCCTTCAATATATCATGATTGGGGTTTTCAGAACTGAAATGTTAAATCATTTCTTGTTTTTCGGAAACACTCTTAGTTCTCCCTGCCAAGGACTATTGTATGCACTCCTTTGCAGCTTTCTCGAGTCTTCAATGTTTTCATATATTTTCCAAAAATCGGTTCTTTTGTGGGGCAATAATTACATCTCTGTCCCCTCTATCAAGGATACAATGAACCACTGGACAGTACATTTCTTTCTGGGCGTGAGCTCTAGCACCCCTCATTTGGCTAGCTAATCAGTGTGATCCTTCCCTTCTTATCTTTTCCTCCCATTTTGGAGTGACCCTGGATTATTTCCCAAAATATAGCCATTTCTTTCTTTTTTACTATGTCATCAATCTTTTGTATTCATTTTCTATGAATATTCGCTGTGCATTTGTTTTAGGTGAGTACTCAAAAAGGTAATGTTGTGCATAATATGAAACTGTGATGATGCCACATTCTTCCAGTGATCTTCACCCATTTTGCGTGCCTAAATTTCTTTTTCTTGCTAGTAACTCATTCTGATTGGCTTCTTTTAAGTGAAAAGAGCACCCAATAAAATATGTAGTATGTGATATTTCAGACTTTTTAAAATGCCTTTGTTGTACAAATCTCCTACCCCCACTCGCCAAAATAATCTTAGACCAGCACAAACACACAGAAACACTTACACAACATACACACAGCAAGCACTCACTGTCTCATTCACAGTCACGAGCACTGATCATGCACTCACTAATAACACAGGTATACATGCACCCATACACATATTTAAATAATAAACAAACATACAAACACACATATTTACACAAAATACACACACAACCTACACACAGCAAACACTCTTTCATTCACACGAACATCCATCATGCACTCACTCATAACACAAGCATACACGCATCCATACACATATTTAAATACTAAATAAACGAACATACAAACACACACATTAACACAACATACACACAGAAAGCACTTACATCAGCATCCATCATCATACATTCACCCAACAACACAAGCATGCACGCATCCATACACATAATTTAAATTTAAAAAAAATAACATAAACAAACTTACCTTCTGCCACAGATCCGGAGGTTCCAGTGCTCCAGCCCCCCCAAAGCATGAACAGGAATCAGGAAGTTTCCTGGTCCCTGCACATGCATGCAATGGGCCTGAGCGTGCGTCCGGAGACGCCCCACTCCAGCCTGCTCTATCTGTATGCGTGAGGAGGCATGGAGGCGCCCCCTTGCACATACAGACATGTGGTTACACAGCCAGCATTTCAAATTAGCCATGTGAGGCTGGGGAAGCAAACATCCCCAGCCTCGCATGGCTCATTGAGCTTGCATGGCTAGGGAAATTTAACTATGAAAGGGAAACAAAGTTTCCCTTTCACAGTTAATAGCAGTCCCTCAGCTGGAAAAAACTGCTGAGGTAGTGCTTGTATTTTACTGGGCTGGCTCCTCCATAATGGGTGAGAAGAGGCCAAGGCCCGATGGGGCGACGCCCCTCGCCCATTATGGACGAGCCGCCCCTCATCTATGAATCGATTATCTGAACAACTCCACGTTTTCCTCTGTACCATGTATGTACCTAAACATGGATTTCTGACAAACATTGCAATATAAGGCTATTTTTTTTTAAGACATATTGAACACACTGAATTGTGTCACAAATCCAATATTTTTAAGAGTCTGGTGTGCAGTTACAGCATTCAGCTTCTCACCTGGAATAAAGGGTCTGCATGTTGGACTGCTCACAAAGCTGCAAGCATGTTACTTTCAAGGAAAAGAGTGCTTTGCTGGCATATAATGATTGTATTCATGTGTTCATGTTTTGGTACAGTAAGATAAATGTCTGAACACCCTGTTTCTACGAGGAACCTCTTTACTTTATGGGTAGAGGACAGGAAAGATGTTTTAGCAACACTTTCCTTTTAGCTCTTCATCTAAGTGACGTTGAACATTGCCCCCTTCCCATGCCTGACCTTTCTTTAGCAGTTTCACAAGTGGCAGTGTTATTTCTGTATATTATTCTCGGAAGGAATGGCTGTAATTGGATATTCATAATAAGCATCTTGAGTTTTTTAAAGCTATTGTCTCTTTTTAAGTTTAGTAGTAGTGGTTCCCCCTTCTTTTTGTGACAATGCATATCTTCCTCAGTGATTTCCTGGCCAAAGTAATTACCCTGGGCTATACACCACAGAGCTTTTTGAAGAGAGAACTTGGGTAGGGCGTCATATGTTTGGAGTAAAATGCCTATCCGATTTCAGCTAGATTTCTCTATATTTGTACTTTTCAAGAGGTCATAATCCATATACATTTGTGTATCACTTTCATTTGCATCTTATTGTTTTGTGACACTATGTTAAATTTCTAGCCACTGTTAGAGAATGCAAATGGACTCCTGCAAAAGTAGGACTTGTATATTTTGGAATTGAAATACTGGAAAGTGTTGCTTGGTCCTGAACACCAAAACTAACCACTGGTCACCAGGCACATCCAATGAAGGGAGCACTTTTAAACCTTGGAGTTGTGCCACTCCATGGTGAATGTGTGGAATAAGCTGGGTGTTACATTTTCTGTAGCTACTAAGGTCAGCACATTGTGGCATTGACCATTGCCTTTGAGAAATGCTAATATTGGGTGTTGTGAACTGTTGTGGTGCATTTCGCGTGTTTGTGTGGTATTGAAATGGCGGGGGATGTGTTGTGATGCCCTTCTCGTGTTTGTGTTGTTATCGGAAAGGAAGGAGATGTGGTGCGATGTGCTTGTTATGTGTGCATGCTGGCATGGAATGCTGATGAATGCTCAGTAGTCTCATGTTATTAAACATATGTTAGTGCACAAACTGTATGCGTATGTGGATGTTGATGGTAATGGGAGTGTGCCTATGTCATTTACAAGCATAGAATAATCGTTTGAGGATTTGCAGCTTTAAATGGATTTATATGGACTTTAGAGAATACCGTTATGGTCTAAAGTGTGAGAGTTGGATAAGCATGATGTAAGAGAGGTAAGAAAAAGTGCCTGAGTAAGATAGAAGTAACCTCTTGAGGAATTCCGGGGTTAGATTGTCTAGAGCAGCATGGACTTTTAGGATTTTAAAGGTATGCGCATAGAGTAAAAGTAGGCTGCAAGAAGTCAGCATGGACTTTTAGGGTTTAAGACTATGTGCATGTGGTAAAAGGAGGCTGCAAGAAGGCGACATGGACTTTTAGGGTTTAAGACTATGTGCATGTGGTAAAAGGAGGCTGCAAGAAGGCGGTATGGACTTTTAGTGCTGCATATATTTGCAGATATTATTGTAATAGGATATTTAAATGCAAAATGTTATATGCTTGAAGTGAGTTGCCAATGTTGAAGTGTGGGATAGCGTCCCATTAAGTGAAGTGTAGGGATAGCGTCCCACACAAAGTATTGTTGAAGTGTAGGGATAGCATCCCATTAAAGCGTAGGGATAGCGTCCCATATTGTGTGAAGTATAGGTATAGGGTCCCAGTTAAGTGAAATATAGGGATACCGTCCCAGTTAAGTGAAGTGTAGGGACAGCATACCTGTAAAGCGAAGTGTAGTGATAGCGTCCCATTTAAAGAGTAGGGATAGTGTCCCATTCAGTGAGAATTGTAGGAATAGCATCCCATTTAAAGTTTAGGGTTAGCGTCCCATTTAAAGTGAAGTATAGGGATGGCATCCTATTTAAAGCAAAGTGTAGGGATAGTGTCCCATTTAAGGTGTAGGGATACCTGACCCAGAGTAGTGAAGTATGAAGTTTGAAGCCAGTGTAGGGATTCCGTCCCAATAGAGGAAGGTAGTGCCTTCCCAGTGCGTCTAAGTCTGAAGTCAGTGTAGGGATTCCGTCCCAATAGTGGAAGGTATCGCCTTCCCAGTTCATTTAAGCCTGAAGTCAGTGTAGGGATTCCGTCCCAGAGTAGTGAAGTATGAAGTCTGAAGCCAGTGTAGGGATTCCGTCCCAATAGAGGTATGTAACGCCTTCCCAGTGCATTAAGTCTGAAGTCAGTGTAGGGATTCCGTCCCAGAGTAGTGAAGTGTTAAGTCTGAAGCCAGTGTAGGGATAACGCCACAGAAATATTTGAGTTGCATCTCTCAGTAAAAAGATGCATGGTATGGATGTTTCGTGTGAGCTTCCTGTGTCTGTATTTCCCGTGTTAGTTTTGTTTGTGGAAAGGAGGGGGATGTGTTGTGATGCATTTCTCGTGTTTGTGTGGTATTGAAAAGGCGGGGATGTGTTGTGATGCCCTTCTCGTGGTTGTGTTGTTATCGGAAAGGAAGGAGATGTGTTGTGATGTGCTTGTTATGTGTGCATGCTGGCATGGAATGCTGATGTGAGCCAGAAGAATGTTTGGTGATGAATGCAATCCCAAGGTTCTATCCTGTGTCAGTTGAGCCTGGGTGATGGGACCCAGTGGTTCCTATTTTATCTGTTAACTTAAAGTAACTTGCAATAAAGCTTAAGTAAGAAGATACAGAAACGTCAGAAGTTACTTCATTTCATTAATTTATTGCATGATTCCACCAAATGCTAGATTCTTATTAATTTCCATTAGCACCCTGCGAGGCATTCTGAACCAATGAGAATGTTGGGCACGCGGGCTGCATTCACTAAGGAAAGCCAGCATTCTGAGTATTTTCATTGTCATCGGGGGCTTCCCTTCCCCGCTCCACCTTCATCTCAAGCTACACATGTGCTAATGTATCTTTTTTTAAATTAAAAAAATAAATAAAAGTACCTTTGTTGTGTGGCCTTGTGCTGCTTAGTAGTGCTATCTACGAACACCATTTTCATGTTGATGACGACACTGTCATCAGCATGAAAATTGGACTTCAGGAAAAACAGCACTGCTGGCACTGGGACGCGCAAGCAAGGTACGCTTTCTTTCTTTTTAAAAAAAAAATAGACACCATTATCACCCAGGTAGGGATCTGCATGGGTGCTAATGGCGATATGACCCTCAGTGGCGGGCCGACTCTGTAGGTAACGGCCCGCCACCCTTGTTAAGGGACCCTCGCTGCACTTGGGCCCTTAACTAAGGCGACGGGCCATTGCCTAGAGGGTACCCGCTACCTCAGGGCATATCGCCTGAATAAAAACTGTAGTGTTGGCAATGGTAACTAGAACGTCTGTACAAAAACCAGTAGCATTTGACAGTCTAGTGGAATTATGAAAGTACGTCCACGGTCTTATGGGTCACTGGAATTGATCCATGAAAATTCTGTGAATATCTATCCTAATCTATCTGTGAGTATATTACGTGATACGTTCCTCTGCCTTTTCAATTTGTACCCAAACTAGGTGGTAAAATTCAGGAAATGGCTCAATTGGAGATGTTTCTGTATCCTCCTGTTGTGGAGATCATATCTCCTGGTGTACCCCCCAGATGAGGTATGTCTGAAGGGTTTGGTTAGTCATTTCTAACTTACAAAACAACTGGCTCATTTTGAATTTAAAAAGCAACCTCTTCTACTTTAAAAGGAAAAGCAGACTGCACTCTACATATTCCTTCAGGGGTGTTGGAAATTAGTTCTGGTGTCTCAACATTTTAATTGGCAAGATGTTCAACTATTATGTGAATAAAAGCATTAGTCAAATTAGGGGGAACATAGATATCGCCATTCTAAGCTTGACCTTTTTTTGCAAATGAATACTGTGGAGTCCATGATTATCTTTAAAAATACAAACAGCGAGACGTGCTTTCTGAACCAAAGATGCAGGATTGACAATTATGCTATGTTGTTCTAGGTGCATGAAAGCATCAGGCCCAGCATCAGTGAGACTTTGGCCTTTTGTATCCTGCAATGGTAGTGTGAATTGCCTTCTCCGGTTTTAGTCCAGCGGCATAAGGTAATACCTGTGCTGTATATTATGCTTGCTCACAGTTTCATAACTCAAATGGATCTCCACAAAGGTGACTTAGTTGTGATGGCCATTTTATGTAATACATCATTCCGAAGAAAAAGGTGAGGTTGAGTATTTTTTACAATCCATACATTATGATAAATATTGTTGCTGCCGCTAGTAATATTTAATATTAATTGCCCCATCATAGGTAATATAGAAACAGATACATTCACCCTGTGCCAATCCCGGCTTCCTGACAACACGTCTACATGCCGAAAGGCAAGATCCAAATTTTGCCGCAATTGCGAAGCTACAGAGTGACACCGTTTTTAAGCATCTCTAGAAGGGCAACTGCCTACTGAGAGATATCCAAGGACAGAAGAGCACCTAAGCCTCAGAAGAAGATCAGTGGCTCAAAACACGTGTTATGCTGACCTTCAAATAAACTGCAGGCAATGATGCATGTATCACTTTGAGATTGTCGCAGTGTGTATGTATCTTTTTCTATTAGGTCTTTATATTGTGGAGTATTAGGCAATATACCCACTCTATACACTCACCTGCTGCCATTTCTTTATCATTAAGTGTACAATGCTCTTGGGTCTCTTTTTGCCACAAACGTGTCCTATCACAGGCAACTCTGATATACGTTCATCTAATCCAATGGCCCATCAGTATTAAAGAGAAAACCTAGGTATTTCAACTTTGTGATGGAAGTTTCTCTTTCTAGGAAAGTCAAATCTGGGTGTTTTGCATTGCTGTCTGTTCGTACTTTAGGCGTTCCTCCCTCTATCCCTCTATCTAGGCTTTTTCCCTCGACCCAGAAAATGTGCTCCTAGGTGTCTTGCTTTTTCTGCTGCATGTTGAAACCTTGGCTTTCTCCCTCTTCCAAAAAATGTGCATCTAGATTTTCTACTTTTTCTGTTGTATGTTGAAATGTAGGCATTTTCCCTTTATCCTGGATGCTTGAATCTAGATGGTTTCATTGCTGTTGTGTTGAGGTTGGGTGTCGTGCACTGCATTTTTTCCCTCTCTCTCTCCCCCCTTGTCTCCATTCTCTCCCTCCATGGCACTTTCAATCTCTCCTATCTTCTCTAACTGCTACTCTATTACCTATCCTAACTCTCTTTCGAAGTCTGGAAGGAAATAGTTCAAGAAGGATCTCCTGGTTTCCAATCCAGGCCTGCCCATCGCTGACACCTATGTCAACGCTTCTTCCAGGTAGACTGTCACTGACATCCTCTTTGACGTTCCCTCTCCGGACCTTTGGATTCCCCATATTGTCTCCGTACTCTCCCCTTTCTCATCCTCACCCATTAATGGTGGCACCCATTGGCAAGTACTTTTGGCATATTTCCCTTTCTCTAGGGCCATCATTAATGTCTACTGAATGGCACTGTCATCGTCCAGGGCTGTCAGCCCAACCTCCTCCATCTTCATAGGCGTCTTCTGTCTCTCATCAACTTCCTCCCTTCTCCTGCCACTCCTCCTTCTGCCACTCCTCTGGCCCCTATGCCACCACCAACGGGTGTACCACATTCCTGTAACCCTTCTCGGAAGATCTTCAAAAGTGGTAACCAGCTCCACTTAGCTACCCTCAACTGTCTCTCTGCCGTTAAACACTCCTCTGACATCTGTCACCTCCTTGAAATCCTCGACTTTGACGTCCTCGCTCTCACCAGAACATGGTTTATGGCCAGCTCTGTCACAAGTTTTGACACTCTCCTCCCGGAGGGCTACAAGATCCTCTCTAAACCCAGGCCTAACCCGTCCGGGGGAGGAGTGGCCCAGACCTTCCCTGAATGGCACCCTGCTACTATCATAACCTCTCAGTCCCACTCGTCCTTTGAATGCCTCATCTGCAGGCTTGGTGTCTCTCCAACCCTCTCACTGACTCTGGCCACCATCTACAGGCCCCCTGGTCCAGTCTCCCTCTTTCTTTCAGAGTGGTCTGACCTCACATCTTCTCTCCTGGCCTCCACCTCTAAGCTTCGCCTCCTTGGAGACTTCAATATTGACCTTGACTCCCCTGATGCAGCCTCTGGACTCTTCAGCAACCTCTATGACTCTCTTTCCCTCTCAATTCTTCCCTCTGGTCCGACGCACTCATCCGGACACACCTAGGATGCTCTCATCTCAGCAGACATCCCCAACTCCAACCTTCTCACTACACCGTTCTCCTGGTCTGATCATGCTCTCCAGTCCTCTCACCTGGACCTCCTGGGTCCCCCAGCTAAACCCCCACCCGCACTGTGAGTCTCCAGCTCCGTCATTTGACCAATGAAGTGAGTGTCAGTTGCGACTTTTGTCGCCACCTTCATTTCACCACTCCTACCACTGACTCTCATACTGACACAGCCTTTACTAACCTTCAACTCTCCATCTCCAACACTCTGAACATCCTTGCCCCTGTCATGAAGATCTGCATGAGGCCTGCCTCTAAGCGCAACACCTTGTATAACTCTGACCTGGCCACTCTGAAACGCGCTGATACAGACTATCCATTAACTCGAAGAAGAGGTCCTATATCAAGCATGCATCTGTGGTGCCACTAACAAAACAGCAGAACTTTCAAAATATGCAAGGAACTCGCCAAACCTACTGCAGCCTCTATTGCTCCTCTGCCTTCCCTGGCTCTCTGCACTGCACTGCCTCTCACTTCATTACTAAAACTCATGACATCCTGTCCTCACTCTCCTCTATACCACTTCCTTCTGCCTCGCCCGCTCTCAGGCCTCCCTTGCCCCTCACATTCACTCCTTCTCTTCTGTTGCTCTCCCATATCACATTATGAGGTGTCTAGACAGACACTCTATGAAAGTCCCATCCAAACAGGTGCTACGCTGCTCCTCCAGAACTATCAAGGACAACATTGTCTCCCTTGCTACAGCCTTGGCTGATTTCAGCTATCACTCTGTTGCCAATGGCTCCTTCCCACTACTCCTCAAGCACTCCCTTGTGCACCCTCTCCTAAAAAGAAAACCTATGCCAACCCCTCCTGGCTGGCTAACTACTGCCCTATCTCCATTACCCATGTCTTGGGCAAACTTTTGGAGAACCTGGACATCTCCCAGCGTATGCACCACACTGAATCCGTTGGTTACTCTACGACCACCAGTCTGGCTTCAGAGCAGCCAAAGTCATGGAAACTGCACTCCTGAACACCCATCAAGACATGCTCTCTAATCTCAATTCCAACTCTCCTTCTGGTCTCATCCTTCTTGACATTTCCTCTGCCTTTGATGCAGTCAATCATGCCACTCTTATAAATTGGCTTTGTGATACCCTTGGCATTACAGACCTGGCTCTGGACTGTTTGACTTCATTACTCTCTGACTAGCCTTCACAGGTTCAACCGGGCTCTTTTCTCTCCTCCATCTCACTCTCCACCTGTGGTGTCCATCAGGGCTCTATCCTCTCGCAGTGGCTTTTCAACTTCTACATTGTCCCACTAGCCCATTTGATCTCTGCCTTCTCTCCTAACTTCCGGTGTTGTGCGAACCACACACAGCTCTCCTTCAAGCTTACCTACACTGCCTCCTCTACTTCCTCTCTCATTTCTGACTGTCGGCCTGCTATTCAGGCATGGTGCACTGCTAGCGATCTCTGCCTTAATGCAGTACGACTGATATCCTTCTCATTATGAGCCCAGCTCCCTCCTACACTCTGGCTCCTCTGCATGGGCCCTCTCCCCTCACCCTCCTATGAGGCAAAAAACCTTGGTGTCATCTTTGACTCCTCTCTCTCCTTCCCTCCTCACATCACAGACCTTGCCAAGAAGGATCACTTTCAGCTGCACCTCCTCAGAGGCATTCCCCCTTTCTTCCCATTCCCCCAGAAACTCAATGTCTCCAGAGCTCTGTTCCTCTCCAGGCTGGATTACTGCAACATCCTCTTCCTTAATCTGCATAACTCCTCCCTTTGCCCCCTTCAACTAATCCAGAACAGGACTGCTAGACTTATCCTTGGCCTCAAGCCCAGGGGCTGCATCTCTCCAGCCCTAAAATCTCTTCACTGCTCCCGGTTGCCTGTGAGAATCAATGTCAAGACCTTCTGCATCATCCCCAAGGCTTTCTGGGGCCTGGCACTCCACTGCATCCAACTCTCTCTCTCCCTAAATACCCCCCTGCTAGAGCCCTTCAGTCTTCTAGCTCCAACTCTCTGCAGATCAGATGCTTTTCCAAGTAGAGGGTGGAGGGTAGATATCTTTCCTCCTCAGGTGCCTCCCTCTGGAATGGCCTCCCTGCCCCTCTCAGACTTGCGCTGGATCTCCTTAAGTTCCAGAATCTTCTCAAGACCCTCCTTTTCTCCTCCTTCCCTCTCCTCTTCCACTGCTAATGTCCCCCTTGGCTGGCTGCCTGGTTCCTTCAGATTCTTACAGGGCACCAAGCATTCCTCAACCAGTCTACCCTTCACTTGGTATCCCATCACCCCCCCAACCTGCACTTGCCTTTCCGGGCTCCCTCCGCCTGCACTAGACTGGCTTGGCCTGCACCCCATTGAGCCCATCCAGTCCCGTCTCTCGCACGTAGCATGTGAACATCTTTCCCCTGCACTCTCTGCTTTCCCCTGGCACTTGTCCACCCGGCCTCCCCTTGGCACATGTGTAACCCAGGAGCCCTACGCCCTGACCGACACTTCCCCACTCCCCTCTCCCAAGCACTTCTTGTTATTGCACTTCCACAGTCCGAATGACACATTGCCTAGTAGGACTGTTTTTGTTTCTTCATCCGTCCCCCCACCTTCCACCTTTTGCCTTGTTGCACCTTGAAACACCTTTTGCCGTATAGGCGCATTATAAATACCCAATAAATAAATACATTACATAAAGTAATGGAATAACATTTCACTCATGTATGTTGCTGTTGGGATATTGGGATATGATTATGTCATAATGTTATGGGCGAAACAAGAGAATGCAGCATGGTGTGCAGTATAAGATGTGTTTTTACCCCGGGACAATAGCATGAAAGGAAACTATGATAGGGTGAACATTTTAAATTTGGGCAACAGTAGGCAATTTATTTGACATATTGGATCACATGGCAGGGGAGACCGGGGAAGTGAAAACTAGTGAGAAGAGTTCAACAAGTCTCTTTTGCTGACTAAGCATGAGGTCCGGAATGGGATACATCCTGGACAGGGGAAAGCAATACATTAAGCTGAATCACAGATAAAATATACTGAGCAAGGACACTTGCCAAGATCCTAGAATATTAGGCAATGGGGAAGTCTTATTAGAACAACATAAGTACACAGGCAGGAAGAAATAAGGTCTTTGAAAAATTACTTTATAGTGTTAGAACTGTATGAAAAATATATTATTTCATCCTACAAATGTGTCCTCCTGCACTCCTTTACATGTACAGTTGCTAGAAGGCACATCCACAAAACCTCTTTTGATGATGGAAATGTTATCTATTCAGGACCTGGCTACATGCAGAATGAAACACAACTTCGGATTGCCAGGAGGAACTCCAGAGGGTTACAAGAAGAAGCACCACACAGGTATTTTTTCATGTCAAATCTCTTTGTGTTAATACAAAAATGTTTGCTGACCACTCCTGAGTTAGTCTCTCAGCTTTGAGGACATGCTAATTTGGCTGGGCAGCTCCTTTTAGGAACACTAAGGTGAGTTTACCAGGCAGAGTAAGAATCCCAAAGCTCTCCAGGAGGGTAGACAATATGGGGGTTCTTCCAGTCTGAGTCAGGCACTTTGTGAGAGGAATTGATCCTGAATCATACCTCCTGGCTGGTGACTGGGCCATCAGGCACCACCACAGTTCCAGTTCTTGCTTGGGTTAATAAAAGTGCAACCTACATGATGTTTTTCTGCAGTTTGAGTACGTTTGATCAGATTTACTCCTATTATTTTATTTTGGAAATTACATAAGATTGGCCACAGGTTTTTCTCAAAAGTTTTGTCTCTGGGGGCTCTCCATACTTCACTTCTCTGGGCAGAAGCCACGCCCCTCCACTTCAAAGGACCTGGACCCAACCCGCAAGGTGAAGCCCGGAGGAAAGGGCGTGGGTGCCTGGCGCTGATTTCATCCTGGGGGCTCGCCATACTTCACTTCACCGGGCGGAAGCCACGACCCTTTCAGTTCAAAGGACCCAGACCCAACCCACAGGAAAAGGCACGAGTGTCCGGCGCTGACCTCATCCTGTTTCTGGGGCCTCTCCTCCACTTCAAAGGTCCTGGGCCCAATCCGCTGGATGAAGCCCACAGGAAAGGGTGTGGGTATTTGTGGCATGAAGGTTGTTCGGCACACCAAGGGAGAAGGCCGGCATTTCGAGAAGGCGGACACAACATGCAAGACAAGACAGAAAGCAAGGCAGAAGCACTATGCACAGCACCTGACCAGGTGAGAGGATGGGCTGGTGGTGACCCATACCAGGCATCACCCTCCCTCTGCCGTGGCTGTCAAGTCTCCAGAGAATCCCTCCACCACCACATATATCATCTCTCCTCTCACCATGGCACACAACGCAATGCCAAAATATGAAAATACTAACTCTCAGGTGGAAAATTGCAACAGATCTTTCTTCACTTGGAGCAAACATAAAATGGCACCATAGCCCCATAAGACTCACAGGTGAGGCATACACCCTGATGAATGAACTTTACCAGTTGCTCGGTGCTACTCAGGATGTTTTAGTTGCCAAAGATAAAGATAAAGAGGCCAAGGACAACATATGTATCAACAGCAGTAGCAGAGTTGTTACCAGTAGCCCTGTGTGTTGGGCTACAGATACCATTACAGCCAATGACATAGCCGACCCATTAACTTCTGTAGGCCTGCCAAGGGGTCTGTCCATCGACACAGTTGAGTCTAGCTCATGTGCTAGGGATGTTCGGGGGGTGACAATTGCATTACTCCAACTATTTCACTTTCGGAGGCTATGATTCCCAATAAGTACCCGGTGCCCCTCTCTGACACTTCTGACATCCCCACAATCAGATCTGGCGTGGGTGAAGATGAACCAGCGCCTTTGAGAGCCAGTACAGGCCAGAACGTTGTGAACAGTGTGCAATTAAATCAGTCACAGGTGGGGAATCACCGGCTAAGAATAACCCCAAGAGAGATAAAAAAGATGATGTGACCACACCAATGCAGGGACTACAACCGGAACTCACAACAGCGGCATTGCCCCCAGTGTCTAACAGACCTACTGCACTTATGGAAAATGTGTCCCATCAAGGTGCTGAAGGCAAACTGTGTGTTGCCCAGAGACTCAAACAAGAAGAGGCCTGTTATGTGCGTAAGGAGTGGCCCCCTCCTGTTCACCCGTCCCCTCCCCCTGGCCATCTCTTGTGCACACTGTGAACCCAGCTGCCAAGGCGGACCTGCCAGTGGGTGTAAATGTACCCTTGTTCTGTCTGAGCTGTCAGTCCTAAGGAGGCTACCTCTGGCCCTTTTTCAAGCCCACGCAAGAGAGGGACCCACTTGGGGAGTCACTAACTAAACTGGAGGCTGTCCAGAGGGCACCAAATACATCAAAGGTGGTAGACCCCCATAACTCTGATGTCCCAACAAATATGATCAGCACTAACATGGTCGGGCTGGGGCCCATTAGTGAAAACATAGAGAGCACTGGCCCTGATAGCATTTTGCCTGACAAGGGGCATCAGGTACAAACCACTCAAGTTCCCTTGCCCTTACCCTAAGATTATAGAACCATGCAGCACCACCGTCCCCACCGATCTCTACCCAGAGGTACATTGTGCCCTTAGTGCTAAGCCCACTGCGGGCAAGCCAGTTAGTAGGGCTGGCTATGCGGCATCCACTTCCGCCCCCGTTGGTGTTCGCACTAGGGCCTGCAGATCACAGCCTGAGCAGGGCATGAGAAACAGCAAGGTGAGAGGTGCCATATGGGGGGGATAATATGTTTGGGCAAGGTCCCCAACCACCTGGAAGCCAGGGAAGAGCTCACAAACAAATCCACTGGTCTCGTGCTGTGCGTGGTTGCCTATCTGTAATCTGGGAGGATATCTTAAACTGCACCCGATTCATTATCAGGGGTGAGCGTTTTTGCCTGCATATGTATAAAGGGACTTTGGGCTACTCCATTAGAACAGTTGAATCTGTATATTTGGTTAATCTGAGAAGACTTTAATTGGATTTGAGATTGCTCTCAAACAGCGGGTTTGAGGTTCCCAGTCGCTTGCTTCATTGCATCAAGGAAGGATGTATATATATTCATTTGTTTTATTGTTATTTTGTATGTGTTAGGATGTACTTTTATGGCCCCAGGCCGAAATAAAGTTGGTGACTGTCAAACTGAAATGCTAATATGCTTTTACAAATATGTATTTTTCTTGCTTTCTTTTCTCTCTTATTATATTGTGGTGAAACACAGTCTCTCTTCACTCACCCATTTTGTCATTCTTTATGAGGCTGAAATTGATTCAGTATCCTCATTTTCTCTAGTTCTCTTGCACTACAGTAATGCCTGGGATTTGGGTGTTCTGGAGGCACACTTCCATAGAAATGTTGCATTTTGACACCAGATGGCATGCACCAGGAGGGTGTACATGGTGTAACATCTTTGATATCTAATCGTTGTACAAGTCAAGGATGTTGTACAACCATTCTGAAAGTGAACTCACCTGCTGATATCCTACAATAGCATTGAGAAAAGGTGTGCTATTTTGATGCCCAATGATTATTACATGCTAAAATTCATGCTTTCCAATCTTAGTGTCTATCTCATTAGTACCTGTTAGCTTAATCTCTTTCCTATATCAATTAACAGACCCTTCGAAAGGCGGGAGGTGCACTTTTGTTTCTCTTTGCCTTTTTGAATAATTATGTCAGTAATGGTTTAGACATGATGATAGACTTTTCTCTTATGTCAAGGAGAGTAAATACATTTCACTGCCTTTTAATTAACATGTGTGCATACCATCTTTCCTCATGAGCCACTCAATAACACAAAAATGGGAATGTTAGCTTTTGTCAGTGTTGATTTCTCATACCCTGCCTGGGCCGAGTTCCTGGAGGCGTAGCAGTCTATATGGTTTCTCTTTTAAAAGTGCCATTGATGTGTTTAATTTATGTTACAACCTGTAGCAGTGAATGTTTATTTGGATTTGCAAACATCCTAGCGAGGTGAATCCTTATTGATTTCTCCTCTCCTCTTGGGTGATCAGACTACCTTTTAAATTCAGCTCTGTGTGATTATGGGCCTCATCTCAGGATTTGAGCAGTGCTCATATCACCTGTATGTACTGTGTTGTGAATACAGTACGCGGTGGCGCCAACCAAGCCTACTTTAGGCTCAACTGCCACCTTAAATCTCAAAATCCTGATCTTCACCTGAGATGTTCCGCTTCCTCTGGCTCTCCCAAGGCTTTCCATTCCTGTGCATCTGGTGCGCTATTTCAAAGGGGAACTTCAGAGTGGGGCTTTCTTATGACTTTGTAAAGTTTGGTAGACATAAGAGCCCCATGAAGAGCAGGGGTACATTTCAGTTGCAGGGCGACACCTGGCCTGTCTGTCCACCCCGTTCAACACCACCACCATGCCCAGGCAGAGACGTTGGCAGAATGGCCTTTGTATTTTGAAGTTTTCTAGGCCTTTTTTGAAGGGGATTTCCTACATTCTGAGGCTTATTTTCTATAGAAATGTCCCCTCATTTTAAGGTCAATCAGTTGGTTAACCTACATATGAATAGAAACTCATCTTTCAGAAGTCTTAATTGGTTTAGAAAGGGAATTTCCTAAAAGATGTGTTTCATAATTTCTTTCGGTTCTAACAGGGATTTTTGAATTTTTTGTGCCACAATTTTAGTTTTGTGCAGCCCAATTTTAACTTCCTTATTTTTCCTGTCTCCTTTACATTGGAAGTAACCTTTGGAAGTGTATCCTTATCCTTATGCTGTTCATCAGACTTATTTTGAGCAACAGATGTAGATTTCTATTCAGTGTTTAAACTTGCTTTTCAAGAGACCGTTTATATTCTTCCCAGCTGGAGTCCTTCTGGGGTTGCCATCAATTATACAGCTGTCCTGGTTCCAGATAAGAAGTATCAGAATGATATGGGAGTGTGAGATGACCTTTTTAAGGCGTGCTCCCCATAGTTGGTATTCTTTTCCTCCACGTAGAGAGGTCTGCATTCTCATAAACTAGGAGCAGATTATATATACTGTGAAATACATTTTAGAATCATTTTAGAGTCTTGGAAGGATTACTCAGCGGCGATGTGCTCGCCTTGGAAGCAAGACGACACGGAGCAACACAGGTTCGATCCCCAGTCCCTGGGTCCGCGCTTAGAAACCTCTCGGTGTTAAGCGTGTTATAAATAACCTATCATATCATTGCATAGAGCTGTTATGGACTGGTATTCTGGCCAGTTTTAATAGTGCAGTCATTCACTCGGGATTAGAGTGAATTACAGCATTTAGAGTAATGATGTTGCAGCCCTCCCAATCTAGAGTGGAGAGGAGGATGTTGGACCTCTGGGGAACTGAATAGTAAATAATAAGACTTATGTGTGGGACCAATTTCTGTGGGTATTTACAACCTGCCGTGGGCCTATTTACTTTGTATCCTGAATTGACATAGGTTTTCACTTGAATGTAGTCTGTTCTCAAAGTGAGTGCATGTGCTGTATCGGTGACACTGGGAGCATGGTTGTGTGTGTGTTAGCTTGATTCAGTTGCAGGTAAATTATGCACCCGTACAAGGATGCTTTCAATCTACGACCCTGGGGGTGGGAGGGTTGCAATGCGACGGAATTACTTTCAAGTAAGTTTATACATACATATTTCTTCCATTTCCAGGCCTTTTAGCTGTTGGATCTTAATGTAGTGCCCCCACTACTGCATGCCAAAAAAGGTGTTGAAGATAGTCCTGCGTGGCTTTATTCGATTCTACGCCTCTATGCACCGGGTCTCCCGGGCACTGCCCAGGATACAATTTGTGTACAGATAAACCTAGAGTGATAATGCCACAATGTGCACTAAACATGTGCACTTTTAATTCTATGAGACGTCTAGATTCTGGGCCACTGGCTAATCCCATGTTTGACCTTTATTATTTGTATTATTTAGCCCAATTGAAGCTCATCTTCTGGGAAGCCCAGTGTATCAGTACAAGTGTGTTGTCCCTGCCCTTAAGAGTGAAGATAACATTGAAACATGTGATCAACAAGTGTAGGTCTTTTATTTGTTGAGTTCTTGTTGTATTTAAATAATGTAAGCAGTGAATAATATGTACACTGAACTTGTTTTTCAAAATTATTATTTGGAACTATTATCGACTTCAAGACACCCACTGCAGCAATGAATTTGCTTTGCCCGTCTTACTCTTTGTAGACCTATACTGTTGGTGATGGTGCATCACTTGGAACAGACCCCTTTGTAAGGCATATCCTTTTGTATCTGGATGGGTTTGGGCTGTAAGACCCTCCGACAGCACATCCTATTACATTCTGTCTGACCTTGTGGACAGACCTGACTGTAAGTGTGAAGGATCATCCCTCTCCTTGACTGACCTGCTGTTCAGCCTGAAAGAGGGATCTTCAGTGAGAAACCTGTGTGGGTGCAAGAATGGCAAGCCCAAACATGGCATGAGATTTATCAGACACCAACTAAAATATGGGCATGTCTGTATATCTGCAGAGTACACTCCCGAATAAATCAGTTGGACAAAATGGCCTATCCAAGATGGAGGAAAAGGTAAGTGCTCTGTGTGCCACACGTTTATACTTTCCAGGTGATTATCAATGACTCAGAGAGAATGGGAAAGCACATGTGAGATGCTGCTTAGCTTGCAGGAGCCAGAGGCCCTATAGGAGACATTGACTATCCTCCAGATCCTGGTCCACACTTTCCTGCAATCCTCATTGAAGTACCTGCTACTACAAAATCCCTATTCAGGACAATTGTGTTACCTATCATGCTAATCACTCCAGTGATGAATTCAATGAACCTGTGCCCCCCTTTCCAGTCCTATGCCTATTGCATCAATGTTGGGTCTATTAATAAAACCGTTTCAAGAAATGCTGGAGGAAACCATTGAGGCCATTCCGGATAAAAGAGAGGCCCAAAGGGAGGATTCAGCTGCTAAATGCTGGGGGAAACCAGATCATATGCAGGATGACCTGGATGAGAATGCACAAGAATCCCTAGGCAACTATATCAGAACAACCCTGTGCTTTGATAATGTGGACCAACCTCTCTCTACAGAAAGAGTGCAAGTTAGACAACTACAAACCACAGTTACTACTAGCCCGTTCGTCATTGGAGATACAGAAGATGTACTGACCACAGATTTATAAGGAACTAGAGCAGGCTTCCATACTTAGATACCTGGCAAATCTGTACCGTATACAAGATTTCCAAAAGGATTTCCTGTGCACATTTAAGGTGGTCTCTTTACTGCTCTCCATTTTAACGAACACATTGGTTGCTTCATAAGATGAGGCACCACCCGATTCTGTGGATAGAAATGCTGAAGCCTAATTAAAAAGTTTGTGTACACCGAACACATTTGCTGGAAGAGCCTCTCCTTAAACACCTTATACTGCATGATCCTTGGACAGGAGGTTCAGCAGCAGATTATGGTTCTGATTCACAGAGAGACTCATAATGATGAATTAAAAAGACTGATTCACTTAGGCTATTGCTTGTGATTCACTAAATGTAGCTGCCTCAGCATCATCCTTTACTGTGGTTGCCAGAAATCAATTTTAGTTATTTATTCTGAAAGTTGATGTTAGTTTATTTTAGTTTATTTATTTGTAGAGCACACCTAACCTTAAGGACAATTGTTACAAGTATAATGTAAGCATTGGTTTGACAGTTAGCTGCTGACACGTGTTACATATCGGTCAACAGGATGGCAAACATGAGGGACGTAGGTACAGAAGAACCAGAGGACATAAATACAATTGCAATTGTTACAATAATAGGAAGAGTAGAAGCGGGCACAGACTTCAAAGGAAGCAGATCTATGGAATTAGAGACGGGTAGACTGTGTTGGATTTGCTGTTCATAGAGCCATGATTTTACTTTAGATCGAAAGGCCCATAAGGAGGGTTCGGCCCTGATGGCAGTGGGTATGGAGTTCCATAGCTTGGTGGCTAAGACCGGGAAACTAGACATTCCTGCAGTTTTCAGATTGAATTTGGGGATGTTGAGGCAGTGAGAGTAAAGGGATCTGGTGGGACTCGAGTATTGGTTCCTAGAGAACTTGTCAGGCAGATAGTCCGGCGCTATCTTAGAAAGGCATTTGTGTGTGATTACTAGCGTACGTAGGGAAATTTATCTCGCACTGGGAGCCAGAGAGTATCTCGTTTTATGGCACAGGTATGGTTGGACCGAGGGATGTTTAAGGCTGACCTGAGGGCATTGTTCTGTAGGATTTGTAGTTTATTCAGATTGTGTTTGGAGGAGCCTATGAACAGAGTGTTGCAGTAGTCCAGCTTTAATAGGATCAGGGCTCTGGCAAGCGTGAGACAGATATTGGTGGATAGGTAAGGTTTACATGAGTTGATAGGTTTATTGGTGTCGGCTGTAGCCGATGCTGTAGCATTGACTTGTCTTTTGAGTGAAAGAGTGGAACCAGATAGATGCCCAGTATTTTGACCTCTCTGGCAACATTAATGATGTTCCCGTTCAGTTTGTACTGAGTGTCTAGTTTGTTTAGGCTCACTTGGGAGCCTTCAATAAGAAGTTCTGTCTTATCGTCGTTTACACAAAGGTTGTGGGAAGCCATCCATGCTTGAATGTGCTGGCATATTTTGTTTAGCATTTTGGAATTTGGTCATAGAAGCCTGTGAGAGTGATGAGGATTTGGGTGTCATCTGCATAGTTAGTGTAGGAGACACCCAAGCTGTCAATGTGGTCAAATAGGAACTTTGTAAATATATTGCAGAGAATGGGTGACACACATGAGCCCTGGGGGACACCACAGGTGATGGGTACTGGGTCTGCAGATGCTGTTGGTGCAAAGACCCTGGTTGTTCTGTTCATGAGGAAGGATTGGATCCAGCTGGCGGCGCCCTGAGAAAATGAGGCAGCGGAGGTTAGATGTTTAGTTAGGATTTGATGATCTACGAGAGAAAAAGCTGCTGAATGATCCAGCAGTAGGAAGAGGGAAAGGTTTCCTTTGTCTTTGGCCTCGTCCATTTGGATTTTTAGATCGAGGAGGGCTGTTTCCGTGCCATGCCTAAATCTGAAACCGGACTGGTGCAGGTCTAGGAGGTTGTTGTCATCCAAGTGTTTCTGAATTTGTAGAAAGGACGCTCTATCTACAATTTTTAAGAGGAAAGGGACCGTAGTGATAGGTCTATAATTAGTTGGAATGTTTGGATCTAAGTTTTTTTTTTAGGGAGGAGCATCACCCATGCCTCTTTAAGATTGTTGGGGACTGTACAGCTTTCAAAGGAGGAATTAATTCGGGAGGTAATGAACGGACCTAGTTCTTTGGCTCCTTCCTTGATAACTGGGGCTGGACAGGTGTCTCCCTGGCATTTGGAAGGTTTCAGGACGGCGATGATGTTTTCTATTTCTTCAGTAGTGACTGGTGAGAAGTAGAATGGGTGACAAGGAATGGTCTGTCGGTCAGGGTTTTTACTTGGATTAGTGGTCAAGAATAGACTTGTCTTTTTAGCATCTATTTTGGTTTGTAACAGGGATATTTTATCTGATAATGCCTTTTGTATATTAGCACACCAGCTAGAGTCGTTAGTGCAGGTTTCAGTGTGTAGGGTTGGTGATTCCAGTTCCCTCAGTATGGTAAAGAGCTCTTTGGTTCCTGATTTAGCGTTTTTAATTCTAGCATTGTATGTCTCCTTTTTGGTGTTGAGAATGGCTGCTTTGTAGTTGATTGCCGCTGTGGAGCACTTCTCCTTATTAGGCACAGAGGGTGTTTCCTCCAAGTGGCTTTGGTGGTTCTTTTGATATTGTGGAGGGTTTTTTTGGTTGGAGGTAAAACATTTATTTAGGTGTGCTATTGGTTTAGCCTTAGTGAGGCGATTTGGTTGAGAGCTTGATCTAAGGTGTGATTGTAGAGGTCTACAAGAATACATGGACACTTGTCAAAGTCTTTAGATGGATTGGTAATAGGCAGTAACAGTGGGATTAGATTGTCTGAGGTGATGTTACGATTATTTCTAGATAACATTTGCGGGGCGATGGGAGGGCTGGTATTGAGGCTATCCTTTATGGTAAACATAATACAGTGGTGGTCTGACCAGGCACATGGTACATTATAGAGGATTGTGGTGGTGAAGTTTAGGTCTGCCAGCCAGTCCAGGGTTCTACCTTTGTTGCGAGTAGGATCATTGATACGATGTTTAAAGCCGAGTTGTGAGATAGAGTTCTCAATAGTAGTTGCATTAGTGTCGTTCGGGTAATGCACTACCAAGGTAGAGATCTCCCATGAGTAGGATTTGAGAGCTAGGTTTGGTTTTTCGGGTGAGGAGAAGGGTGATGGGGCCAGGTGGTCTATAGATGAGATGTATTAGAAGGGTGCGGGCAGCTGCCAGAGGGAGCTTAACTGACATGAGTTCACCAGAAGGGAAGCAATCTTTTTGGATGTCTCTGAGACCAAGGTTTGTTGTTTTGTCTAGGAAGGCAACTCCCCTGCCTTTGCCAGTGTTTTTGTCTGCTCTGAATAGAGTAGTTATCTGTTAGAGCTAGGGAGAGAGCTGGTCCTGTGGCAGGGTGTAACCAGGTTTCAGTTATCACCAGGAAATCTAATTGGTTTGAGGAGATGAGGATGGAAATTTCAAGGGTGTGAGCTAGCAGCGATCTATCATTGATGAGAGCTCCTCTGATGGAGGGTGTGTCAACATCTGAGGTTGCTAATGCTGGAGATTTCAATTTAGGTGTTTAGGTGTGTGTGATCGGATGATTAGATTCAGAGGTGGTTAAGGAGCTAATGTGAGAGCTAGTAGAGGGTGGTGTTGAGGGCGCAGTGAACTCTTTGGTGTGATGGGTAAGCGAGCCCAGTCTGGCATTCCTAAGTCACAGATGAGTGGGTGAGGAAGCAAAGAGATGAATCAATTTGGCTGGAGTGATGTTGCATTGAGTGCTATTCGCTGGTATAGCAGTGAGGCCTGGGAGCGGTGTAGGAGGTGTAGGAGGCTGGCATGTGGGTAGGAACCTGGTGGGTGCTATGGTGTGAAAGAGGGGTAAGAGAGTAGCCATGGTTAGAGTAACTCTCTGAAGGGTGGCCATTGGTGCTGGGAGGTGGGTAGCGAATGTTGTGGTCCTTAAGGCAGGCACAGTTACTATGATACTAGGATAGTGAATGGGTTAATGCTAAAGATACAAGCACAATTACAGTGATACTGGTATAGTGAATGGGCTAATGCTACAGATGCAGGCACAAATACAGTGATACTATTATAGTGACTGGACTAATGCTGAGGATACAGGCACAAGGATACAGGCACACTTACAGTAATACTAGCATAGTGACTGGGCTAATGCTAAAAATCCAGGCACAATTACTGTCATACAAGTATAATGACTGAGCTAATGCTGTGGATACAGGCACATACAGTGATACTAGTATAGTGACTGGACTAATGCTGAGGATACAGGCACAAGGATACAGGTACAATTACAGTGATACTAGTATAGTGACTGGACTAATGCTGAGGATACAGGCACAAGGATACAGGTACAATTACAGTGATACTAGTATAGTGACTGGACTAATGCTGAGGATACAGGCACAAGGATACAGGTACAATTACAGTGATACTAGTATAGTGACTGGACTAATGCTGAGGATACAGGCACAATGATACAGGCACAATTACAGTGATACTAGTATAGTGAATGGGCTAATGCTGAGGATACAGGCACAATTACAGTGATACTAGTATAGTGACTGGGCTAATGCTAAGGAGACAGGCACAAGGATACAGGCACAATTACAGTGATACTAGTATAATGAATGAGCTCATGCAGGTACAATTACATTGCAAGGTCTACGTCTATGTGCAAGGTGTACTTGTGCAAGAAATGCAGGTAGTAATACTTTGCACAGACAGCTACTTAGTCAGGGACGAGTGAGTGGCAATCTACTAATGTGTGCCAGGGGCGAGCAGGATAGTATCCTATGGGAACAGTATAGTTGCATTTATGGTCACTAGCAGAATGCATAGACGGCTATCCAGTGATGGAGGCCGCTGGAGGCACGTCAGGGCAGGGATCAGAAGTGCCTCTATTGAAGGCTGTGCTGAAGGCGGTTTATCTGAGCATGCATCAAGTCGGCGGGCAACAAAGCGAAGGATACTTGCGGCTAATGCAGCCAATCGTGGTATTACGGCGGATAGATAGATAGGTGCACAGGACATATCTGCAGGGCAAGTGAATACTGAGTCAGTGTGTGCTTAACATTGCTAGGTAGATGGTGGGGTGCAGCAGTACAGTGCACAGTAAGTCCACTTGAGGGAGATCTGCTGATGGGTTAGTAGAGTTCTGACACAGTTCTGCTACAGGGTGATGTGTGTCAGGCGGGAGGAGGTGGTGGGGCAGGGGAACATGGCCCAAGGCTCTCAGAGGCCCGACAGTCACAGACAGGGATGGCATTGTGCTCTGGGCCTTAGGCGAGGAGCCGGCTTGCGCCTTCCGGCTACCCGCCTAAGGCAGAAAGGATCCCTACTCTTTCTACCATTCACAGGGCAAAAACCGTTCACATTGCATTTGGGCTACTCTCTGAAAGGTGCAATGGAGAATAGGAAAGGGTTAATTCAAATACATTCTCACTGGTTACCAAGAGAATGGAGATTATAACACCACTTTGTTTCAAAAGACAAACATCTTTCCAGTTGATAAAGCATTGAACGAGAATACAGGCAGAGGGAGATGTAGATGATATCCTTACTCACGTGAAGCGGTGCAACAACAACCTGCATAACAGTCCTGACTAAATGGATGGGCTACCTCTACCCCTGATACTCCTTTCTTCAAGTTAAATCAGGATTGTTTTTGGGCATGCCAATAAAACTGCACAAAACAAACCAATTAATGGTCAGTCCATGTGGAGCAGTCTTGGCAGTTGTGATGCAGTGGTGGAGCAGGCAAACACTTGGACCCTGATGTTCCAGGTTGGTGAAGGACAGAGGATGTTCATAATGCTGTAGAGAGCATTACAACTTATTTTGTTTGTTGCTGTGTTCACCCAGTGCATAATATTTCATAAAGCTTGATGGGAAATTTGTTCAGCCGCTCATCTGGTATTCCTTTTTGTTTTCAACAGTTGCTGGTATGTTGGTGCTTGGTGACTGCTGCCTAGACTGACATTCAGAAGAGCCATGCACTCTTAGGATGGTTCTTACCAAGGCCACAGAAGATAGTTACTTAAAAGAAACACCAACACAAATTGCTACTAAATCACGCTGTCTTGTGTGAAATAAAACCTGTGACAAAAAAGTCAGACTGTTTGTGTTCAACAGACAATGCAACATATTATGATCCTCATACTGATGGTAATTAATGGTAGAAGAGATACAAGCAAGGGAAGGCATTAAATATCATCAACCCAAGTAACAAGTTATTGGAGCCGCCCAAACATTGGGACAAGATCCCTGCCTACTTTAGTAAAACAGTGACTAATTCAGCAGTAGGCAACTCTATTGATTCCCGAGATGTGGCTTCTAGTTTTGTGAATGGAGATAGAGGAAATACTGTTATGCATCAAAGCTCTCACTAAATCATAACTTTCAAGGTATTAAGTGTGCTGGCAACAGTCATGATAGAACGGAAAATAGCTCAGTTGGTTTCGATAAATCATTCTTGTGAATCTATATGAATCCGGAAGGCGATGCTCTAAAAGAAAAATCAAACATATTATCAATTGCTGAAGAACAAATCGGCAAACGTTCACATGCTGTGGAAGTCTATTGAATTCTGCAGCATGGTAGCCTCCACGGTAGTCCTGTTTGAGCCTGTCGTTTTTTTGCCGATAACTACTCCTTTTTGGCAAATGTGTTTGATCCTGGTACTGCAGTAGAGAGTGATGGGCTACTTTTGGGTAATAAACACCACCACTGTCCTCATCTTTTACTGGTACTGAAGTATCTAATAAAATGGTATTGGCAGCTGTCGGAGGACTTGAAAAGTTACACGTTTTCTCTTCAGAAACATTTGACTGTATGTAAAGAGCTGGAAGCGCAAAAGCCAATGATCTTTTCTGTGTGTGATGCTTCTTGCATCCAGATGGTGGCCGTGCCCCCTTTCGTGGCCAGTGTACGAATGGCAATTCAGATGAACTGGAGTCCAGCTCAGGAATCAGTACTTTTGTTAAGCTTCCTCTTGGATGCAATTGGGTATTGGAGTGGTTGACTACCAAATAGCACCATTAGGAAAAGAGACTACTTGAAGTCACTACTTAGTGTTTAGAAATGGACCAGCAAGCTCACAATTTCATGAGTGTGGTTATCAAGGAAGATCAAATTTATGATATTGAACCTTCATCTAAATTATTAAAAGTAAAGTAAAACAAAATATATAAGCCTGGCAGCAAGAAACTGAAAGTGCAATCACTTAAGATCATTGCGCTGACCCAAGGCCATTAAAATGACCAACGGGTTTGGTGATCCCACATTACCAGGTGTCTCCCCAGGTAATTTGGGTTTAAGGATGTGAGCGTGTAGGAAAAATTAAAATGAGAAAGCATTATTCTTCTGAAGTTCGGCTAAAAAAACGGCTATTCGGTTTTCTGCCATAGTGACTGAAAGCCGAAGTCCACTTTCTAATATTAGCTGTATTCTCTCTGTTTGGGAGATGACAGCCAATCATAGAAAGTGTGGCAGTGTCTAGGCTGCAGAAGCCAAATAAGCTGTTTGCTTAGTGGCTACTGCAGCCTGACCACAAGGGAAGCAGCCTCTGCAAGTTGAAATAGGAAGTGAGAGAAGGGAACAGGTCTTCCCTTCCCTTGCTTCCTATGCCAATGGACCAGCAGATGCCAGCACCGTCAGAAAGTTCACTGCCCAGGTAAGTCCCCCGCTCAACACACAGTGAGGCCACTGAGGTGGCCAGCTTTATTTGCGTAGGGACACCTGTGCAAAGCCGGTGGCCCGACCTTCATTTTAGTATTAGGGGGCCGCTCCACTCACCAGGAGTGGCCCCCAGACTCACAAAGCTGCCAGGGCATTTTCCCCCGGCGACCTTGACATTTGTAAAGACCCCCCCTTCAACACACAGTCAGGACCTGGGGTGTCCTGTACCCCCGCAGCCTCACTAAAATGACCAGCAATATTTGCGCCATACCACCAGTGCAGAGCCGGTGGCCGGACCTTCATTTTAGTAAGTTTGGGGGCTGAGAGTCATCTGCTGGAACACACGGGGTCCCAATAATTGTACTTCAAGGGGCATAAAGAACTATCTGTTTGATGTGGGAGATGTGATAATGTTGCAGGAGACATGGCTCGTAAACCCTATAGTAGTTGAAGAGTATTCAATTGTTGTACAAGGGGCAGCACAGAAAGCCAGAGGGAAGCCAAGTGGGGGTTGCTTATTGCCTCCAAAAATTAAAAATTTAAGGATGTTGTCTCCTCTGAAGGGAATTTTCAAGGGTTACAAATGTGTAAGGCTACATTCAGAAATGGGGCGTGTGATAGAGCAATAATTTTCTGCAATATATACTGGAATCCATCTAATATGGCGCTCCTTGTATTTCTTGATGTGTTAGCCAAGGCATTAGGTGACATGAAATCTGCTTTTCCAGGGGCGGACATAATCCTAGGGGGTGCCTTTAACACACAATGCATTGACCTCCTAAGGAATCAGAGAATATCTCTGGGGAAAAGAACTACCAAAAATGGCCACCTGTGGGTAGAGTGGTTGAATGATTGGGGCTTGAAAATGTTAAATGGGTGTCTTCCAGGTGACATCCCGGCTAATCCAACTAGGACTCAAGGCACGTCTGCCTCAATATTAGACTATCTTTTTCTATCTGGTGGTCTCTTCGAACAGAAAGTAAACCTGAATATTAAAGAGGGAGGTGGTAGTGACCATCTTAGACTGGAACTCTTTTTCCCAGAAATCTCAGCAGAAACTTTGCCACGGATGCCTCAGAGGCTTACAGCTCGGAAAGGCAAAGTACGCCTAATGAAATATAAAGCTGGGGGAACTGACCTGAATGAAAGGCTTTCTGCACTACCAGAAGTAGTGCAGAGAGAGAATTGCTCTCCCTCAGGCTTTATTAAATTCATTTGGCAAATTTGTCCCCCGAAGCCAGGTAGGGGTGGGTCTAAACATGCCCACCGGCACTTGTATGATGAAGAAACGATGGCTAAAAAAAAAGATCTAAATGTCAGGTTGAGGTTTATAAAAAAAAGACTCATCTATTGGTAAAATTGAACAAGGGGTGCAAATAAGACTGCTTAAAAACAGGTGTCAGTGGCTAGGAATGTAAAAAGGTTCCAACAGGATGGGGAACATATCTTGGAGGTCCTAGGCAAGATAGTTGCTAAGGGGTTCTGGGACACCATGCATGAAATGGAGGGGGAAAAAACTACCCAATTATGCAATCTGGTACCTAAGGATGAGTGGATCAAATACCTAAGTCAGTCTTTGGTCAACCAGTAAGAACAGTTTGTGATTATAATACCAAGGCAGAATGGCGGCTTGATCTCAACACCTTGAATATCGAAGACTTCATTAGGAAAGCCTTGTCCTCGAAAGCCGCAGGGCCCAACGGGCTGACTTATCAAGTCTTGAAGGGAAATCCAGCTCTATGGGCAAAACTGCTTAACTGGCACTAAAAGGAAAATCCTGTCTAAGAAACAATTACCAACATCATGGCGTACTGCCACAGTTATCCCACTATTCAAGTGGGGTGATAGGGAGGCGTCGAAAAATTATCGCCCCATCGCCTTGCTGGATATTGACAGCAAGATTTTTATGAAAATCTTGCTGGGGGAACTAGAAGCATGGGAAAAAAATCAGAATGCTCTCAAAATGTCAAACTGGGTTCAGGAGGGGTCTCTCAACGGCAGTGAATGGCATAGTATTAAATCTCCTGAGTGAAAAAACCCAGGGTAAGGGAGGCGAACAACTCTATGGTGCCTGGGTAGATTTCTCAAGGGCCTTTGACCAAGTGGACAGGGGAAGGTTGTGGATGAAACTAAGAGCAAAAGGCATCCCAGAAGGGCTGCTGGCGATGCTCATAGAATTCCATAAGGATAATGATATCAGGGTGAGATTAGACGCGGAGGGTCATCTGTCAGAACCTGTAAGAGTTAACTGGGGGGTCAGTCCTTCCCAAAATGGTAAGAAAATACATTGGCTGGCCTACGCCGATGATGTGGTGGTTTTAAACAAAACAGCCATCGGGCTGCAACGTCTACTTACTGGCATTCACAACTACGCAGTTGAAAATGGGCTCTCCCTGAATCCTAACAAATCAAGGGTGTTGGTATTTAGGCAAAGGAACAAAAAATTGTTTTTCCCAGGTGGTCAATGGGGGGGGGGGCAATCAGAAGGGTGGATAATTTGATTTACCTGATCTACAAAATCTATGCCACACCGGCATTATGCAAGGTGGAGTCTGGCCTTGAGATAAAAATAAAACCCCTAGCAGCCCAGATGAAAAGAATTCTTTGGAAATACAGCAAATTTTCATTCATACCTGTCCTCAAGTTCTACCAGGCCAAAGTCATCCCCGTCTTATTAAATGGGCTAGAAGCCAAACCCTACCTATGGAACACGTCTTGGCAAAAATGGGAAGGTCTCGTTTGGAAACATGCCTTGGGTCTACCAATGAGTCTATCGATGGATAATATCAGATTCGAACTGGGCTTAAGATCATTAAAATCCCAAGCAGGGTGGAAATTTGACTCTACACCACCGTATTATGACAACTCAAGACCAATCCTTATATACAGATATGAGAAAACATCTGGAGGCTGGTAATTCCCACCATTTGGATAGACTTGACTCGCTGGCGAAGGAATGGCAAGAGTGGGCAGACATAGGCCCTCATTACGACCCTGGCGGAGGTCCATGGTGCAATTTGCACCATGGACCATGGCGCAGAGCTGCCAACTCCGCCATGGGGGTTGGCGGACTTACCGCCCCATTCCGACCTTGGCGGGGCGGTTAGTCCCCAATCCCCATTTACCCTTCCCCATTCCCATTTTCGCCCCATAGGGTATAATGGGAGTGGGGAAGGCGTTAATTACGCCACCGTAGATTACGGTGGCGTAATTAACAAGAGGTCCCGTAGCGCCATGGATTTTTCCGCCCGGAAAATCCGGGCGGAAAAATCACCATGGCGCTACGGAAAGTCTTAATCTGGCGGAGAGGTACGCCATGCATTACGCTGGCGTATACCCCTCTCCGCCAGGGTCGTAATGAGGCCCATAGACTCAAAATTGTTGGAGGAAAATCCATTAAAGGCCCAAAAAACATGGGAAGAAATGGATTGGATTAAGACCCTTGAGAAAATAAGATCAGGGTCACACCCAAATCCCCTACAAAGATCGGAAAGAAAACTGGGCTTCCTCAGCAAATATCTAATAAAATTCCCAGACTGGAGACTAAGGAATACGTTTTTCAGACTGAGACTGAACATATTACACACTGGGGAAATCCTGGCGAGAAGAGGTTTGGCAGCCTCTTCAGTAAGTCTATGTCAGTCGTGTGCCAAACCAGAAAACCAATCAATTAAACATCTGATGATGGAGTGTGAGGGCACGAGAAACTCTAGGCATCAATTTCTCAGTAGATTTATGTCCGATGTGACATACGGGGCACATGACCATTTCTGGGAAAGCCTGATCGATGGTCACTCCCATCAAAAGACGATCGCTGTTGACAAGATGCTTGAGGACTGTAAAATAGATTTGTAAAATTCTTTTAAAAATTGTTTAAATTTTGTTTGAACTAGTTTGGATGCAAATGCTTTGTTTGTTAATTGTTTAAATGTTCTGTTCTTTTTAAAATATGTATTTGACTTGAGATTTGTGAAAGGTTATATTTTTGTAACCATATACAATAAAAAATAATTTTAAAAAAATATGGCTATTCATTCCTTTTCCGACACTGTCTGACTAGTACCGAAGGGGGTGTTTTTTGACAAAATGTGATGCAATTCAAATTGTGCATTTTAAAGAATGTGTATTCAGCAACACTGGTCAAAACGATTAGCCACATAGCGAAGTAACTCACCAAACTGGCCCACCACATTGCCCCAAAAAGTGGCCAAATATGGCCCCAGTCAACTGGTCCATGCCCTATTGCCCATTCCAAACTTGGATCTGAGGCCACCAGCTTTGCCTCAATATTGCAGCAGCCAGGGGGCACTAGGACTTTCATTCCGGAGGGGAGAGATTTGCAAGGTGGGGTTGGGTTGTGACAGGGGACAGCATAGGCCATTGGTCAGTGCTGGGGGCTTTCAGTGCTGCAGGATTGGGGTCTGGCATAGGAGTCTAAAGGTGGGTGCTGCTTAACACTCTGTGTGAAGTATTTGTTTGTAAGCATTGGTGTATCCTGCTCTCAGCCAATCAAACATAACATAATCCTTTACTTTTAGTCATATAGCTGCCCTGAAAAGACGCAGCACCAACCAAGGAAGCTCATCTCTGAGACCAGATTGCCATTCCACCTTGATGCAAATCACTGCCTAGTGCCTACACATCTGGTGAGTACTATGGGGGTTGTACTATTCAGGGGAAGCTTCAGGTGCGAGGTCACCACTCTGCGTGTAGGCCTGATAAATGAAAGACTGCTATGTTATGCTTGCCGTAGTCAGTGGATGTAAATAGCTTCCCACGCCTGGGAATTCCAAATCCGATTCATGTCATTGCATGCTCATATTTCCTTTTCTACATAATTTGACATGCCTTTTTAAAAGGTTTTTTTTTAAACAACATTTTTTGAAGTAAACCCGAATACTGCTTCAGAGCCATCATTCGTTACAACCCGGCCAAAACATACTCTAAAGTTTGACTTTTGCTTTACATTTTCTTTCTGTCATCAGTACGAGATTGTGATTTATATAAAGGCCCGCAAGCAACAGCTAGAAGACGTGCATAGCAGAAACCCTATCCCTGGGCCAAAGCAGCAGAACCCCTCATTGTCGGCATGAGTAGCATAGAGGCGAAAACCAGTCCCATGTGGGATTATTTTACCATTAAAATGGAATGATAACACCAAGGCAGTGTGTTCTGTGTGTCTTGCGGTTTTGTCTTGTGGTTCCGCAAACTCAAGACAGTGCAGCACATCAGCACTGACCAATCATCTGCGGTCCGAGCATCACAATGACTATGTTCAATATGAAAGGAAAAAAGAGGCTGTTGTAGGAACAATAAACAGCAATGTGACTCCCGCAAAGTGCAAGAGGGCATGGTCACAGCTATCCATTTAAGATTGTCTGGACAAGAAACAATTCTGGCCTCTGGACAGCCCTTGCGTGCATTTTAAATTTGCAAATTTCAGAAGTAACTCGATCAAATGGCTAATTGAGTAGTATCAACCTCAACATTACTCGTTACACCATTCCACCTCTGAACCCTCATCCTCAAACCTATGACTGCACAGTTCGAGTAACTCAGTGTCTTTCAGTATTGCACATGTCTGCAACTATGTAAATTTGATTGTCATACCTCTGCAACTCTGTATCTACATACATAACTTTGTAAATACATATCTTCTGCTCACTTGTAACTCTTGCAACTGTATTACATACCCTCTGTACTCCTGTAATATTACAACACTGTATTACATATCACCTGTAACTCTTGCAACTGTCTAATGCACCCAGATACCGCTGGGTTAAGGTCTGCTATGGAAATAAACAAACAAACCAAGCAGCAAACAAACATGCTGTGCATCCCAGTATTGGCGAAATGTTAGCATTAGACTTGCAACCATTTTCTGTTGTTGAGGATGTAGGTTTTGTGCATTTGCTTCATAAATTGGAGCCTAGGTACAAAGTGCCATCACGTAAATATTTTTGGATTTGCATCATCCCTGACCTGTATGAGAAAGTGAGCCAGTGTATTGCTTCAGAGGTTGAGAGCACTGAGAAAATAGCATTTCCTGTAGATCTTTGGACCGCTGATAATACTGTGAAATCTATTATGAGCTTAACAGAACATTGGCTAGCCAGAAACATGAAAAGGCGTGGACTTTTGTTGCAGTGTGAGGCTTTTGGGGGAAGCCATACCGGGCCCAAAATAGTCTTGGCATTCCAAGAAATGCTTGAAAGGTGGCAAATTAGCCATTCCAAAGTGCACGTTATTGTTCGTGATGATGGAGCTAACATGTGCAAGGCCTTCAGAGAAGCAGATTTTGTTAGTGCGGGGTGTTTTGCACATACCCTACAGCTTTCCATCCATGATGGCCTTTTTGTGCAAAGATCTGCGTCAGACATGATGTCACATGCAAGAAAACGTGTTGGCCACTTCAAACATTCCAGTTCTGCCAAGTTCTGCTTGCACGCACCACAAAAAGATCTTGGGTTTCCTGAATTGCAGTTAATCCAAGACGTGTCAACACAGTGTCAACAAAGTGGAACTTGTCCTTTTTGATGGTGGGGTGACTGGTGGGGCAGAGGCGGCCAGTAAGTTTGTACTGTGCTGAGGATGATTAAGTGTCTAATCTTTCTGCCTGCCAGTGGCTTTTGGCAGAAAATGTTTTGTCTTTCTTGGTACCCTTTGCAGAGCTCACAAAGGAGATTTGCTCCCATGCCTCAAGCATCTCCTTGGTGGTTCCTATTGTCAAAGCTTTAAGGTCCTACCTGAGCTCTCTTGAGGTTAGGGACACTGGTGTGAAGCTTTTGAAAACAGAGTTATTGAAGGCTGTAGAGGCAAGGCTATACCTATCTACTTTGTGACGACAGGTATCGATCCTTGGTTCCAATGAAAATGTTTGAGTAGTGATGTTGTGGCCAACAATGTCAAATGTGCAATCCACTCTACCTTAGCCCTGTGCGAACAGACCTCTCACCCTCCTGTGGGGCAACATGCATATGCTGACCTGCAAGAGGATGAGCCACCATCCAAAAAGAGTGTCCCACCAGGTGGCATATGGGCCTTCTGGGACAGTGTTATTCAGCAGTCACCGGCTGGTGTGAGTCAATCAATTAGTTCCATGGACACTGAGCTCACTATCTTTTTGAGTGAGCCGCTGCTCCCTAAAACAGAAGACCCCCTGAAATGGTGGGAAATTAACAGTGTTTGATTTCTAGGGTTGGCAAAAGTTGCTTGTGTATAATTGGCACCTCCTCCTACCAGTGCGGACAGCGAGAGAGTGTTCAGTACAGCTGGAGATATTTATTCTGAACACAGAAGTAGTCTCTTAGCAGAAAATGTTGAACGCCTTGCTTTTCTGAAATATTACCTTCCCCTTACAGGTTACTCTTATTAGTGACATAAGAGTAAAGTAGACAGGCTTTTTCCAGATCTGTATAGTATTTATTTTTGTCTTTTTAATAAGATTACAGAGATATGTGTCCAATTAATAAACATGAATACCCATGCAATAGAATGTCTCCTTAGTTTATTCATTAAAATGTTGTTTATTATGCCCTAGAACATGTTTACCTAAAACAAAAAAAATATTTGGCTCACTATTCCGCTCCGGCCAAATAGCTGGACCAACTATTCGCTATTCGGCCAAATACTAAATTAACTATTCGGTACAACCAAAATTGTGGCCCTCATTATGAGTTTGCCAGTATCCTGGTGGGAATTCTGGCAGGTTACCAGCAAACTGTATTACAGGATTATGAGTGGCGTTGACAGTGGTAAAAACCCATTCCCAGGAGTCCCATTTGACTTCATGAGGGAATTTGCCAGTATTACCGGCAACATTATAATACCGGCTAGTTTTTGCAAGTAAGGTAGTGGAATTACCTCCAGATTGTAGCTGGAGGTCATGCCGCCCACCTAACCGGCAAACTTGTAGTTGGCCAGTGCAGAAACATGACAGTAAACGGTAATACTGGTACGTTAATTCTGCACCGGCCAACTTGTAATGAGGGCCAGGGCCCTCATTACAAGTCTGGCAGTATTTTGGTGGTAAATCCAGTGAAATAGATGTGGGTTTACCACAGGATTACAAGTGGTGGTTGGTGGTTTAAATCCCCATTTTCTGGGGTCCATAAGACTCCATTGGGGATTTTTGGCCGAATTACCACCGGCGGAATAACTGAGTGGTAATTGCACATATTTTTGGATTCAAAGCAGGAAAAGTGGCAGTAACATAATGACTTCCAGTTTTCTCCCACACCCCAAACCTCGTAATGAAGCCCATGTATCTTATCTTATAATATTGAGAGTGACTCCCCTGTGTATACAGAAACAGCTGTGATTCAAAACACCATCCACCCTGTTCTGGTCCATGTTGTTGCCTAAGGATTGTTGGCACTCAAATATTTATTTTTCCTCCTGCACTAATTTACACAGACTGCAGGAATTCTAAGACTTTTTACACACAAGCATCAAGTATTTTGTCACCTCACAAAATGATGGTAGACTGATTATGAACCACTTAATGTAATATCCCCTTCCACTGAAGAATACGAATACTTTGTCTTCACCAAGAACAACTGTTTTGCCGTTTTACCAAAATAGAAATGCTGGTTTGCAGTCACTGAACATAATCTGCTTCTACCAACGAAGAACGGTTAGAATGTATTTCTTACAGTGATAAGCCGGCCTCATTACACGGTAGGCGGTAAGGGTTTACCGGTACCAGTATTTTACCGGTACCGGTAAATCCTTACCGCCTTACTACGAGGTCCCTTTGCGGGTTGGGGAATTTAACACCTGCTTTTTGCAGGCATTAAAAACCAACCCGCAAAGGGACCAGGGAGCTAATTACGGTACCGCAATTTGCGGTGCCGTAATTAGCACCTTCCCCATTCCCATAGAGCCCAATGGGGCAAAAATGGGAATGGGGAAGGGCAATGGGAGAAGGGGGATTACGGCCCCACCAACCTTGGAATAGGGCGGTAATTCCCCTTTCCACCAAGGCGGTGCCGGTATTTTACCAGCATGGACCAAGGTGCTAATAGCACCTTGGTTCACCGCCATCCGTGTAATGAAGCCCTATGTCTCCTAATTGTATCAGCACCTCCGGGTGGAGAAAAAGAAAGAGTTTCAGCTGAGGCAAAATGCCTCTAGGTAGCAGATGATTGTTTAAAAAGGATTATGCTTCTTTGTAGAAAAATAGTGATTCAAATAGAGGAGGTAAACATTAGGCAAGAAGAAAACACCGCTGTCTGCTTGCCTACACAAAATAGTCCTTGCAAAATTAGGATCATTCCTAAAGCGCACTCATTTGAAAAAAATGTCTGTATTAGCCTGGGTTTGTCCTTGCTTAGATCTGCAGTCTAAGCAGTTGCAGAACTTTGACCCTATCCAGTGCTTGAGCAAGAAGGCTTGGCTGCAGGCACAAGTACCAGCTGTCAGATGATGTGCATAACGGCGAGGCGCGCCAGAATCACAACCCAATCAACCCAAAACGTAACCTCATTGTAGATGATCAAAACTGCAATGTTACAAATAGGAGGCACGCATAAAGAAGAATGTGTGCGCGGTTGAAGTGAAACAAAGCTTACACTGCACATGTCACAAGTGAGCGAGTGTGAATGAGTGAGCCAATTTGTGTAGCGCAGGGCTGCACATTTAATCTACTGATCCTCTTAGCCAAAGAATTCATTTTTGAGGAAGAAGGCTTCAATTTGCAGAAACATGTTAAGTGGCACCTTTTTCTAACCAGGTTTCAGGGCTTTCAAATGGATGACCAGAACTAATGTTTGTTTTATATTTTCAGATCATTTTCAATAGTCTCTGCTGCAATGTTCCCTCTAATAATTTTTCTCCATGTGCGGAACTGGTTGGTTGTTGTGCGCACATTATTTTCCATGTGCGCAACTGACTAAAGAGGTAAGCCTCTTCGTGAGCATGTGTATTTAGTGAACTACCATCGCAGAAGAGTTTGAAAAGGAAGTTCCTCTTCCCACCCACTGCAATTCTTGACAAATCATACAACACTTTTTCCAAACACATAGGCTAAAATAAAATATGCCATATGTGATTATACAGAAAAATCATCAACCAGTCCAAGACTTCAACATCTGCCACAATACCGTGAAAACCTTTTAGGCCACTGGTAAATCACACATGAGTACTACAAAACACAAATATCTCTTGTCATAACTGATGTGGCTGTCAAGAAATTCAGACAGCATACAAAATATGCCCATGGATTAATGTGTCAAAAACATGCTGATAGGAGTTCAAGTGCCACTTTAATGAAGTAATTCAAGGGCCAGGAGAACATGTTTCTAATCATTTGTGGAAGGATGATAATTACATCAGAATGACTGCACCTCAGAATATGATGATCATACATTCCTGTGCCTCTGCTTACTATCCACATTACGTTCCTCTGAGGGTAGTTAGAACACCAGCCTACAGCTAAGAGACATATGCACCATCAATTTTTACTCCCTAATAAATGAAAATGTGCCTAACAAAAACGAGAAACAATGAACATATCGTTGTTTCAACCCACAAAGCTCCACTGATATTTTTTCAAATTAGTGACCAGTAAAGTACTGGCATAGGAAGGAACACTAATATTAATGCCCAAGCTCGAGAGGAATTTTAAGGGGAAGAACATCTTTTAATAAACAGAAAGTATCCCTATTGGCAAAGCTAATTACTTTTTTACTCTCTGAAAAATCATTTGAATCCAAGTAGGGAGCAAAATCTGATTAGAGCCCCGACATAGGAAGTGAAATGACAGGGAACATAATAAAGTCCATAGTTTTGCCCAGCTTCTGCACCACAGCCTAGAAAAAATTAAACAAGAGCCTTACTGAGGTTTATTATGGAGCCCTGCTGAAGAATATATATGCCTTTTAAGTTAATAGCATCAATTCATCAGAGATTCAACTGATTGAGTGCCTTCTTCAGTAACTATGGATCCCTCTTCTATTATTCTTTGTGATCAGTTAAATAAGATGGAGGGGGATGCTAGAGACGATACACATAACACATGGTTATATTGTAAAGCCCTCAGCAGCTGAGCATAGAAAGAAAAATAAGGTGCTGTTGTCTAGACCGGTACTATACTTTCCTATCCTTTAGCAAACAAGCAACACATTTCTTTCAGTGTGCTGCCGAAACGTATGACTAGGTTTTTAAAAGTGCTGCTTTGTTCATCATCTCCAGGGAGTGATAACCTGTGCTCTTCCACCCATACCCTTACCCAGCCCCTGTGCTAGCCTCCAATACTAGTTGAAAGAGCACTGTAAAAAGTGAGGGATTGTAGTAGTGAACACTCACTGGGATTTGCAGACCCACAAAACTTTGTAAGCAAGCCATATTTAATGCCTCAACATATTATGTGCATTTTAAGAATGTCAGGACTCTGCATGTACACAATTATTTTGCAGCGCATACAAGATTGTTTGCAGCATACCCACCCCACCCTTATATCATTGTGTAGGAAGATGCAGTGGTCAGGGAAACCATTTTTGGATAGCAGCGAGTTGTCATATAATGTGTGAAGGTCTATAACCAAAGGAACTCTGAACACAATGCATATTGTGTGAAAAGCATTCTCCTGTTTGAATATCCGGTGCCATGATACTATGGACAAGTAATCCCAGGCATAGTTCATACCCATTATCCATTGTGGGCAAAGAAAATGATATTGCATTGTTGCTCTCCACTTATAGGGTAGTGTTAGTGATGCTAAAGTAGGACACGCTGAGCATCACATTTGTCTTCTCAAAATCCTAAGAGGACAAATTAATATTTGATTTTAATAATGCGTTAACTTGCCAGGGGGCCACTTCAAAGCATGTGCGTGACATATGTACAAAGAAGAGGAAGTATGGGATAACGTTACACATCCAAGTAGCCTGCTTACTTGCAGTCATTATTCGATATTTGAGCTAGTAGTTTGATTGTATAGTGTGGGTGACGCTTTTGGTAAAGCACAGTGAGTAACAGAAAGGCTGGCACGTGAACGTTATTCATATTACAACAAACATAAAACATGTGGATGTAGGTACACGTTTGCTAACCTTTCACAGAGCCAAGAGAGGAAGAGTCAGGGTTGTTTGGTAGTATCATAATGTGTTCTGGGGCAGAAGTTAGAGTCATAAGGTAAAAGTGTGGTAGAGTCAAGTTTGGGAGTCTTGGGTGGTGAGGGAACGTTATTTGGTTAATGGGTGCAGGCATATCTTGGTTAGATTCTTCGGTTCATGGAGCTAGTTTTTCTTATTAGTTTTTAACCTCTTGTGTGTGTATTTTGCTGTTAGAGATTTTAGGTGCCTACTGTCACCCTTGCATAATTGAGCAGAATATCAAGACTAGTTGCTTATTTTAAGAGAAATAATATTTCAGCTAATTACTGTGGCTTGTGCCTTAAAAATCTTCTGAGCGGCACCCAGAAGGAAGCTGGGCAAGCGCACATGCGCACATCTTAGAGGGAACATTGCTCTGCTGTCTTGTCAATAAAATATAAAAATATTGTTTTTCTTGACAGATTCCCCTAGTCCCGAAGCACTGTAATAATACTTATACATTATTACCTAATGCAATTGCACTCAGTGTGTCAACCTTGGGAACATGAATGGCTGAATGAGCCCAGCCCTGATGCAAAACAATCACAATAAGCAACACACTGATCTCTGAACAGAGCGCTTGGCTTGCTGATCTATCTTTAGGGTTCGAAATTAAGATTGGATAAGCAGGAGTTAAAAGAGGCTCCTGGTATCCAGCATTAACCCAAGGCTGCATTCTTTAAATGTCGTATAGATGTGTTCAAATTCACATAGGTGGGTGTGTCCAGCTTCACTTTGCATGAGGAGCCGAAAGAAGCTCCAGGGACCAGATTACAGAAACTTTGCAACGGTGCAAGTGCAAAGTTGCACGGTGTTAATACTGGTGCAAAATTTGCCCTTTTTTTAAAAAAAAACACTGGGACATATAAGAAAACTATTTCACAATCACAAGTGTAGATTTGCATGTTATAAACACGAGGGCAAAAATTGCCATAGTGCAAAAAAGATAATTTTCAATGTGTTTTTTCAAGAGGGCAAAGTTTGCCCTAGTGCTAACACCATTATGTATTAGAATTAGGAAAAACGTTGCCGTGTTGCAATTATGCAGTGAAAGGTTATCCTTTTTTTGCCCATGGGCAAGTACCATGCCAGACTGCATTTGTCACAGCTTAATAATTTTCTGAAACCTCCCAATGTGTACAAAAATAGGAAAATCTTTGCCCAAGTGCTAATACCGTGCAATTTTGCACTTGCACCCGTGCAATGTTCCTGTAATCTGGCCCCAGGTTGCTGCTGCTATAAGGCTAAACAGGCTCTTCTAGGCTACAAGCAGGACATAAATAGCTCCCAGCTTCCCTCAATTTAGCACCCTGTCGCTTACATTGAGTTGTCTATAACAAGCATATCTCGTTTGAGATTTTTGTATTGAGCCATTCATTATTTTCCACTGACTGGCACATTTGAAGGGGTACACATAGTGTTACAGGCTAAAGTTTGCATGTTTTCTACAGATATCAGACCAATCTGCAATAGGGGATGTATACATTTTCTCAGAGCACAATTTATTTATTTTATTGTTTTAGTTTTCTAAATGTAGTAATGCACTCATTATGTTGCGCTATTTATTTTACCCACTGTTAGTAATTTATAGCCCACCATCATGACTGACTCTGGGTGGCTTTGTATAAGTTACAGTTGAAAGAGTTTTTACTGAGGGAGTCAGAGTGCAGATTGCAGCAGATGAAACCTTTTATGATGAGTCTAACCTCCATCCTATCCGACCGCCCATCCCAGGTGGAACTTGGGTCCTTTCTCTCTACAATCACTCTTTCAACCTGTGGCGTTCCCCAGGGTTCTAACCTATCTCCCTGGTTCTTCAATGTCTATATGGCTGGCCTGGCATGTGTGATTGCCACTTTCATCTCTAACTTCCAGTGTTATGCAGATGACATGCAATTCTCCTTCAGGCTACCCTCAGCCACCTCCTCTACCTTGCTCATATCTAACTGTGCACAATTCAGTGCAGGTGTGCTGCAAATGACCTCTGCCTCAACGCCAGTAAGACTGAGATCGTTTGCATTGGGACTAATGCTCCCGCTTTCCCACTCTCACTCTGGCTGGCCTCCCTTGTTCCTACGCCCACACCCACAAGCGAGGCAAAAAACCTTGGGGTCAACTTCGACTCCACTCTCTCCTTCTCCAAACACATTTCAGACATTTCTAAAAAGTCCAACTATCAGCTGCACCTCCTCATAGGTACTCTTCCTTTTCTCTCCTTCCCCCAGTGGATCACAGTCTCCAGAGCCCTGGTTCTCTCAAAGCTGGACTACTGCAACAGCCTCTTTCTCAACCTCCCTGCCTCTGCTTTGCACCCTCTGTAACTCATCCAGAACAGAACCGCGAGACTTATCCTTGGCCTCAAGCACATTGACCGCATCTCTCCGGCACTGAAATTCCTCCACTGGCTCCCTGTGGCTGCAAGGACCAAGTTCAAGGCCCTCTGCATTGTCCAAAGGCTTTCTGGGGCCTGGGACCCACCTATCTGCAATGATGCCTATCTAAATACTGTCCTTCCTGAGCCCTCCCCTCATCTACCTCCAGACATCTGTGAGTGAGCTGGTTCTCCAAGCAGAGATTTGGTGGGAGATCTTTATTCTCAGCAGGGGCCTCCCTCTGGAATAGTCTCCCTGCCGCCGTCCGTCTTGAGCCTGATCTACTTAATTTCCAGAAACTCTGTAAGACTTTCCTCTTCTCCTCTTCCTTCTCTCTCCCTTTACCCTGCTAACCTCTGTCTCTGCTCTATCCCTCTCTCCCTCCACTCCACACAGCTTGCTGACTGGCCGCTGGGTGTACCTCAGAGTCTCACAAGTTCCTGGCTCCCTTGCCAGTCCTCTCGCACTGTCTCCAGTGCCTGCACTTGCCTCATTGCTACTGCACTTGGTCAATGACCCATGAGAGTGGCATCTCTCAGCACTTACCCAGGTGTCTGACTGACTGGGCGCACTTGGACTCCCCGCCCTGCCCTTGTCCTCCCCCCTCTCATCTCCTGTACCGTCTGTGCACATGCACGATCTCAATGTACCATGCCTTGAAGATCGTCTATCTTTCCCTGTTCTCCCCTCCTTGCATGGTGGCGCCTCAATGCACTTGGAAAAACTGCAGAATCGTTGTCAGACATATTTGCTGTTATCTACACTGTTAATTGTACTATATGCACTTACTCTACCTTTGCAGACTTGTATCTTTCAGAAATTCAAGGGCTCTGAATGACTGTTGCTTTTTCCCCCTTGTTCCCTCCCTTCTTGAGCACTTTTAAACACTTGCTTTGTGTATAGGCGCTTTGCAAATAAACAATCTCTTACTGCCATACTCAATATAAAGCTGTCTTTTTAGTATTGCATAGGCCTCTTGTGGGTTTCGTTTTTATACAGCAATGTTAAATACAACGATGTGTTACTCAGGAAAAAGATATTGCTTACATTACCAAAACATGTTTCAGAAATGCATTCTGCCATGTAATTGCTGTCCTGCACATTAATCTCAGCACGAATGTCAAAACCTTGCTGCTATGTTCAGTTGCAGGGATCAGACGATGGGAAATCCTCTACGATGCTATTTTAACCGGGCAACTACTATCGTACTAAGGATATTTGCGTACTCATCCACGAAACTGGACCAAAGCACCCCAATAGCCCCCTTGGCAATACATTGAATGGTGCAAGTTTTGATCGTGGACGATGGACACAGGCAAACGCTTTGATATGCTGTAGCCAATTGGGTCCTGATTTTGATGGGGCCTCGGCACTGTGGTGGGGAGGCAGGAGCCAGGTGGGGCAGAACCTATGCACTCCGGGGCTTCTCTGAAGCCAGATGTTCACGCTGCTTCTGCTGCCATAGGACTGCAAAGGGGATAGGGCGTTTTTGCCGCAGTAGATTTCATCGAGATAAATATCATCCATTTTTTTCAATGGATTTTGCCACAAATATATGGGTTTAGCTGAATAATTAATGTATGGGGTTAACGGAAGGGGGGTGCTGCAGCGTTTATCTCCCCCACATATATTTTAGGCAAAATCTTCCCGTAGAAAAAACAATTCTATGATTTCGAATTTGGATGAAAACATTGCAGAGAAATCACATAGAAGGCTGCAGAGGGATGGGTGAGGAGCAACAGTGTTATTCCATTATACCATGTGTTCGCTGGAGACAGGATAATGCATATCATGCTGTATTGTGTAACTTTCTTTCTGACCTTTTAAATGCCACAACATCTGGCATGTAACTGCTTCGGCGAGATCTGAACACACATGCCGAGATGTTTCATCCACATTTACATGAAAAAAGGATTGCTGAATAAAACATTTTTTGGGGCTGATTCATGGAATTATTTGCGCCAAAAAACGGGGATTTGTGCGCCATTCTAGCCGCAAATCCCCATTTGTTAAACAGGGATTTGCGGGCAGAATGGCGCACAAATCCCTGTTTTTCGTCACAAATAATTTTGTTTGCATTCCAATTTATTGGGCAGTTACGGTGGCTTCCTATTAGGTAGAACAGCTTTTCGTAATTTCAACAGAAGCAGGAACATTTACATCACATCTTAAAAAAATGTGCTTGTATGGATTATCCGGTAATCCATAGGGCTATCAATGGAGAGTGTCACTTTTCTTGCTGCTTCCTCCTTTTAAACCTGTCCCATACAACACAGTCTCCTCTTTTCCTGTGTCTTTCCTTCTATCAGATCAGTATTCATGTAAACATTGTATTTCTATTCATAATTGATGAGTGTGGCAAGAGTGTTTATAAATATTGACTGTCCGATATATTTAAATAAAAACACTTTTTAAGTTATGGTGCAGAGCTCTGCTCTGTGAACTAGGATCTGCACGTATATGCAAGGATGGCACACACACATTTAGGATGAAACCCCACTAGAATAGTTTGCTTACCACTTGAGCTGGTGTTTGAGCATATGCATGGAGTGTCATCTCAGGGGAGTGGGGCTTGTTTTGTTAAATTTAAAATCCTTCGGTCCTGAATGACACCCGACGCAGATGGATTATCACATAAAACCCTCTGAAAGAGAACCAAAGGCATGATATGATATGATGTGGCATTTATAACGCGCCCGTACACAAGTGTTTCAAGGCGCAGCAAGACAAGGAGGGGAAACAAAGGGAGGACAAAATAACGATCTTACTAGGTCATGTGTCATTCAGATTGTGCAAGTGCAGGGAAGATGGATTGGGAGGCCCAGACTTTACTTAGGGCCTAATCACGAGTTGGGCGTTAGCCCTTAAATTCGGCGGTCACGGGAAGTCAGGGGAGCATCCAGCCTTGCAAGAGTGGGGTGGGCAAAATGTATGGCTACTTTCCCCCCAAATGCTGTGCACCCAATTCCATATGGTCTCATTCGAGCCCACAAACCGCCCACTCTACTTTTTTTGGTAAAATTAGTGGTAGATGGCATTTTAACACATGAGAAAAATAATAAAACTGCAGAATCATTCCAGATGCAGGAAACTCATCTATTAGAGCTCTGTCCAGGCGCTCTGGGACAAAATACATACAAACCTCCTAATTTGCATATGGATTGCACCAACAGAAATGAATTCACAGAAAAGGACATCGCAAGGAGCAGCATCAGTCTTTGATACTTGGAGGCACCATGGAACCAAGTTTAGACTAAATTGCCATAAGTAAGTCAAGTGGCAAATAACTCTGTGGTGCAAAATACCTAAATGGCACTATTGTTGGATATGTTTTAAATAACAGCATGATATATTAACATAAGCTCTGAAGTGAATCACAGAGCTGCAGATAAGACACTGCATGATCAAATGATCTGCCCAGGATCACACACTTTGGTTAAATGGTGAAATCAGGATGTGGAAAATTTAAGCAAATGAGCACATTCTTCACAGGTTTAGTTGATATAGATAATTATTAAGGTTTCTCTTTGCATTTCATTTGCGTAAATAATACTTTATTTATAGCAATGCCTTGGAAGCAAAGCACATTATATGAGAAACAAAGTCACCATATCATCATGCAGATACATTTTAGCCTAACAAATCCGCGTAGGGTAAAGCCATAGTCATTATTTCAGAAAGCCTGCAGCATTTTGCACCCTTCTCACTGCTGATCACTCCCTCCCATGCACATTTCCAAAGGGAAGAAAGTCCCTGCTAATAGTCCCCGCTCCCTCCCATCAGTGCCTAATGGCTCACATTGAAATGCTCTGTTGACACACAGCAACGTGAGAGCCGCTCTGCTGCTGCCCGGAGCGCCTTGGGACATTGTCCTGGCAGAGGGACACCTCTCTCGTTCTGCTGACAGGACAATGAGTGTGCTGAGAAGGAATTGCACCATCATTGAGGTGCCGAACAGGAGCGGTGTCGCACTCTCAAAAGAGCCTGTGGGGGGCAGCTTTCCCACCCTGCTCCTCCTGCTCGGTACACCACTGTGGGGAGTATCATATTTTCCTCTGCCCATGCATCCAACCTGCTCAAAAGACAGCTAGTATACATTTTTGAGCTGCAGTCCAATAATGAAAAAGGGCGGTAGCAGTGAGGATCCTGTCTCAAGCCCTTTTTAAACATTGGTTTTATGAAGCTCAGAGACCAGGAAGAAGGTATCATCACAGAGGCAGCAATTTCACTGAATGATTTTAACAAGACTGGTATCCACCAGTCCAGAAACCATCTATATATTTCAGGACTAATATTGGCAGAGCTGGGAGCAAACACGCAGAGAAAATAAATCAAACCCATATTAAAATGGGGCGGGGATAAGGACAACCAGGTGCCATTTCCACCTGTCAAAAATATTACTTTAAAAAAAGGGCCCCCCCCTTAACTACTTGTGTGCAATCAAAAAGTAACAAGTCTTCCGCATATGCTAACCAAAAGAATTTAGATGTGACTAGCTTTGGGGGCATAAAAAAAGCCACACTCCCTAAATATTCTCCGATGTCTGACACATAGAGGTTGAAAAGACAGGGTGCCAAAATGCACCCCTGCCTCAGCCCAGAATGCATGGGAATAGATTTAGAAAGGTGAACAACACGATTAAGCCTAACCTAGATGTTCGAGTCCCAGTGGAGATGAATTATAGTGTTCAATAGCCTTCTTTAAAGTGCCCACCTCGCAAATTTGCACCAAAGCAAGTCTATATTGACAAGGTCAAAAGCAGCAGACAAATCTATTGACGCTATGTATATTGATTTACCTTCCTTACCCCGGGTCAAATCCTGTAAACAGTTTATTATAAAACCATTCAATGCAGTCCCAATATTTTTGCAGAAGCCATTTTGATATTTTTAAGTGTGCCTGAGCAGAGTGCCTAATTTTCTAGCACCATCAAAACTAAGGAACGCAAATATCACCGTTCATATTATTTATGGATCTATAGTTTCCTGGGTCCTTTTTTATTCCTTTCTTAAATATAGGGACAACATATTAGGTTTTTTAAGCAGGTGGAGTTATGGATTTACACAATATCTGTTTAAATAGAATATACAAAATACTTGGCCAAATTTCAGGTGCTTGTTTAAACAGTCGGTGAGAGAGGTAGGTAGAACCCGCAGCATGTGAACCACTAGCCTTTTTAATAATAGTCATCATATCCTCAGACTCAAAACTAAATGATCACTCAGTCCCCATATTACACTCCGGCTCCACAACTGATGTGTTTGTCGCATAGAGATCCCAAGAGTAATTCACCCAGTCCTGTTCTAAAATAGGGTTTGTTTGTAATTCAACCTGCTTTCTCTCAAGATCATTGATTATTGTCACAAACTATTGACTTTCCTTAAGTAAATGCCCTACATTTATCTATTTGTGGGTAAATATTTATCTGACTACTACTTGCCTGACGTCTGAATCCTGAGCTTGTGTTGCCCAAGTTCGGAACGTGCTACATATAGTGAAGACTGAAAATGAAATGGTGCAGTAGAAGCGTAGGATTTCTGGCACAAAATGGAAACCCAGTGGTGCTGGATAATCACATTTCATAAATAGACTATTACTGGAAATGGCATCGGCTAGTTAATAGATCGGCCATTTATTAGAGAGCCAGATAGCAAAGCTTCTGCTGTACACCGTGTTTCTGAAATGACAACTTCCCTGCGGCCCTATTCATGTTAATGAGCAACTTTGTTTAATTCCCTTCCAATGTCCCTTATCTGATGTACCAATAGCTAAGAAAACCCTAAATAAATTATGCGCTGGGTATAATTTTTTTATATTCATTTATTAATTATCTCTGCGCCAGCTGAGATGCAATCAGCTCATTCGGATGTGATTGCCTTCTCTAAAATGCTAAGCTAAGCAAGTGACACAGACAGAAAATCAGCTCCTGATAAAGGAAACAAGCCTCACCTCTGTGCGACTTTCCTTACTAAAGTTTGTCATTTTCCACATCACCATAATGCCCTTCCTTCTGCTCAAATGGTGTGATCTGCAAAACATCTATGGGGGTGAGGCTTGGTGGTTAAAAAAGATACACTGTGGCCACCACAGCAAAGAAAGCCAAAATCTGTGCTCATCAGTCCTCCACCCACTTGCTGTGCAGGCAACAGAAAATACCGTAAATGCACCATAGAAATATGTCTGCAAGCCGGCCTCACACACACTTGCTACACATACAATAGGCATTGGCAATGCCAACAGATCTGGCTTTTGTGCAGGCATGGGGTTGACATTTGCCAGGTACTTCCATAATGGTATTCCCAAGCCACAAAATGGCAACAGGTGGAAAGCGGCGTGATTACCTGGGCATATGATGGCAGAGTCTGGCAAATGCGTTCCTAATACCTACCACAAGCTAAAACCGTTCTCTTTGTCAATAGCTGTTGTGCAAGGAACATACATAAATCAATTGGCTGAAGGCACACATGCTTAAGAAATGTTTAATACACCAGTGGCTACTTTACAGCTGCAATTAAACCAAAGACTGTATTAAAATAACATTTTCAGGCCAACGTTTGATGTTGCAGCTTGATAGAGCAGGACGGTGTGTGTTGGGCTGAGAGGTGCAGGTAGTGGTTGGGAATGGCCAAAGGGATAACACCTTCATGCATAATAAATGGATGGGTAAATAACAAAGCAATACCCACAATCTGGACGTCCATCCTCAGATGCCATCTCTCTGCTAAAGAAATTAACTGTGCCAGTGTGCCCTTTGCTCTAATTGTTTTCTCTTTGCCAGTGTATCTTCTGCATAAATTTCGCTATGGCGCCAAAAGATTTCCAATGCTTGTAAGTACAAAGAAAAGTTAGATGATGCTTCGGTGGATTAATTTAATTCTACTACCAGTTGTTCCCCCTACACTGATTTCAGGGTGGCTAGCAGTATATGCACTGCTTAGAGAGATGCCACCAGAATATTCCCTGCATGAACTTATGAACTCATCGTGCCTCCTGGTAGTCCTATGCATACATTTTTCGTTGTGGTAGCAGTGTAACCACTGCATAGATTTCCACCAAGATATCTACTGCATAGTTTGATGCATTTTTTATGGTGTGCTAGTGTGCCCTCTGCACTAATATCTTTGTGGTGCCACTGCACAGATAGATAATTGTGCCGCACATATACACGTTGCACAGTAGGATTTTCTCACTGTGGTTACTGGCGTGCTGAGGCAGCTGTTGAATTTATTAATTGGAGGGGCCTAAATGTGTGCGTGGAATATGTGGGAGTGATCCAGTGTGGCGAGGAAACACCCGAACCAGCCAAGGGTGGTTTGGGGTTGTTCTGGTTAAAATTGTGCATTTTACAGCACACTTTCTGTGAATAATTGGTTAAAAAGCCACACACTTTTCCATTCGTTTTGTATTTATTTATTTATTAATTTTATTGTTTGCTTGTTAGGCGCTTATACAATGAGAGCATACTGTTTCAAAGCACCCACAGGGTTGAGAGGGAGCAAGGGTGGGAAATGCATTACAACATAATATTTAAGAGCAGTGGGGGAAAGAGGGAGAGAGACGATCGTACTATGCCTTATGAGTATTCAGAATGTGCAAGTGCAGAAAGGAAGAGGGAAGAGGGTGTAAGTGCTGGGATGGGAGGTCCGAGCTCATGGGTGAGCCACAAATGAAGTGCTAGGAATGTTGAGTGCTACACGGAATGGGGTTGCGCGAGGTGTAAGTGCGAACCTCCAGAGTGGAGGGTGTGCAGATGCAAGTGCTGTGGGTAGACAGGAACGGGGCAGAATTGGTATCGGAGGTCAGGGCCCAGAGGTTGTATAAGGGACCAGAACACCAATTCAGCAGCTGTGGGATTAGCAGAGTAGAAATGAAGGGAAGGAGGAGGAAAAGAGGAAGGTCTTAAGGAGATTCTGGAATTTGAAAAAATCCTGCTCAAGGCGCAGGGGGTGGGGTGGCTATTCCAAAGTAGGGAGCCCGCTGAGGAGAGTGAATGTCCCCCTGCTGTCTGTTTAGCAAAACACTTTACACACAAAGGCCCTCATTACGACTCCGGCGTTAACCAGAATTACCACCCCATTCCAAGGTTGGCGGGGCGGTAATTCCCCATTTACCATTGGCCCTTCCCCATTCCCATTTTTGCCCCATAGGGCTCAATGGGACTGGGGAAGGCGGTAATAACGGTACCACAAATTGCGGTACCGTAATTACCTCGAAAGTCCCTTTGCGGGTCCCTACTTTAACGGCTGGTCTGGACCAGCCGTTAAGGTCGGGAGCCGCAAAGGGACCTCGTAATCAGGCGTTAAGGGTTTAACGGCGCCGACACCTTTTACGGCGCCATTAACCCCTTAACGCCAGGGTCGTAATGAGGGCCAAAGAGTTGGTGCCAGAGGAAAGTAGTGGTCTAGAGGGAGAGTATTTAGTGAGATAAAGTTGATGATAGTGTGATCCCAGGCAGCCTTGTGGATGATGCAGAGGGATTCAAATGTAATCCCTGCAGCAACCAGGAGCCAGTGAAGACGTTTTAGTGCCAGAGAGATGCGGTCCCTGGGCTTAAGGCCAAGGATAAGTCTTGCTGCCCTATTCTGGATTAGCTGAAGGGGTCGCAGAGTGGAAGATGGTAGATTCAGGAGGAGGCTGCTGCAGTAGTCATACCTAGATAGAACCAGGGCTTGGGTCACATTGAGCCTCTGAGGGAAAATGAGAAAAGGTAGAAAGAATTCCTTTGAGAAGGAAGAGCTGAAAGTGTGACTTCTTGGCAATGTCCTGAGTGTGAGGGAGGAAGGAAAGCGATTCGAAGATGACTCCAAGGTATCTGGCTTCAGATGAAGGTGCAGAGAGAGAACCCAAGGAAGAAGGCCAGAGTGAGGGGATTAAAGAGAGGCGGGGGTCTTGATGGGAAGGATCTCAGTTTTACAGGCATTGAAGCAGAGATTGTTGAAGGTGCACCAGGACTGGAAAGCATATAAGCAGTCGGGGATGAAGGGGGGTGCAAGAGGGTCAGCAGGGAGTTTGAAAAAGAGCTGTGTGTGTCATTTGCGTAACACTGGAAGTTGAAGGAGAAAGAGGAGATGCATGCAAGGAGAGCAAGGTAGAGCCAGGGGGAGCGTATAGAGCCCTAGGGGGACACCATAGGTGGAGAGGGAAGTAGGAGAGGAGAAGGGGCTAAGGATGACTTGGGAAGAGCGGTTAGTGAGGAAGGGGGTCAGCCAGTCCAGTGCCCTTTCTGAGATACCAAGTATAGCGTGGAGCCTTTGTATGAGGATGGAGTGGTTGACTGTGTCAAAGGCAGAGGAGAGATCAAGAAGGATAAGGACAGCTGGGGAGTTGGAGTCCATTGAAGCAATCAGTTATTCACAAGTGTTCAGAAGAGCAGTTTCCGTGCCTCTGGATACTCGGAATCCAGATTGATGGTCGTGGAGACCACCAACAAGTTCAGTGTGTGAGTTGAGTTGGGGCAATGCCAGCTTATCAAGCAGCTACCCCAGGAAGGGGGTGATGGAAATAGGGCAGTAGCTGACAGAGCAAGTAGGGTCAAAGGAAATATTTTCAGAATTGGGTGCACAAGGGAGTGCTTAAGGGGGGAGGAGAAAGATCGAGCAACAAAAGAGTTATTGCGGAAATCTGCGAGAGCAGGGGCAAGAAAGCCGATGTTATCCTTGATGGTCCTTGGTGAGTATGGGGAGACCTGTTTAGAAGACACCTTCATGGAGCTCACAACTCTGGTAACTTCTTCAGGTGTGATAGGGGAGAAGGAGGAGATGAGAAAGCAGGAGGCAGGGGAAGTTGGGGTCAGAGTGTGTGGGATTGGTTGTGAAGGAGTATAGAAAGGGTGGTCAGGATGTCCTGAGTGTTGGTGGCAAAGTGTGAGGCCAGGGCATTGCAGGGGGCCTGGGAAGGAGAAGGTGAGGAGGAGACTGCGGATGGGTTGGCTAGTTCCCTGTAGATCTTGAAAAGCTCAGTGTCTTGTTCGATGCGCCAGAGACCAGTGCCTGTATGTGGGCTCTTTTCTTAGCATGGATGGAAGGTCTGCATTGCCTTTGGATCAAGCGGCAGGCCAGCTTGTCAGAGGATGAGCCTGAGGTTAGCCATTTCCGTTCTGCTGCCATGCACTTTCGTTTCAGGACCGCAAGTTCGGTGTCGTACCAAGTGTTACACTTAGAGGCAGGTTTCAGATGGATCCTCGTGACTGGGGTAAGAATGTCAAGAGTACTGGCGATGGAAAGATGGGGGTGCCGTGGGTAGCGTCAGAGGCGGGTGGGTGAAAGTGGAGGCGAAAGCAGCTGCAGTCACTCGTTTTATTGGGTGGATGTTAATGAACGAGGTAGGTGGGACTTTTGGGGGGGGCACTCAGGGGGCCAAGGGGACCCAGGTAGGCAGAGAGGAGAGGATGGTCTAACCAAGAGAGAGGGGTGTCTAGTGGGAGGGGAGAGGTCAGAGTGTATGAGGGCATCCAGGGAGAATGGAGAGGGAAATCAATGTGCAGAGGTCAGTAAAAAGAATGGATGCAGAGCCAGGGGAGTCCAGATTAATGTTGAAATCACCCAGTAGGAAGAGGTTAGAGGTGGTGGAAAGTAAGGAAGAGCAGAAGTCAGCCTATTCAGAGGAGAATAGGGTTGTGGCACCTGGAGGCCGGTAGATGGAAGCAATGGTCAAGGTGGAGATGGGAGAGATGACCAACTTGCAAACCAGGCTTTCAAAGGAGGAATAGGGCTGGGTAGGTAAGATGGAAGCAGGAACACACTTAGGGAAGATTAGGGCAACCCCCCCCACCAGTGAGGTGAGGTCGAGGCTTGGAGATGATCTTGAAGCCATCAGGGACGAGGTAGTCAAAGGCAGTGACTGAGCTAGCATAGAACCAAGTCTCGTTATGAGCGAGAATGTCAAGGTCAATGTCTTCAAGAAGGAGGCAAATGTCAGAGGAGTGTTTGTTGGCTGAACGGGCATTAAGAGTCGCCAGGTGGAGGAGGTCTGTGCCTTTGAAGGTTTTCTGAGGTGGAGTACAGGAGCATGGTACACCATTCAGAGGAGGGAGAGAAGGGGGAGATGCAGGTGAAGGAAGGAAGTTAATGAGAGAAGGCAGGATCCGGTCAAAGAGAAGGAGGTTGGGTTGTGCCCCCTGAACCAGGATGGTGCCAGTGTGGTAGACATTAACGAAGCAGCATGAGAATGAGAAACCGGCCAAGAGGACTTTCCACTTGGTGCCACCATTAATGGAGGAGCATGTGGAAGGAGACAGAGTAGAGGTGAGACGGGGGGTCCATAGCTCTGGAGAGGGGACAGAGAAAAGGATATCAGTGAAAACCTCTTTCGAGGAAGCACTGACATAGCTGTGTGTAATGGGAAGTCCAGGGTTTACACTCAAGATTTATTTTACGTGCTTTTTCCTAACAGACTTTAAGAGGGGGCGTAGGTGATAGTGTAGCAGTTAGAGAATATAGTAGAAATGGAGAGAGCCATAGGACAGCAGAGGTTTAGACAAGGAATGAAGGAGGAATGGCTGCACAGCACAGTTCTAGTTAAACACACCAGGACGCCTAGTAGATGGAGTAGGAAAGAATAAATGCAAACCAGAGGAACATTACATCAGATGAATGGCATACAAATGTATGAACTAAACACACCCAAATTCGATTTAAAAGTGGAGGCAACAAACAATGCAATACAGATGGTGCACAGATGTAATGCTAACATACCTAAATTTGATTTTAGAAGCACACCCAAATTCGATTTCAAAATGGAGGCAACGAGCAATTCAATGCAAATGGTGCACAGATGTAATGCTAACACATCTAAAATCGATTTTAAAAGCACACCCAACTTATATTTCAAAATGGAGGCAACAAGCAATGCAGATGGTGCACAGATGTAGTAACACACCTAAAATCGATTTTAAAAGCACACCCACATTTGATTTTAAAAGCACACCCAAATTCTATTTAAAAGCACACCCAAATTCGATTTCAAAATGGAGGCAACAAGCAATGCAATGCATATGGTGCACAGATGTAATGCTAACACACCTAACATTGATTTTAAAAGCACACCCAAATTTGATTTTACGAGCACAACCATATTCAATTTCAAAATGGAGGCAACAAGCAATGTAATGCAGATGGTGCACAGATGTAATGCTAACAAACCCAAATTCGATTTTAAAAGCACACCCACATTTGTTTCCAAAAAGGAGGCAAGAAGCAATGCAATGCAGATGGTGCACAGATGTAATGCTAACAAACCCAAATTCGATATGGATATACCTTGCGGCTCCAACCGATAGACTTGTGCGTTCACTTGGCGAGCTTGTCAACAAACCTGGTGGATATGATAGCACATGGAAAAAAACAATAAATGCAAGTCACCAACAATTCACAGAAACATTTTCCATGATGCCTCTGCCCAAAACATATGACAATATAAAATCAATGTCATGCTGACTGTGCCCAAACATGTCCATGCAGGCTGCAACAATATATGCCAGATTATCACATAAGAAAGTACTTCTGCTGGCTTTGCCTTTACAAAATGCCATGCCACACTAGGAAAGCATGTCCATTCTGGCTGCACTAATGTAGTCTGGAATAGCCATGAAATAACACCTATCATGTTTGCTTTACCCTTGATGCTCAGTAGTAAATGCCACTCTACAGTAAGGAAATATATCCAGACTGGCTGCACCAATGAATGTCAGTCTACCAAGGTAAAGACACTAATCATGCTGTCTTTATGCTTCATAGCAGTAAGAAAATGTCACACCACAATAGGAAAGCATAACTAGACTGGCTGCACCTTCAGTCACCTCTGGCTGCACATCTCTAATGTAGGCCAGTATAGCCATGTAATAACATTTATCATGTATGCTTTACCATTACAGCTCAGTAATAAATGCCATGCCACAGTAAGAAAGTATTCCCAGACTGGCCACACCAGTGAAGATCAGTCTAGCAATGTTATAATACTTATCATTCTGGCATCACCTGTCACACCAGTGAAAAAGGCCATGCCACAATAGGAAAACATAAACATTCACACATATACTGCATTCATGAACTCTTTCATTTACATGCACACTCAAACAACATTCACGCTCTCATTCATATCCACACTACACTTTGTTTGTGGCTTCACTTTCTGTTTGTAACATCACTTGCTGCAGCCATCTTGGATCAGTGACATCACTTCCTTTGGCCATCTTAAATTGGTGACATCACTTCATGTGGCCATGTTCTATCGGCCCACTCTCCTGCTAAAGGCTACAAGAAACTCCTCTGGGAACACTAATCAGGAAGTAATTGCCTCATCCCAGCAACACATGGATAAAATCAGGGAGACCAACCAGTGATGGACTAGACTATCAGGTGACAAGAGCATCTGTCAGCACATCTGCTTTGTGGCTTCACTTTGTATCTGTAACATCACTTCCTTGTGGCCTCTTGGATCGGCACAATCTCCAGCTGAAGGGCACAAGAGAATCCTCTGGGAACACCAATAATGAAGTAATCGCCTCATGTCAGCAATACCAGGAACAAATTCAGAGAGAATAGCAACTGATGGACTAGGCGATCATGTGACAAGAGCGTGCAACATCACTTCTGAACTCCCTAGGGGAGTCCAGCCAGCGGTGTCTAAGTGAAGGGCGGTACAGTGAAGGGTGAAGACCAGGTAATGACCAGACTCTTTATCTCTACGCCTATCAGTCTTTGCTTTTGCCTTCCTCCATGCTGCACCTCTGAGTACCTCTAGCGTGCTAATTACTGTGCTCTCTCTCCACACTGCAGTATTCAGGTACAGTGCTTCCACTCCTGCTCCTCCTGCTGCTCCTGCTACTCACTAGTCCCTACACTTTATCCAATCACACTACAACTTCCTGCTTTGCTATCCCTATTATAAAACTCACATCTCAAAACTCCCACCACGCCATCTCTCTTTCACCTACTTTCGACTAATAAAGCCAACGAGCTAACCATGGCTCTCCTAACACCTATCCGCCTTGCCTAGCATCCTCTGAAACTCAACTTCTCTGCACTTCCTTACTGCATCAACTGAACATTGCATTCTGGAATGCTCAGTCTGTATGCATCTCTCCTGCCCTATACCTTCTTGCTATCACTGAAACCTGGATTTCTCCATCTGTCACTGCCACTCTGGCAGACCTACACGACTCCAAACTATCCTTCATTCACTCTCCTCATCTGACTGACAGAGGTGAGGTGTCAGGCAGATACTCTCTCCCCACCTCAATGCCTCACTATTTTCCAATGCCAACTCCTCTCCTACCTGTTTTGAATCCACCACCTCTACTATTTCTCTGCCTCACTCAGTTCAAATCATCTCCCTTTATCGCCCTCCTGGGCCCACCCGTCACGTGACGTTAATCTTCCTTCTCCAACCACTTCTCGTAAATCTGAACATTGGTCTTTTCTTAGTGACCACACTCTTTACTCTATCCATAAATTACCTACCCACACTGGGGGTAACTTTTTGGATCTTTTATTCATCTTCATTCTTCTCTCAGCCACTAATACTACTGTCACACCAACCCTATCTGATCACTCCATTGTTTCCAACACCATCTTCATTCCACCCTCTGACCTCACCTCACCACTTTCCTCACCTATTACTAAAAGGAAATTTCAACCTTCTGACATTCCTCCCTTCCTCTCTTAGCTACAGTTCTCACTCACCTCCTTCACACCTGGTACCTTTTTCACTAACAGTGCCTCCTCCAGATTCCAATCCTTACAATATGACTAATTCTTTCTCAGTTCCCACTGCTAAATTTCACCCCTAAGTTTCAGCATCCTCAACCATGGGCCACCCTATTCATACACCCTCTCTGCACAGACATGCATTGGTTGCTGCGCACATGGAGTCATATCCTTTTGTATGAGGACCTGCAACTCTACCACTCTGCCTTGAACTCTCTCAAGTCATCGCTTGATAGAGCAAAAAGGGAATTTTAACTCACCCTCATTGACTCTCACTCAACCATCCTCGCCAGCTACAGGGTACCCTAAGCTCACTACTCACTCCACCTAAACCTACTACCATTAATTCTACTCTCACAGCTAATGGCCTAGCTGAATAGTTCACTGCAGACATTTCCAAAATTAGAGTCTTTCCTGACCTTCCTCACACTCCCTGCTCTTACATTCTACACTCTGCCTACTCAACCATCATCCTCTGACTCTATGTCCCACTTGAGTCACATTAATACTGAAGAAGCCCTATATCTAATGATGAAGGCTATATCCTCATATGCCCTATCAGGCCCTCTTGCTCCTCAGCTAGTAAAGCCTATTGTCCCTTTAATGGTCTCTCACCTCACTGAACTCTTCATTCTGTCCTTCAACTCTGCTTGCTGTTCCTCTATTTTCAAAATGGCCATGGTCATCCCTCTTCTAAAAAAGCAAGGCCATCTTTCGCCCTTTGTCCCTCCTTCAGTACTATTCTAAAGTGCTTAAAAAGGTCCCGTTCAACCGCCTTTCCAATTTCTTAGACATGCGAAACCTTTCAGACCCCCTACAAGTAGGTTTCTTCTCCTGTCACTCCACGGAAACTGCTCTCATGAATGTCTCCAACTTCATTGCCTCTGCTAAGTACTCCAACTTATCCACTATCCTAATTCTTCTTGACCAGTCTGCTACCTTTGACACTGTCAATCACTCTGATCTCATTAATACTCTGGCCCTCATTACAAGTCAGGCGGTGGACCATGGTGCTATTAGCACCATGGTCCATGCCGGATTCCGCCATGGTGGATGGCGGAATTACCGCCCCATTCCAAGGTGAGTGGGGCGGTAATTCCCGATTCACCATTTGCCCTTCCCCATTCCCATTTTTGCCCCATAGGGCATAATGGGGAAGGGGAAGGCGCTAATTACGGCAGGCGTTAAAGTGTGAATCAGGCGTTAAGGGTTAACGGCGCCGTTAAACCCTTAACGCCTGACTTGTAATGAGGGCCTCTGTCTTGGGATTTGCAATCAGGCCATTGTCTGAATTGAATCCTACCTGGCACCTCACTAATTCTCTGTCTCCTGGAGCAACACCTCTCAACTCAGTCCTCTATCTGTAGGTGTTCCACAAGGCTCTGTCCTGGGTCCTCTTCTCTTGACACTCTACACCTCTGCTTTTGGGGCACTAATCTCCTCCTTTGAGTTCTCGTAGTAACTCTTCAGGGACGACACCCACATCTTCTTCTCTTTTTCTGAACTTTCACCTGATCTCCAAATGTCCACCTGTCCCTCTCCCATAAAATATTGAATGGCTTTGCACTCTCTACTGTTAAACTCTACCAAAACAGAGGTGCTCTTATTCTCTGCCAAATACTCTCCCTTCTCTCTTCCACTGCTTAGCCAGTTCCCACCTGACACTCTCACCTACCATTTGTCAGCTAGAAACCTCAGCTTTATCTATGACCCTTCTCACACCTTCTTTACTTTCACCTCCAAAAGTGAAAAGGTGGCTTGTCTAAAAAAATATTTGTTTCTAAACATTAGGGAAATCAGGCAACCCCTTCCTTTCACCACTGCCAAGCATCTCTTAACCCCTCATGTCTTCTCTAAACTGGACAACTGTATCAGCATCCTCTTTGGTCTCCCCAGCTATGCTTTCTGTCCTCTCAGCAAAATCATTAAGTTTGCTTTCACAGGCACATCTTGTCAAGACTGCAACTAATGTTCTATCAGCCAACTTTTTGCATAGCAGGTTTCACCTTATTTAACACCAGTTAATCCTTTGCATAGCTGAATCAACTAACTATTCAACCCATCACATAGACTAATCCCAGGTTAACAACACAGCTAATGCTAATGATTTGTTATTTATAGAGCACTTTCACCAAAGCAGTGTACATAGAACATTTATATACAATTAACACCCAACCAAAGTTGATACTCATTTCCAATTTCGTAAGGATGAAAGGCTGATTTAGCCATGGCTGGGATTTGAACCTGCAACCTGCAGATAACACAGATTTCATCAGCAAATGCTCAACCCACTGAGCTATCTTGCCAGCAGCTATTGTAACAGGAACATATTTTCATACTAATGACAAATTGCTCTCACTGCTCAACATCAAGCAGAGGGCTCCAATGAAGCAAACAGGAGCCCAGGTCTTTGAACTAAGCAAGAAGCTGTGCATCCCCACTCTGACTCCCTCTCCTGCCTTCTACTCTCACCCTTACACTCTCGCCACAAAATGTGCTTGGGTCACTAAGTCAGAAAATGACATGCCAAGAAAATGCAAATATAATAGAAACAGAAAAGAAGGGAATAGAAAGAAAGGAATGGATTCTCTCCTAGCTACTCCCTCAGATCAATTGACACAAGATGTTAGAGAAATCCTACTTTCTCACCTCAGAAGACCTCTAATAACGTTCATTTCTAGATACCTTCTGAAGCATTTACCTGTGCGTTGCCAGTCTGAGGAACCCACATGACTTCAGCCAGGATCACATATTGGAGAAATAGGAGCCAGCTCTCATCCAGCAATCTTCCTTTCACCCACTCCAGGATGAACAAGCATGCATTGCCCATCCCACAAGTTTGCCAGGAAGAGGAGCCAGAACCCAAGAAGAACCTATTAAGTCTCTTTATATCATAAAGCCTTAACTTCGAGGCCTGAAAAACCAACGGAATGAACATTGAAATGTTAAACATTCCTCCTACCGACAGAACCTGCCATGAAATGCTTGGTACCAAATGCTTTCTGATCAATGCATGCTCAAATCACCAAACACTCTTCTGAGATCTTTGTCCTTTAACCTGAGGATCAAAATGAGCTGTGCTTCATCATGGAAAGCTGGCTCCCTGATGAACAAGCACAGTTATCTTCACAAGTATCCCGGTGGACTACAAAATCAAGTGCACAGATCGTACCAATAAGAGGGGTGGGGGGGATAGCACTGATACACAGAGATTATATAATTGTCTCAACACCCTATGTTAACAACATCCTGGACTATGATTCACCCACTCTTATCTTCTCCATCTCTCACACCTCAACAATAAGCATCATCCTCATATACACATATCTGTCCTGCAGCCAAACCTTTGCAGAGAAGCTTGCTGATGCAGCCACCAACATAAAGGTGGATTGCCAATATCTGACTGTCCTTGGAGATTTGGACATCTGGCTTAACAAAGAAGGCAATTCCAACGCAAGCTCTCTTGTAGCAAACCTTACCACACTACACCTCAAACAAAGGTTTATGGGTCCTACCCACATAGCTGGTCACACACTGGATGGCATTTACTGTAACAAGAGCATAGTCACTGTTTCCTCCCCAACCCACCACTCTCCCCTGGGGAGCTCACCAATGAATCCCTTTCACAATATTCCCAGATGCACACCCACTTGCAGCACCATACGACGAACACCTGATCTTAATGGACCTTGCACAAAAGTGCATACTAGCACTTCTATCTGGAACACTTGAGGCATGTAAACCATCCCTTACCATAGATTTACACCAACAAATGCACAAAGTGAGCATATCCAAAACATTCATGACTCAATGAATTTTACTTTACCTTGGAAACAATCCAATAAGCTCTTGCTTCCTCTGCAGTTTACTTTGCTACGCAGGGCGCCCTGGGTGATGGGATTCTACTTTTAGGGGTAGTGGGTCCTTGCTTCCTGCACCCCCTTACTTACTTGATGTCTTTTTATTCTTTAGTTCCGTTTCCTCATCGCCAGTGTTATAACGGGTACTTTGGAACGCTTCAGGTAGGTTACCTCCTAGGTTCTTTTATTGTAGATACATAAAGTTACATCAGAGGAACTCACTGGCTCCCATCACTTAGACTTACATGTTCCATCTGCCTGGGTAGGAACATGTAGCATCGCTTTCATTGTGTCACACGCAATGAGATGTCTGTTACGTGGATCAGCCCATGTCTCGAGGGGAGTGAAGTGCTGGAGTGAAAGGAGAGACAGTTGGCGGAAGGCGAGCAGAAAGCTGGAGTCCGGTGGGGCTCATCTGTCCATTCCTCTTAACTTCCCTCAGGGGAGAGTGTAGAACAGCCCTTATCTTCCCTGAGTGGATTCCTGCCACTGTCACTCCTACGCAGACCTACTCCTCTTTTGAATGTCTTGTCTGCCGACTCTCTCTCTCTCCTAGCCATTCCCTTACCGTGGCTACTATCTATCGGCCACCTGGTCAAATTTCCTCCTTCCTCTCTGAGTGGGCTGACCTCTCCTCCGCACTCCTGTCCTCAACCACTCAACTCCTCTTTCTTGGCGACTTTAACATCCACCTTGATGCCTCCAGTCCCCCCACTGGTCTCTTTCGTGACCTCTGAGACTCTCTCTCACTCTCTATTCTCCCATCTGGGCCTACTCACTCTGCTGGGCACACTCTTGATGCTCTGATCTCTTCTGACCTTCCCCTCTCCGATCACTTTCTCCTATCCTCCCACCTCACCCTGCCTACCCCACAGGCAAAGCCACCCTCTTCACTGCCACCCACCTTCTCGGTCATCCGACCCATGAAGCGTGTGTCAGTTGAGGCTTTCGCTGCTACCTTCTCGCCCCCCCCCTGCCCCTTCGGCTGACTCCCACCCTGACACAGCCCTCTCCATGCTCCACTCTGCTATATCTGTTACTCTTGATATCCTTGCCCCCGTCATGAGAATCCGCCTGAAGCCCAAAGCCAAATGTAACTCCTGGTATGACTCGGATCTCGCCACCCTAAAACGCAAGTGCAGGGTTGCAGAGAGGAAATGGTGTGCTTCATGTTCATCCTCTGACAAACTGGCCTGCCGCCTGCTCCAAAGGCAGTACCGGCTCTCCGTTCTCACCAAGAAGAGAGCCCTTATCCAAGCCCGCATCTCTGCGGCATCAAACAACTCCGCCGAACTCTTTAAAATCTGCAAGGAGCTGGCCAACCCTAATGCAGTCTCTACCTCTCCTGTCCCCTCCCAGGCCCTCTGCACTGCACTGGCCTCTCACTTCATCTCTAAAACTCAGGACATCCTGTCCTCGCTCTCCTCCTTTCACCTCCCTCCCTCCCTACCCGGCCCTTCCTCTGGCCCTTCTGCGGTCACCCCTCCTCCCTCTTTCTCTGCCTTTCCACCTTTCTCTGCTGACGAGGTTTCCAGACAAGTCCGATCAATGAAAGTCTTGTCTAAACAGGTTCGCCCCTGTTCCTCCAAAACTATCAAGGACCACATCGACTCCCTGGCTCCTGCCCTGGCTGACTTCTGCAACCACTCCTTCGCCTCTGGAGTCTTCCCTTCCCCCCTCAAGCACTCCCTTGTGCACCCTCTTCTCAAGAAACCCTCCTCCGACCCCTCCTGCCCGGCTAACTATCGCCCTATCTCCATCACTCCCTTCCTGGGCAAGCTCCTGGAGAAACTGGCCATCTCCCAGCTTAACCTCCATTCTGAATCTGTTGGTAGTCTTCATGACCATCAATCTGGCTTCAGAGCTGCCAGAAGCACGGAAACTGCTCTCCTGAACATCCGTGAAGACCTGCTCTTGAACCTCGATTCCAACACTCCGTGTGTTCTCATTCTGCTCGATCTCTCCTCTGCCTTTGACACTGTCAACCATGCCATCCTGCTCAACCGTCTCCGGGAAAACCTGGGTATCACTGGTCAGGCTCTGGCGTGGCTGACCTCTTTCCTTACAAATCGACCCTCCCAGGTCCAACTGGGGTCCTTCCTCTCCGACATCTTTTTCTCCACCTGTGGTGTCCCCCAGGGATCTAATCTCTCTCCCTGGCTGTTCAACCAGTATCTGGCACTCCTTGCCCACCGCATCGCCGCTCTCTGCCCTAATTTCCAGTGCTATGCGGACGATACCCAGCTCATTTTCAGGCTACCCTCAGCCTCCCCCTCTCCTTCCCTCATCTCTGACTGTCTGTCTGCTATCCGAGAATGGTGTGCCGCCAATGACCTCTGCCTTATTGCCAGTAAGACTGAGATTCTACTCATCGGTACTCCCACTCCCTCCTTCCCTGCAGCTCTCTGGCCTGCCTCCCTTGGCCCCCTCCCTGCTCCTACCGGCAAGGCAAAAAACCTTGGGGTCATCTTCGACTCCAAAATCTCCTTCTCTCCTCATATTTCTGACGTCGCCAAGAGGTCACACTACCAGCTGCACCTCCTCAGAGGTATTCTTCCCTTCCTCTCCTTCCCCCAGAAGCTCACTGTCTCCCGAGCCCTGGTTCTCTCGAAGCTGGACTACTGTAACAGCCTCTATCTTAACCTGCCTGCCTCCACTCTCCGCCCTCTGCAACTCATCCAGAACAGAACTGCGAGACTTGTCCTTGGCCTCAAGCCCAGGGACCGTATCTCTCCAGGACTGAAATCTCTACACTGGCTCCCAGTGGCTGCGAGGATAAAGTTCAAAACCCTCTGCATTGTCCACAAGGCCTTCTGGGGCCTGGGTCCTAAATACCTTCAACTCTCTCTTCCCAAATATCTTCCTTCCCGTGCCCTTCGCTCATCCGCCTCCAATTCCCTCAGGGTTAGCCGCTTCTCGAAGCATCGAGCTGGGGGTAGATCTCTCTCCGCGGCAGGGGCCTCCCTCTGGAACAGCCTTCCTGCCTCCCTGAAACTTGAGGAGAACCATCTCCGGTTCCGGAAGCACCTCAAAACCTTCCTCTTTGCCTCTGCTTTCTCTCTCCTTCTCCCCTGCTGAACAGCTAATTAATTGTTCACTGAAACTGCACTGATCCTGCAACTGGACCACTCTTAACGGCCTCGGTCCTGGGCCCAGCCACTCTCCACTTGCACTGATGCCCTGGAACCCCTTTGCACTGCGGGACTGTCTCTGTATCCCTACAGCCCCCCCCTTCCCCAGCACTTGCTCTGCACTTACCTCGCACTTGCCACCAGCTGGCCCTATTTATTTATTTATTACTTTACGCCACTTACCTTGTACTGCACTTCCCCCCCTCCCCTTCCCCTTGCACTTTTCCCCCTCCCCCACCCCTGCACTTGCGCGATCTGAATGACACCTGGCCTAGTAGGATCGTTGTCTGTCTCCCCTTGTCCCTCCCCTCCCTGCCTCGTCGCGCCTTGAAACACCTGTGTATAGGCGCGTTACAAATACCATATCATATCATATCATATCATACCAGACTGAGGAAGTTAGCAAGAACATGCAACTTCAATGAACAATTAGATGTACGGCTCAGAGACCAGCTTATGCTTGAGTGCAACAATACCAAAGTCAGGGAAAAGCTGTGGTCAGAGGATAACCCATCTTAGACACAGTTCTACGTATTGCAACAGAGGTGGACACAGAGGTGTGTCAAATTGTTAGAAAACAAAATATTAAGACAAAGATATCAAAGTAAACACCTTACCTATGAATGCACCCAATACCAGTGAGGCCATTGCATCATTAGGTGATGCTGTTGCTAAAAGAAGAACCGATGAGAGGAAACGTAAGTCGACCTGGAGAGATGACAGAAGAGGCAGACCATCGTTTCGGGGACGGAGAACAAGTAGCCCCAGGAGGAACAGTCCAGGCAGGTGTTTCAGGTGTGATAGTGTCAACAACTGGGGCAGATGATCCCGATTGCCCCGCTTTGAAAATCATTTCCCATACATGTAAAGGTAAAGGTAACTTTTCAAAGTGTTGTAAAACAAATAAGATATCCATGAATTGGATTGGAGGTAATCACAGCGAAGATGAAGGAGAGAAATGTGTATCCATGGTTTTCGATGATGATGATGAAGAAGAAATAGATGGTCCCAGGGCCCCAGTGTTTATAGACGATACAAAAATGGACATGATGATTGATTATGGTGCTAAATATACACTGCTGCCACAGAACAATTGGGATTGGTCAAAACACGAGTATCTCAACGAGATTGACATCAACCCCAAGGCTTATGGAGGAGTGGCAATCGAACTAATAGGATGGTTTTGAGGAATACTAAAGTTTAAAGAGAGGACGGCCAGAGGAAAAATATATGTAACGAAAAAAGGGAAATCTCCACTTCTGAGCTGGATGCACCAGCGAAAACTTAAAGTGAGGTTAGACCCTAACGCAGTAGATTCCATACTTGCAGTGGAGCAACATACACGATGATGTTATGAGAGGAGTTATGAAGGAACTCTTCCGCAATGAAATAGGATGTCTACGTGGGTTCGTACATAAGATCCAAATGAAGAAAGATCATCAGCCTGTGGCACAAATGTTGTGCAGCATTCCTTTGTCAATGAGGGAGGAAGTGAAGATTGAATTGAAGAAATTGGAAGATCGGGACATCATAGAAAGCATAGATGCCAGTGAGTGGGTGTCACCCCTTGTTGTTCTGAGGAAGAAAATGGGGAAACTCAGGATATGTGTAGATATGAAAGAGCTCAATAAGTGTGTAATCCCGGAAAGTCACCCACTACCCAACATACAGGAAATTATGTCCACGATTGGCAGAGCTCAAATCTTCTCCACATTAGATCTAGCATCAGTGTATCACCAAGTTTAACTACATTATGAATAGAAAGCTATGACCGCGTTCATCACGCCACAGTGGTTATTCCAGTACAAGAGGATGCCATTCGGACTTGTCTCCGCAGCTTCTGTCTTTCAAAGAATTATGCATAGACTATTCGATGGAGATGATGGCATCATATGTTTTCAGGATGATATACTGAAACATGCTGACAATCTGAAGCTTCATAATAAAAGACTGGAGTATGTGTTTAAAAAATTGAGTGCAGCGGGAATGACCTTAAGTAAAGAGAAGTGTAAGATCAACAGACCAGAAATAGAGTATTTGGGTCATGTCATTTTGGTAGAGGGAATACGACCCAAGAGGCAACTGGCTGTGGCAATAGAGAACATGCTCAGACCTACTTCTAAGGAGGAGGTTCGTACTTTCATAGGCATGGCAGAATATTACTCAAAGTTCATGCAGGATTTTGCCAGACATACGGTATTCCTGCACAAACTCACCAAGGGGAAAGGTTTTTTTGCATGGAACAAAGAGTCTGAGGAAGAATTTGTATCGATCAAGTCAGCATTGGCAAGAGCTCCCGCCTTAAATAATTTCAGAAGTGATCGTAAAACCATCATAACGATGGATGCCAGCAATGTAGGTTTAGGTGCTGTTGTCACACAAGATGATGATGGAAGAGAAGTTCCTATAGCCTTTGCCTCCAGGTTGTTAAAAGGAGCAGAGAAATCATAAGCCACCATTGAAAGGGAGGCGTTGGCTATTAAATGAGTGGTGGATACATACAGAAACTTTATTTGGGGCATAGACTTTGAATTTTGCAATGTCCAGACATCTTTGCTTGAGATAATTATGTCCAAAGGATTGGACAAGGTTTCTGGTCGCAGCAGGAGATGGGTGACTCAGTTACAGGAATTTAACTGTGCAGTAAAGTATGTGCCTGGTGTAAGAAATGTGGCTGCAGACTTCCTACCCATACTGTATCAGACTGCCTATCCAGACTTACGAATTTGATGGAGGCGGACAGAGAAGAAGACAACTCAGAAGTCATTTTCAGTATAGATTTGGTGCCTGTTCCACAAGAAGAATGGGAAGAAGCGATGGTACAAGATAGTTCTCTTAACAAACTTCGTTGAGTATTGGAAGACAGCAGTCTTCAAAAGAAGAGTCATTTTGAGGAGTGTGATATGTTGCCATACTGGAACGTTGCTGATGATTTAAGCATCCAAGGTGATTTGTTGATGCGCGGTGACAGGATCATCCCACCATTGAATGTACGTCAGAGAATCATAGACTTAGGTCATGACGGCCATCAGGGGATTATCAAAATGAAGCAAAGAATAAGGAGTGATTATTTGTGGCCTGGATGGGATCTCCAAATTGAAAGAACAGTTTGGGACTGTATCCTTTGTAATATGAGTGATAAAGTTTGTGTGGGTTCGAGATAGCCTATGGTCATGACAGATATCCCTGAGAGACCGTGCGACAAACTGCTATGGATGTGTTGGGTTCAGTGTGGAGTAATGGGAGGAAATATTTCTGCTTAGTAGTGATTGATTTGTTAACCAGATGGGTGAAGGTGTTGATCAGGCCCTGCATTACCACCAAATCAGTCACTGATTTCTTGGATGAAATTAGCAAGCATGTAGGTCTTCAGAGAGTGATTGTCACGGATAATGGGACCCAATGTCGCTCAAAAGATATGGAAGACTAATGCAAAAGGAACTCCATTGAGCATAAACGTAGTGCCATTACCACTCCCAAATGAATGGTATTGTGGAACGTTTCAACAAAATTCTCAAATAAGCCATTCGTTGGTGTGGTCTAATGGTTTAGAGTGGGAGAAGGCTGTTAGAGATGTGATTGTGTCACACCGTTTCCCCCCTCATTGTACAATGGGTGTTTCCCCGTTTAAGTTTAGCAGAGGGCGGAAAGCCAACACAAAATTGGTACCACCTTGGTTGGGGAAAGATACTGACATAGGAAAGAAATTGGAGGGTTTTGTAGAGAATATTACAAATAAACAGCTAAAGAACAAGATATCGCATGACAAGTCAGGTGCGATAAGGTTGGAAACACTCGCCCATATGTGGGTGACACAGTTAGTATCAAGCTTCCTCCTGTTCTTAGGAATGGACCGTGCAGATGGCACAGACCCAATGTGGTGACTGAAGTATTCAAGGATGCAGTGAGAGTGGATGGCAGACGTGTATGGAACATGGAGAGGGTATTTGTGGTGAAAAGGTTGGATGGAAGGGTGAAGAGTGGTTGGAATGCAAAGGGTGGTGTTGATGATGCAAGGGGAAAGAGGAGACAAGGGGAAAGTTATGCTGGTGGGAAGAGGAAACAGGAATCAGAATTTTCCTTGCCTAGCAACACAGTGAATGTTTTTGTCAGTCAAGACATGGGAAGACCTATCAGAGACATCTACGTTTGGCTGAATATGTTTAGACATAAGGAGAACAATCTTGTGGCGTTCCGTTCATCTGCGAAGAAGGGAGGATGTGTAGCATCGGTCTCATGGTGCCAGGTGCAATGAGGTGTCCGCTACTTGGATCGGCCCGTGTCTCGAGGGGAGTGACTGTGCTGGAGTACGAGGAGAGACGGTTAGCAGCGAGCAGAAAGCTGGAGTCTGGTGGGGCTCGTCTGTCCATTCATCTTAACTCCCTTTCCATATTTAATGTATTCCCTTCAGTACAAATAAACCCTGTTCCGTAAACTATTCTCTGTGTCCTCGCCTACCGCGTAATACCGCAGAACACCAGCACACTAGCATTCTCTCACTCACACAGCAACATTCTCACCATCCGACATTCTCTCTGGCCTCATGCATTCCAGAGCAGCTTACATGCAGCCATTCAGCAAAGCACTTCACTACAATTTCAAATTTAAAACTGTGGGCATTCTTATTAAAAATGGCCATAATTTTAAATGTGACACATGTCTGTTATAGTGATTCTGCAAGATATCCTTTTGAGCGAGTAATGGGAGTTGAACTCTGCTGTTTACATTGGTCACAATTCTCACCCTAATACAAAATTCTGTAAATTGCAAGACATATATAGCAATGTGGACATCTTTTGAAAAGGATGCAAGGTTGCATCCAGTCTCGTTGCAAGTCTACTGAAACATATCTGGGAGTTTCCTTGGTCAGCCCTGGTCCTCACGACATAAAAGCTTTCTGCACATGCTGCTGCAGGGAGATCTTCTTTTACATGGTGCACCAGCCAGCATGGGGGAGCCTCGAAGAGCTTTCCTGAGCTGGCACGCGCAGAGGCTGCCTCAATTCTTTTGGAGGGTAAGGGTTGGCTGGATGAACATGTTGAAAAGCTTATCATATTGATATCGCCTGGGCGGGCTATTGTCCTCCGCTTCTGTATGTTTGCTGCTGCTGCCATATTAATGAATGTTTAAATGTAAATGGTCTGCTCTCCCAGGTGAGAATTCTGGCAGGATCTTGGTAGCACCCCTTTTTCATCGGACCGCAAGGCTTCGTACTCGGACACTAAGGCAGAGCGCTGCCTTCTTCCTGCAGCCTGAAACCTAAGTGGGAGGCTTTAGTCCTCCCAAGGCAGGGGCCGGCACAACCCTATTTAAGTGAAAAGCACCCAGCTCCCGTGCTAATGCCGGTCGTGCCTTCACAGTTGCCCACTGTATGGCGCCAACTTTTATTTCGTCCAGGGTGACGCCAGAGCGAAGGCCATCCCTTACTTTAGTCTGCTTACAGGTCTGTGCCACTGAATGGAGACCTTGCCAGGTTTCACCACTACGAGGCATAAAGCAACACATTTCCAGGATTATGGCTTCACTCCTATTACATGTTTAAAACATTTCAGTTCTGAATTTGTTTCATTACATAGATCTAACACATAGAGCTTTAATTATTGATGTGTTGTGTTATGGACAGTGAGCAAATATCTTTTATATGCACAATATTTTTTTTGCATGTATTATTTATGTGTGCAAACAGTTTTGAATATACAAAATACAACAACCAGTATTGTCATACGTGCAGAAAGACGGTGAAAGCATTTGGTGTATACAAAATAAAACGGCCAAAAAGAACGATGTAGTCCAAATGTTTGGTGCTTCCAAAATGCAGCAGTTGACATATGTTTCTCAGAATCCTTCTCTAAGTTTTCAGGTTTGTGTCCAGGTGCATTTCAGTCAGACTAGTCTAGTCTTTAACATGGTTTTGTATCAGCTGTTTTTCATTTATTCAAATTTAATTTGGAACAAGTGGCTGAGTCGTTCTTCTACCTTTCCTTTGGGGAGTATTGTATTCCTTGTGCAGAAAAGGATTATTTTTTGACTATTTGGGACATGGATTCCATTTCATTTTTGGGATAATTATCCTCTTGCTTCTGTTAGCTTTTGTGTTTCCATATTTTAATTTGCTGCCCATGTAGGGGGTACGTCTTCCTGGATGTGTCCTCTGGTGTGTGCCATTGAGTGGAAACGTTACCAGGATGAACCACTGTGTGGGAATGTTCTAGTTGTGTGCATACTTAACGTAGAAAACACTGTAGCCTTTTTACCAGTATGGGCCATTGAAGGGAGATGATGCTCTTGAAGGATAGAGAAGACTGGTTGTGCCAGAGCCACCTGAGATCTGAAGGGATCAGACACTTAGCTATGGACAGGAGGCTGAACCTCTACGTGATCCCAAAATGAAAGGTGCGCCATATGAAGCCTGAGCAGTGCACACACAGCTTGCAGGTGATCGAAAATACCTAATTATGATTGCACGCCAACCAACGGGACTGCAAAAAATGTTAATAGTACTATCCAGTACCAAGCCTTATTATCAAAACCTAGCAACAAGAAAAGTCTGGATCAAACCAGAGCAAGTGTGTCAGTAACCATAAAAGGCAGAGATATCCAGATGCCAGGAGGAATGTGAGAGAAAATATGAACAGAACCTATGGAGGTCAAAATACTGAACCATTGTTGATTAAACTGGAGGATACACCTGCAAGAGGTGCATTGCCTGAGAGAGCGGGAGGCCTAAAACACCAGAGAGAATAGAAATCTGAGGGACCTGAGAGCCTAGGGAGACCTGTGAGACCTGTAAGAATCTTGCCTAGTAGGTCTGGCCCATACATGTGGTGGTACTTCCTGGAGTTGGCAGCTAGAGAGAGCAAGGCATTAGCACCTAGGGTGAGGGGTGCAGCCAATCCGGTTCCGTGGTTCGAGGGCTGAAACCGATAATCTCAGGCCGCTTTCTATGGAACCTGCAGGCTGCTTCCCCTGCCCCACACCACCATCTTTGCCAAACCCTCCCTTCCCTTCTTTTTTCTATATGTCCAACCCCCACCCCTAGACATATTTACATGATCACCAGATAGAATGCCTATCTTGCCCTATGCTAAGGTCTTTCTGTGTTCAAAGCCTATCCTTGCCCTCACAACTAAAGCTAAACAATGTGTAGGGATGTTAATAATAAAAGAAATAGTGATTAACACAAAGTTCCGAGCTTCCTTTTCAGCTCCTCTTCCCCCAGTTCAAGAAAGTTCCAAAAAAGTCTTGGGATTACCTTTCCCAAATTCAAAACAGTTTCACAAATCCTTGAAGTTGCCTTCCCCAACTTCAAGGCAATAGAGTTCCACACAATCCTCAGAGTTCCCTTCACCAAGTTCCAGGCAACACAGTTCAAAAGAAAAAAGAGTCGTGAGGCTCTGTCCGCAAGACATCATTTGCAGTTCATCAGGTCTCAGGGTTCTCTTCCCCAAGAATTCAATACAGTAACTGATATTTTTTTCAGTCTTTCAAAGTTCAGCACAAGTCTATGTCATCCCGACCCTCCTTCAGGATTGCATTACCAGTTCACTTACAGTGCTTTACCTTGGCTTGTTTCACAATGTCTTTGTCTTTCACAATTTAGGGCTCACTGGTCTAGGCGCAGTTATCAGACCGCACAGTCCACCCATCCCACGTAGCGCAACCAGGAACCCTAGGCTCTCCAACACACACAGGTTCTTCTGTACGTTTCCCCGTGTACAGATTCACATTCACTTATATTCTCTTTGTCGGTCTCTTTGCTATATGCGCAGTGTCACACTTTCCTGCCTTCTCCTGGTTAGCCTCATGTCTTTGCCATAATGTGCCACAGACCTCTTGCCAGTCTTTGGCCTTGCTGCACTGTATCCAGTCATAAAGTTCACTTTGTGGTGGTCTTGTCCATGCCCAAATTTCTATGGCACTCTATCACACTTGCACTCTTTTCTGTAGGTTGCTTTCAAATGGGCAATTTGCCTTTTGGCTTTAATCAGATATTAACTTTGCCCATAAAGTTTTACTCAGTTCAGTGTTCAATATGCTTCATTTTACTTGTTTTCAAGTTTTCATTCAGTTCAGTATTCAATATACATAATTCATCTTTGTTTCAAAGTTTCATTCAGTTTGGTATTCAATTAGCTTTGTTTCAGGTTTTCATTCATTTCAGGATTCAATATTACTCATACAGCACTTAATTGCCTATGCATAGTCCTCTAGGAGTGCCCCAGTGATGAGTGACTTTCCCTGACACTCACCGGTCCTCTGCGTACCTCTCCATTGGCTCCTTTTCTTCCGTTCTGCCTCTCAGGTTGGTGGGCAAGCCTCTGCAGCCCCGCTCGCACTTGGATGTTGTCCTCCACATGCAGGCAGCTCTGCTACCTCGGCACAGACGCGGACGGAGTCCTTTCTTCTTTCTTCTTTGCTCGCAGCTCCAGCTACTCTCTCTCCAACACAGAGGCTGCCATACCTGTGGCAGCTTAATGGCCCAGCTTGCCCTGGGCTCCACAGGTCTTCTGGGACTTTTGACCGGCGTCCTGGCATCTGCTCAGTTAGCACCACGGATGCCTCCTCATGAGAAGGTTCCCCTGCTGGTCTCTCACACACAGGCCTCCCTGTTGCTCTTCTTGCTGCTTCTTTGACCTCTCTTTATACACCTGCACCAACCGACAAGTTGCAGGTGTGGACTCTCAATTGGGCTTGCCTGACTATAATTAAACAGACATGAGTGACCTTTAAAGCACTCTACAGGCATCTTCTTTAACCTAGTACTAGAGTGGTGACATGAGGTTTTGTTGTTCATCACTCCTAGTCACCTCTTCCTTGTCCCAGTACTGTCAGAGGAAAAATGTGGGGAAAGGAGGGGAGATGTTTTACAGTAGCCTATAAAGGCTGGAGAGGGTTAGGTTGGTCTTCAATAGGGAAAGAGGGATATCATGTTTAACCTGTGGAGACACCCCACTCCCAATCCCCAAGGACCCTCCACCCAGGCGATCCTTCCTCACTTCTCCTCCCTTAGGGTCAGGATCCAAAAGTGATGGCCTTTTCCTGGTCACCTGTGAAGAGGATCCAGGGGGCAGTAGGAGTGAGCATACCCACTGGTTTCACACAGGTGTCACCCAGCTAAGTGGGTGCAATGTGCTGATACTTTGTTGAGACTGCAGGAAACATACAAGACACCATAACCCTGGAACCAGGAAGGTAGATTAGATTGAGAACTAGGGGGAGTCCAGTACCCCTGAGGGACAGAAAAACACTAATGCATTACAGTTTATCCTTTTTCTACACCTTTACCTTAGATTGTTCTCACTGAAGAACACCATTTTCAGTTGTACAGATCACCCTCTGAGCAATACGGTTCGAATCCACGTTCTGGTCTCTGGTAAGCGCATTATAAAAGTTGAATTAATAACTTCTTATTACTTGTCAGTTTTGTATTTTTTATTTGATGAATAGCAAACAAGTTATAGTGAGAGTTGTTTCTCCTGGGTTCTTATTCAAGAATTGTCAGTGTCTTTACTTTAGGTAGAAGGCTACGTGTTCTTTGTCTCCACCTTTGTTTGTTATACTCATATACACTCTGACACTCTGGAATGTGACATTTCACCCAACATGTTTCCAAATCTCTATGGGCGGTTCTTATAAAACCCTGGGTCTTTGCAGCTCTTTATCAAATGAAAACGCTGCTCCTGAGTGACTGCTTTAATTAATGCATACTTAGCTATTTAAGCAGATGCCGGTGAGCGTAGGCCAGTTCTAGCACATCAACACAAGTACATCATGCATTGGGGCGCAGATTGTAACTGTAGTACAATCCATGGTGGGAACTCTTGAAATGTGCATAATCAGGGTGCTTTGATGAAATCAATGTTGTGACTCAGTCCCAAGCAGTTGTAAATGCTCTCTGAAGCCTCTGGAGCCGAAAAGCCAGCCTTACAGGTCCCTCTGGCCAGTTCTGTGGGCCACCGGAAGGCAGACAGAGTTAAGATGAGCAGACCCTTCCTCCAGTCACCACCCTGCGTTTACTGCCCACAGTAAGGGTTCGTATCCAGTTCCCCAATTACACATGAGGCCGGTGACTTTGGCTCCTAACCATAAAGCGGAAAACAAGAAAAGGAGTTGCGTTAATACTTACAAGGTCAAATCAGTAGCCAGGCTTCCCCACAACAGAGTCCAGGCTCTGTGTTAGAATGCTGGAGCTGTGCAACTTGAAGTTGAGAGCAGGGCCAGCCCTAGGCATGAGCAAACTTGGTGGTCACCCCGGGCGCCAAACTAATATGATTTACGAAGGGCTCCATAACCTCTGCCATGCCAGCATGGAGGAGCCTTTAAAAATCTCCTTTGGGTTAGCGCGACTGCAGCCGTGGTGACCTATGTACAATAAAATGCACCTCCATGCCAGTGCAGCACTCTATGTAGGTGAAAAGCTCCACCACCAATTGGGCGCCACTGCCGCACCAGCATGGGGGAGCAGCCTTTCTATTACAAGGGACGCCACGCCAGCTCAGGGTGCCTTTCAAGGGGTCCCCTGAGCTGGTGTGGTGGAGGTGCCTTAAATGAAAAGCGTCCAGCTCTTGTGCTGCCTCTGGGCGCTCCAGCACGGGTGCAGAGAGCTTTTTTATTTGAATAGGGTGCCGCTGTTACATCAGCATGCGGCAGCCTATGAAAGGCTTCCCTGAGCGGGCATGGCTGCACACAATTTAAGTGAAAAGCACCTTGCTCTCGTGCTGGAACGGGACACTTTTCAGTTTGATAGGGCACAGCTGCCACACCAGCACATGGCAACACTTGAAAGGCTTCCACGAGCTGGCATCGTAGCTGCTTCCTATTTCAGTGAACAGCTCCACTCTCCTGTGTTGTTGAGGGGTGCTTTTCACTGAAATAGGGTGCTGCTGCCCAAAAATAATACCCTGGGCTCCCCTCCTCCTTGGGGGTAAGGTCACAGCTAAACATTTTCATAAAAGCAAAGAACATTTTGGAAGCATAACAGATACTTATCTTCCTAAAATGCTCTTTGCATTAATTTAAAATGCGTGATTCTGTTAAAAAGGATACTTCTGGACACTTCAGGTGGGTTACCTCCTACGTTCGTTTATTGTAGATACATCAAGTTACATCAGAGGGACCCAATGGCTCCCACCACTTAGGCTTTTGCCTTCCAACTCGCTGGGTAGGAACACCAGCACACTAGCATTCTCTCACTCACACATCAACATTCTCACCTTCCAAACTCTCTGGCCTCAAGCATTCCAGACCAACTTACATGCATCCATTCAGCAAAGCACTTCACAACACACCTCCCGTCCTTACCATACACACCCTTCATGAACCACATCACAACACACATTCCATAACACTCACATGGGCACACTTTCCAGCACCACTCACAGGACACCTAATCATCCAGTACCATTTAAATGGCACATACACTTCCAAGTACCATTTACAAGGCACACACGTTTTCCAGTACTACTCACTTGGTACCTAGCCATCCAGTACCACTCGAATGGCAAATAAACAACCAGTGCCACTGACACAGCACATACATTTTCCAATACCATTTATACAGAATCTTACCACCAAGTACCATTTGCACATAATGTTCTGCCACCACTCACATGGCCCCTAACCATCCAGTACCACCTCCATGGCACAAACATTTCCCAGCACCACTCACATGACACACACACGCATCCTTTTTAAAGAGCATTAGAGCTCACTCTGTAAATACCAGGCATATAAAAATTCATCTGAACCAACCTCCACGGATTGTCATATCTCTTCCACCCCAACAGCACCAACGCGGCTCCTTTTTCCGGCACCACTCACATGGCACCTAAACCATCCGGTACCACTCAACTCACATGGCACTTACATTTACTGACACTACTCACATGGCACATACCCATCCATTACCATTTACATAATGGGTATGACTTTGCTCTACTACTTGGGCAACATGCCACACATCCAAATGTTACAGTATCCCGCTGTACATAACAACACGGTGCACTCTCAAGTACTCCTTTGACCAAAAACCATACATCCACATTTTCTGGTACCTCACAGAACATAACAACACTGTGCCCTCTTAAACACAACCTTTACCAAAAACCATGCATCCCGATTTCCGGTACCATTTACATGGCATATAAATATCCGGTGCCACCAGTCTGGCACCTGCACATGCGATATTACTACAGCAGTACAATTTCTCTCTCGTCCACTCCAACCACTCCTCCTAGTAATTCAATCGTGTCTAAAATTCCCACACATTTCTTAAGACTCTATTTCCTAACATTCCTACTAAACATTTAGACATGTTCTTGTTTCCTTAAACATCAGTTACATAGAGCAACGCTAAAAGTTCTTACTGCTCTTCCGTGGTTCTAATGCCTGAAACTCCTCCAAGTATTAATGGCTAACACCAAGCATATTGAAATGCTACAAATCCATGATAATTGGTGCACATTTTACACTGTGTCACCACTCATAACTTTCATCCCAATCAAAGTGCAACATTTGGCTTCTTTAAGTATTTTTGAATACCTTGCACTAAGCGTCCTTGTGGCTCTTTCGCTGCACATATCCTGACACACCTCAGACGTTTTAGAGCTTTACATATACCTTAAATAGATCATAAACCTATATTCAAACCTGGGAATACGCCTAACCCTTCAGGATTTCCTATCATTCACATATCCTTCCCGAAATGACATTTCTGCAAATGTCCTATCTCCCGGAACACAAAGCAGCCTTGTTTCACCTTGTGATTCCCGCGCATAAGTTTACTTGCCGACACTTCATGTGTTCGGCCGTCACTCCATATGTTTCCATGCTTGGAAAAAAAAGTATTTCCTTCCCTTGGTGCATCGAACCCACACATTTCGCTTCAAAAGCTGTATTGACCCTCTTCTTTTTTTACCACTCCTACACAGCACCTTGCTATTTCCTAGCATTGCGTGGTCATGCGTAAGGTCCTTTCCTTTATGATGTTGAAGCTACCAGCTTAGTGACATCCACTCCTCACTGATACCCGTTGTTATGCGGTCCATGTCACCATTCTGCAGCTGAGTTCGAAGCAGCGTGGAGCACCGGGTCCTCCTTTCGGGACCAACATCTCTACGGACACCTCTGTGAGCACATGGGGCTTTCACATCAGCAGCAGTACCCCCAGCACTGTACTCCAAACGATAGACTCTGTTCCTTCTACACACCGTGTACCACAGCAAGGTTTAAGTTCAAAAGTACTTTCCTGCACAGCACGACCTGCACCAGCAGGTTACTCCAACAAGCCTTTGATATGCATCTTCAACACAGACCTCTTGGTGTGTTATGCTGGCTCATCCATTTGCCGGCCTACCATGGCCTGAGTATCAACTCAACTTCCTGGGTGTTTCCTCACCCACTTCCTTGCCAGCCTTGATCTTATTACCCTGTGGCTGTTTCCTTACAACGGTCTCCAATCAGCACATCAAAGACAAAAGGACATTTTAAAGAGCATCCAGGAATTCAAGGACAGAGCAGCATGCAACACATCTCCAACTCCAACTCAATACATTTGAGACCAGATTGCCAAAAATACTTTGGGGGTCATTATGAGTGCGGTGGTAAGGGGTTAACGGCACCGGTAGGAATGCTGGTGCCGTTAGCCCCTTACCGCCGTATTCCAAGGTCCCTTAGCGGGTCCCACTAAGGCCGGCTGGTAAAACCAGCCGTCCTTAGCGGGAGCCGCTAAGGGACCAGGGTGCTAATAACCGGCCCGTTATTAGCTCCCTCCCCATTCCCATTGAGCCCTATGGGGGCTTGAATGGGAATGGGGAATGGTTTTCAGAATTGGGACTTACCGGGTGACTCCGAGGTTGGAATGACCCAGTAAGTCCCCATTCTGAGAACCCGGACACGAGTTTGGAGACAGCCATGGCGCTAATAGTGCCATGGCTGCCTCCAAATTCGTAATGGCCCCCTATGACAGAAAAGATCCAGCACCTTTCTACACCAACATCAGAGATGACCTTAAGAATGAACAGCCCCTTCTCTAACTTCCTTTTGCTTTTTCTCAATAAATTACCTACTCACCGCCATTGGCTCATGTAAGTCAGCTGGATCTCTGAAGTATCTCTGCCCACCAGATACTTACAAAACTATACTGACACATCAACATTGATGCCCTTGTTCACATCCTTTCTCAACAACTCAATGACTACTGATCTTTTGATGTTTGCATACAAGAAACTGTTCCTCAAAAGCCAACAACTGATACAAAAGACCCTGCAAGCGAATGCCCCATATCAAACCCTAAATTCATCAAAAAAGTACAGGAAAAAGGTACACACAACAACTTAAAAGTTTTGTTGAGATAAACAACTTTTTTAACGAGTAACAGCACAGACTTAGATCATTGAGAGGTACAGAATCAGCTCTGTGCTTAATCTGGGACACACAAAAGAACAATGCACATGACAATTCAGAAAACACGCTCATGCTACCGGACATCTCAGCTGCATTTGTCACTACTAACCATGATACAATTATTGGGAGTTTTGGAGACATTTGAACAAAAGTTGCCATCCTATGCTGGAATGCTAGATCACCTCCATCATCACTGGTGAAATGGAAATTACCATCATGGCACCCTAGAATGTCAAGCCATGTCCTCTATTCTATGGTGAACCACAAGGATCCACACTGGCCCCTCTTCTTTTCAACATTTACAAGACACCTATTGGACCACCTCACTCCCTCCAGCATTGCATACTACAACTCTCCGGACCTAAATACTTGCCTTGCACACATGGCCCACTGGATGAGAGCAAATAAACTGAAACTCAACCTACCAAAACGGAAGTGATGCTCTACAATGCAGGCCCATGAAACACCACCTCAGTCCACTTGCCTAAAGAGATGGACACATGCTCAGTGCAATCCCTCATACTATAAAATCCAAGAACCACTGTTGCCCATACGCTCCCATTCAAACCATAAATTACAGCCATTGTTGTTTCAACCTTCACACTTTGTGTCACATCATGCCTGATACCATAAACACATGGCTGCAATACCTCAAGTGTTTACAAGACTACCCAACACAAACTACAAAAGTGCAAAGCGCAAAATTAAGCAGCCAAGCTACTCCTCAGGATGAATGTGTTGATCATATAATTTCAGCACCTCCTATGCTCCACTGACCCCTGTCAAAAAATGAACATATTTCAAAATCCCCTGCATCACCAATTGCGCTTTTCATGGAACAGGTCCAGCATGCTTCAGAAGGAAATTCCAGCACTACACACTTCTCAGAACGTTATGGTCCAGCATTGTAGCACTAGTTCTACTTCCCAATTTCAACAGGGAAAGACAAGGAAGACCTTCTTTCTCTCTACTTGTCTCCAAACTGTGGAACTCACTACCTAAGCATCTCTGCATTACATTGACCTACCAGAGGCGAAGGACACAACTAAAGACCTGGCTCTTGATTTAACTGTTTTGGACAAAAGAGAAACATGCCAACATCTTCACATCCAGTAATTAATACAATTCCTGGGCCACCCCATTTTTCATGAACAATACTCTTAGCTCGCCATATAAAACCACTGTATACTGGAGACCAATCTTCAATCCCTCTTGCTCAAGTAACCACAGTTTCACATGTTCCTTCTCTAAATAAGGCATATCATCATGATACAAGACATATCAATATCTTAACTTAAGGACAAGCTCTAAAACAACAATTGAAAATCTTAAAAATAATTTGGACTTATTTACATCCCATCTCGATAACCACTGGAGGTGACCAGCCAGCGGTTACCCACCATTTGCCCACTCAATTTTCCTACAACAGTCCAAACTGGGCCACTTTCTCTGGTACCCAGGAAGGACTTTACCCACACCCTTAGCAGTCTCTGATAACATTTTATTTCCACTTCTTTCAATGCCCATTAACTCCTCACTACTGACATCTTGCATCCTTACACCACAATCACCAGCAAAGATCAACAGAGTCTAGCTTACTTGACACATTCCCATCCTCTCCACTTCCTATCAACAACCCAGTGTATCCATCACTGCTTTCTCAACCTTGATGCTGCCCTAAGGCTAACCCACCCTAGTGTATAATTATAGTGTATCCACAACCCAAACAGAGACTCCATACAAACAGGTAATGGGTGCTTCAAGATCAACACTGCAGGTTTCTACGTTAGCCTACCATATTTTTTTGCAAGCCACGCGCAGCAAGGCCAATATTATTGGCAGATGGGTGCTATATAAGATAACTTACCTCACATTATCTTATTATACGTTATACTACTATTCCAAGTCCCAGAGGTATGATAAGAGGTATTTTATTCCTCAAAATATATGACCATGCTATCATCTCTTCCAAATCAGGTGTGCCTCTTTTCATTAATTGAACAAAAGGCAGCCTTTCTTATGTTCTCGACTGCTGAGGCTCTTATCCCGACTTCACTGCTCCCTTGACTTGACTATTGTTTGTGTCTTCTTGTCAGGCTACCTGAATGTGCTCTTGCTCCTATTCTATCTGTCTTTAATTGGGCGATGCGTGTACTCTGTGTACTCCACCCTCTCACTCATATTGCCCCTGCCTTAGCTACATTTGACTGGCTTTGTTTTCCTAGTCATCTTTATTTCCGTTTCCTCTGTATTGTTTTTAAATGTTCTCATGGTATTGTGTCCTCATGTTTCCTCTTTAGGATCTTCTCATCATCTGACACTTTTTCAGTTCTTTTCACTGTTCATTGCCCCCCTTCTGCACAAATAAACAAAACCAAAAATGTCAGGGTGAGAGGTCACACCACTCCAGCTTACTAAAATGTACAACAGTCACTGGAAATACATTTTTTTATAACATAAATGTGTTTTAATAACATCTGGATAATACTGGTGGGGATAGAGCACCAAGGGGTATTTGTGAAAACAATACAAATAGGTATGATCCAGTAGACAAAACTGGATCTCAATGAAAAAACAATAACAGCAAACTGCTACTCTTGGACAATCATATCAGTTGTGCAGTTACAAGAAAGAAAATAAAACCAAATTCATAAACATATATACAAAAAGTCACAAAAACAACAATGCTTAAACTGTGACTGTTCAGGTGGTATTTATCGTCGACACAACAGTGTTTCGGCCTAGAGGAGCTGTAAAATGCAGCATAGTGGGCAGGCCTTCATCAGGACGTGTGATGGCAAAATCGTTGCCCCGGGATCTCTATCTATAAACAACAAATGGAGTGTGGTGAGCGGAATAGTGACCTCAGATATAAAATGATAATTCAATAAGCTCCCTCAGGATGCTTCATCAAGTAACACAGAAAAGCTCCCTTATTGTGGAGCCTCAATCTTACCAAAGACTTCTCCAGTGCAAGGGTAAGCGAGAAAATCCATCATGAGTATAGATGTCTGGATGGCATTAAATTTGCCGTAGAGGAAACAAGTGTGTACCTGTAACGACATATGAGGGTCTGTAAGAAATCGTGTACAGATCCTTGTGCCATACATAACTAAATGAAATAAAAGGTAAAAGCTTACCTCAAACGGTAAGAGGTGTCTTCTAAGTTGATAATAGTGGAGACACTCACTGCAGATGGTGGCTGCTGACACAGATTGTCCAAAAGTGACAATGCCTGTGTGCAAAAAAACGCACAGGGATAAGCCAACCAGCTTTGCTGAAGCACGTGTTGTAACAGAGCCAAAGCGGCTCATATTAGTGAAGAAACACTGAGTGTAACAATTAAATGGACACGGGTGTAGTCGGCATTCTAAACTTAACCCAAACCAGTAGCCCAAGCCGGAACCCAAAGTGTAGAACTTACTTCTGTAAATTGAAGCATACATCTGGGCTACGCGGCGCTGCATCTGCTCTGGATGCGAAAGTTGCTGTGAAAGTGAAACCGTAACCATGGCGACCCCGGGTAATCAAACCCATGGGTCGTGTTGATTGGTTCGGTAGTGGCGCTCCCCTAGTGAGGCGCCATACAACACAACCAATTGCTGGCCACCACGAAAACCTGGGGGCGGGCCCCTAGTCGTGTTGGCTGGGTGCACGACAAATGCGTGCTGCAGTATTAAAGCGGAACGTGCAAGTGGCGCATGGGCAGTGGAAATCGCGCTCGCCGGCATGCACGGGCAGCTATGTCTAAAGTATGCATTCTGTGTATACCCAGGGTGGATATGCTAGTGTTAAACAGAAGGTGGTCACACAATGGAGGAATTGTCTACGCTGGCAACACTGAGATAAAAGCAGTGGCCATCTCTATTCAGTGATTATAGTGGCAAATGGATGCTGGTGTCGCCACGAGGGAAGGAGGACTAAAATATCACATTGCCTAAATCTAAAGTCATGTCTCACACAACTACTGAAGTTAGCTATATTGTGACACTGTATGACGATAAGTGCATGGAACACAAGGGCAGAAAGTGCTGACAAAACCATCCGATCATGTGTGCTTGGATAATTGCAATCAACTGTCAAGGACAAAACTTTTTGGAACAACACTCTTTCATTTGTAACATAATATGTATGTCATCAATATTGAGTCTGTAGCAACATGCAATTGGAGTACAGTGCAGTACATAATAGTGTATTGACATGGTGCAAATGGAAAAAGCAACATATAAGTGTCATTAAAAGAATTTTTAAATATTTTTGTCGTTTGCACAAAACCAGCTCGGCATGCACTGTACGTGGAAAAAATGCAAACTATGCAACTAAATGACAAAGTCCATATAGGTAACAGAACCCACAACACAACAGTAAGGAATGTGCTTCTCCCAGCACAGAAACAAATGCCCTCATGGTGTGTCAGATATAAGGGTCAAAAGGACAACAAACGATCCATTCCAATTCACTGGTTGTAGAAATGTTTCCATTCTACCGAGACAGTCAAACCTGTTTTAACAGTGTCAAGTTTGTGGACTAACTGTTGTTCAAGCCTGGTGAGTGCTTTGTCCCTATCCCCTCCTCTTTTTTGTGGAGTAAGTTGCTGTATGATGGTCCACGAGATGTCATCATTGGTATGTCCCAGTCGGTTAAAATGCTCGACCAAGGGCTTGTCCGGTATTCTGTTTTTAATACAGGATCTGTGCTCTGAGATCCGCTGTTTTATTGGTCTAGTAGTCTTGCCTATGTACAGCAACAGGCATGGGCATCGTATTCCGTAGACCACAAACTTACTGTTACAATTAGTATGGGTTTGTAGAATACGGTGGTAGTCCTTGTAATCGAAGGTTTTGGTGGGGGTGGTGTAACGGCATGCCACACAGTTTCCACACCGATAGTGTCCCACAACACTCAGAAGGTCCCACAATGTGTTCGGAGTCTTGGTTTCTTACACATATGTGTGGACCAAAGTGTCCCTTAGGTTCCTGTTCTTTTTAAATGCAAAAATGGGCTTTTTCTCCAAAGTGCCATTGTTTTTTATTAGATGCCAGTGTTTGTTGATTGTTTGTTTGGTGGGATTACTCAATGGGCTGTATGTTGTGACACAAAGTAGTCTATTCATCTCGGTTTTTTCCTTGGGTGTTAGACATATGGTTCTGTCCATGTTCAGAGCCCTTTTTCTTGCTTGTTTAATGGATTTTTTGGGATATCCCCTTTCTCTCAGCCGATTTTGTCGGCCATTGGCATGCTGCTCGTATTTTTCTTTGTTGGAACAATTGCGTCCGATTCTCAGTAACTGGCCGTAAGGTAAATTGTATCTGAGGCCCTGAGGGTGATAGCTGGAAAAATGCAATAAGCTATTGCGATCTGTTGGTTTCCTGTATAGTTCGGTATGAAGATTGCTTCCTAATCTGTATATGTGTAAATCGAGGAAATCCACCGCCTGGTAGCTCCAATCGATGGTGAACCGAATATGGTCATTACATTGATTGATCCATTGGTGGAAAAGATTCAGATTTGCTTCTGTGCCGGTCCATATGAGCAGGACATCGTCAATGTACCGTCTCCATACAAGTATTTGTGATTTGAAGGGGTTGTGGTCATTGTGTATATGATCTGTTTCATACTGAGCCATGTACAAATTCGCAACATCGGGGGCAAAAGTGGCCCCCATGCTAACACCTTTTATTTGTTGATATAGTTGATCCTTAAATAGAAAGAAGTTCTCCGACATGGCACGTCTCACACATTCTAAAATGAAGTCTGTGGGTGTTGTAGTCACATCATTCCTTTTATTGAGGCACGTTTTGAGAGCTTCTAGCCCCTCTCTCTGTGGCATTGATGTATAGAGGGCTTTGACATCCATCGTGGCCAGAATACAGTGTTGCGGTAAAACAAGGTCTTGTAGTATTAGTATAACATTCGTGGAGTCCTTGATGTAAGATGGCATCTTGCTCACAAATGGTTTGAGGAAGAAATCTGTGTATAAGGATAAAGGTTCTAGGAGGGAGTCACATGCAGAGACTATGGGCCTCATTACAACCCAGGCGGTAAGTTCCCTACTTTACCACCATGGTGTAAACTCTGTTTACACCATGGTGGATGGCGGATTTACCGCCCCATTCCAAGGTGAGTGGGGCGGTAAATCCCCATTCCCCATTTACCCTTCCCCATTCCCATTTTTGCCCCATAGGGCATAATGGGAGTGGGGAAGGCGCTAATTACGGCACCGTAAATTACGGTGCCGTAATTAGCACCAAGGCGGGTTAGCGCCTTGCATTTTAACGCCTGCTAAAAGCAGGTGTTAAAATGGTAATCAGGTGTTAAGGGTTAACGGCGCCGACGGCGCCGTTAAACCCTTAACACTTGGGTTATAATGAGGCCCTATAGGTCTTCCCGGTGGTTGTCTTGGGTTCTTATGGATTTTGGGTAGAATGTAAAATTCAGGGGTTCTTGGGTGTGTTTTGTTCAAGAAATGACGTTCTCCCTCACATATCCAACCTTCCTGTTCAGCGTGTTTGGTTAAACTTGTAATCTCTTCCTGGAGTCTAGTAGTGGGATCTCTCATCAAGATATTGTATGATGTTTCGTCAGCAAGAAGGCGTAAGCATTTTATCTTGTAGTCAGCCATTTCCATAATGACAATCCCACCACCTTTATCAGCAGGTTTCAGAGTAATGGTGGGATCTTGGTTGAGGTCTGCTAAAGATTTCCTTTCATCAAGAGTCAGATTGTCTTTGTTATAGTTTTTTCTGGGCAAGACCTTCAGTTAGTGTTTTAGTGACCAATTTTTCAAATGTTTCAAACTCCGCTGGTATAGAATGTGCGGTGGCATAAAAACTGATTTGGGCTTAAAGCCTGTGGTGTTCTCAGGCACTTGGTGATTGTCAGATATGGTCTCTTGATGATCAGGTAAGTACACCTCAAAAAAATACTTGAGTCTGATGTTGCGGAAAAATATCTTCAATTCCATCTCGGCTTGAAAGGAGTTTGCTCGAGCGGATGGTACGAAAGAGAGGCCTTTTCCCAGTAGGGTCTCTTCTGACGGAGTTAGAGTTCTAGATGACAAGTTAAAAGTAGGGATCTGTTGTCTCATGGCTGGTTCGAATACCACTGTCGGGTTCTCATATACTGTCCTTTTTGTTGCGGCCATTTCTTGGGGTGCGCCCGTTGTCCCCCCCAAGGATAAAAAGGATGTTGTGGAGGTGGGCCTGAAGCATTGCCTCCGGAGAGACTAGGATCACTCCCACTGGAAGACGCAGAACTGCCGGAGAAATGTACCACTTTATTGCACCTGTAGAAGTTGCTCTGTTGTTGTTGCTGTAAATCCGTGTAGTATGTCTCTCATAGGTACGGATAGGTCTTCTCCTCCCCGTAGCTGCTAAGGTCCTTCCTAAACTTTTTGATCTTACTGTCGATAGTGATCTGTTTAAATTTTGCGATCTCTTCTTCTAATTTTTCCAATTTCTGTTTGGCGTCTTGTACAGTTGCGTTCTCGGTGAATTTTTTCTCCAGTTCAAGTAGCTCCTCTCCTTGTTTTTTACATTCCTCCTGGGCAGTATCTATGATCAAGAGGATCCAGTCCCTGCTACATTTATTTCCCACGCCACTAAAGTTTTTCTTGAACTTGGGGTTATCAATAAATACTCGGGGTATGTTTTTAACCTGTAACCCATCTGGAATGATTCCTGCCCTCAAATACTCAAGCATGAAAGTGCCATGCATCTCTGTGCGTATTAATTTATTTTTGCGCTGATTGATGCCATCATCTTCGTCTTTATTGGATCCTTGGGCTAAAACGCCTTCCGGTGTTCCAAGGGTCGTCGAAATGCCTAGTAATTTTTGAAAATATTCATCGGTGTATGATACAACATTAACTTTGTCCATTGCTTGCTCAATTGTAGGATTTTAATTCCTTTTACAGTCTAGACAGAGTACTAGATAAGCCCTACAGCCACGGGCTTTGCTAGAACTAGATTAAATATAAGGGCACCTGGCAAAACCCTGAAAACCCAGGTGGGTATACTTAAATAAACAAAACCAAAAATTTCAGGGTGAGAGGTCACACCACTCCAGCATACTAAAATGTACAACAGTCACTGGAAATACTTTTTTTTATAACATAAATGTGTTTTAATAATATCTGGATAATACTGGTGGGGATAGAGCACCCAGGGGTATTTGCGAAAACAATACAAATAGGTATGATCCAGTAGACAAAACTGGATCGCAATGAAAAAACAACAACAGCAAAATGCTACTCTGTCGGGTGTGGGTGACAGTAATATATTTATCAGCTCCCAGCACTCATGTAGGTGCTGCAAGCACATTTCAACATCATGTATTGTATTTGTATTTTATTGATTTATAAAGCGCCTTACGCCAAAGCGCTGTACAAAGAACAACATGATACATAAAAACATGAACGATAAACTGTGGAAGCATAACAATATGAATCAATCAAACAACAAAACAATGGAAAGAGCAATTAACTGAAAGGGGAGGGGGGAAAGGGAGAAGGGACAGGTTGGGGTGGAGTGAAGGGGGAGGAGGGCAAGAGGGGGAAAGGGAGGGAGGAAAAGGGGGTAGAGGAGGGGAGGGAGAGAGTCAGGGAAAGAGAGAAGAAGGGGGGATGCAGAAGGGGGTAGCGGATTCAAGGAGGAGGATGGAGAAGAAGAGATTTCAGGGAAGTGCGGAATGAAGGGAAGGTGGGGGAAGAACAGATGGCAAGAGGAAGGGAGTTCCAGTGTAAAGGAGCTAAAAGCTGGAAGGAGCGAAAATGGGAGGAGGTACAGGGAGGAGGAGGTGAAGTGAGAAGGAAATGGTCAGCTGATCGGAGGGAACGGGAGGGAGAGTAGAAGGAGAGAAGGGAGGAGAGATAGGGATAGAAAGGGCCCATCATGCCCTTTAAGGCATCCAAGACACCCAAAAAGGATATCTTGGCCTCCAACCCTGATCTCCTTATCGCTGATACCTATACCAGCGCCTCTTCCAGACAGACCCTCACTGACATCCTCTTTGTTGTTCCCTCGCCCGATCTATGGACTCCACATTTGATCTCTGTGCTTTGTCCTGTCTCCTCCTCTGCTATTAATGGTGGCACTCGCTGGGATGTCCTCATGGCTTCTTTCGACTCCTCCAGAGTCATCCTTAATGTCTACCTAAATGGCACTGTCATGGTCCAAGGTCCTCAGGCCAATCTCCTCCTCTTCGATAGGCATTTCCCTCGCCTCATCAACTTCCTCTCATCTCCAGCTGTCCCCTCCTTTCACTCCTTGGCTACCTTGACCACTTCTTCCTCCTCCTCTGCCACTCTTCAGGCTACCTCTGCCACTCCGCAGGGGGTACCTCTGATTTGTACCCCTCCCGGAAGATCTTTAACGCCGGAAACCTTCTTCATCTTGCCACTCTCAACTCTCGCTCTGCTGTCAAACACTCCTCTGACATCTGCCATCTCCTTGAAGAACTGGACCTTGATGTCACAAGCTTTGACACTCTACTCCCTGATGGCTACAAGATCCTCTTTGCACCCACATCCTCTCGACCTGGAGGGGGCGTAGCCCTGATCTTTCCTGGATGGATTCCTGCCACTATCATTCCCACTCAGCTTTACTCCTCCTTTCAAAGACTTGTCTGCAGGCTCTCAATCTCTCCTTGCCACTCTCTTACTGTTGCTACTCTCTACTGACCCCCTGGTAATATCACTTCTTTTCTCTGAGTGGGCTGACCTCTCCTCCTCCCTCCTGGCCTCAACCACTCAACTCCTCCTCCTTGGTGACCTCAACATCCACCTCGATTCACCGTGTCACTCATCCCTGCTCTTTCTCAACCTATGTGATTCCCTCTCCCTCTCTATCCTCCCCTCTGGCCCGACGCACTCTGCAGCTCACACACTTGATGTCTTGATCTCCCCTGGCCTCCCCCTCTCTACCCCTCTGACCACGACACAACCCTGTCCCTTCTCTACTCTTCTATCTCTGACACTCTTGATGCTCTTGCCCTTGTCATGAGGATCCGCTTGACGTCCAAAGCCAAGTGCAATTCCTGGTATGACTCCGACCTAGCTACACTTAAACGTAAGTGTAGGGTGGCTGAGAGGAAATGGAGGGCTTCCTGCTCATCCTCTGACAAACTGGCCTGTCGTATGCTCCAAAGGCAATACCGACTCACTGTCCACACTAAAAAGAGAGCCCAGATTCAAGCCCTCATCTCTGCGGCATCTAACAACTCTTCTGAACTCTTTAAGATCTGCAAGGAGCTTGCCAACCCTGCAGCAGCCTCCACCCCTCCTCTTGCCTCCCAGGCTCTCTGCAATGCCCTTGCCTTGCACTTTATCTCAAAAACCCAGGACATCCTGTCCACCCTCTCCTCCCCTGCCCCCCCTATTCCCTCTCAGTCTGTGCTTTTAGACCCCCCTTTAACCACCCCCACCGCCCTTCTCTTCCTTTCCTATTTTCTCCCCTGACGAGGTTACTAGACAAGTCCGATCTATGAAAGCCTCGTCAAAACAGGTTCACCCCTGCTCCTGTAAAACCATCAAGGACCACATTGACACCCTCGCTGCAGCCCTGGCCAATTTTTGAAACCACTCCTTTGCCTCTGGATCCTTCCTCTCCCATCTGAAGCACTCCCTTGTGCATCCTCTTCTCAAGAAACCCACAGCTGACCCTTCCTGTCTGTCTAACTATGGCCCAATTTCCATTACCCCCTTTCTGGGCAAACTCCTTGAAAAGCTGGCAATCTCTCAGTTTACCCTTCATTCAGATTCCGTTGGCTGTCTCCATGACAACCAGTCTGGCTTCAGAGCGGCCAGAAGCATGGAAACTGCTCTCCTGAACATCCGTGAAGATCTGCTCTCCAACCTGGACCTCTAAGATTCCCTCTGTCCTCATCCTTCTTGATCTCTCTTCTGCCTTCGACACGGTCAACCACACCATCCTGCTCAACTGTCTCCGTGATAACCTGGGTATCACTGATCAGGCTCTTGCCTGGCTGACCTCTTTCCTCTCTGATCGACCATCCCAGGTCCAACTGGAGTCCTTCCTATCATCTATCTTCCTCTCTACCTGTGGGGTTCCCCAGGGGTCTAACCTCTCACCCTGGCTATTCAACCAATACCTGGCAACTCTCGCCCACTGCATTGCCATTTTCAGCTCAAATTTCCAGTGCTACGCTAATGACACTCAACTCATTTTCTGGCTGCCCTCGGCCACCTCCTCTCCCTCTCTCATCTCTGACTGCCTAACTGCCATTCAAGATTGGTGTGCAGCCAATGATCTTTGTCTGAATGTCAGCAAGACTGAGATCCTCCTCATAGGAACACCATCTCCATCCTTTTCCCTTATTCTCTGGCCGGCCTCCCTTGGCCCTCCTCCCACCCCTACCTGCGAAGCTAAGAACCTCGGGGTCATCTTTGATTCCACACTTTCCTTTTCCGCCCATATCTCTGAGGTCTCTAAAAAGTAAATTTCCTACTGCACCTCCTCAGAGGTACTCTGCCTTTCCTCTCCTTCCCTCAAAAGCTCACTGTCTCCCAAGCTCTGGTTCTCTCTAAGTTGGACTACTGTAACAGCCTCTTTCTAAATCTACCTGCTTCTACCCTCCGACCTCTGCAACTTATCCAGAACAGGACTGCGAGACTTGTCCTTGGCCTCAAGCCCTGGGATCGTATCTTTCCAGCTCTGAAATCTCTCCATTGGCTCCCTGTGGATGCAAGGATTAAATTCAAAACCCTCTGCATTGTCCACAAGGCCTTCTGGGGCCTGGGTCCAAAATACCTTCAGCTATCCCTCCGCAAATACCTCCCCTCTCGAGCTCTTCGCTCCTCTACCTCTAACTCCCTCCGGGTCAATCGTTTTTCAAAAAAACGCGCTGGGGGTAGATCTCTATCTTCGGCTGGGGCCTCCCTCTGGAACAGCCTCCCTGCCACTCTAAAACTTGAGGAGAACCATCTCCGGTTCCGGAAGCACCTCAAGACCTTCCTCTTGGCTTCTGCCTTCGCTCCCCCTCTCCCCTGCTGATCTGGTCTCTCTTGGCACTGTGCACCTGGCCACCCTCTGTCCCCAGGGCCCAGGTACCTGCTCACCCTGCCACCCTCCTGTACTGCCTCCTGGCCACCCCTTCACTGGGGACTGTATCTGTACCCATACAGCCCCCATCCCCATTTTCTCCTTTTTCTGCACTTATCAGACTTACTCAGTCTGCTGCCGTAAACACAGCACTTGCCACTTGCTTGGCTGCACTACCACTGTTTATTGCCTCCGTTTTCTTTTTAATTTATATTTATTATTTATCTGCTCTGCACTTTGCACTCTCCCCTTTCCATGCACTTTTCCCCCTTTTCCCTTTCCCATGCACTTGCGCGTTCTCAATGTCACTGGGCTTTGTAAGATCGTTTTTGTTGTTCTTCCATGTTCCCCTCCCTTGCCTAGTCGCGCTCTGATACACCTGTGCACCTGTGTACGAGCGCGATACAAATCAAATATCATATCATATCATGCTCAATAGCAAATTTGTTTGCGGGCAGCATTGTTTCCTGATGCTGCCTTCTAAAGTCAAAATATTACACAGAATAGTCAGAAAAGATTGTCCTGTGACTTGAGCATTCCTAACAGGTACTGGGGAATGTATGCTATTTCAATGCACTTCAAAGTGCATCCTTTCTACTACTATAAAATGTGCTTTTTGTTACATATAAATACCTTATACAAAATGTCCAGGATTTATGCATGTAGATTAACAAACAGGATCTTAATATGAACATATTGGATGGGCACATACAGATGCGCTCAGTGAATCGGCTGCACCTCTTGTTTTGCTCCTTAACTTTGAGCTTGGGCAGCTACAGCTTTCAGCCGTGTTATCAACTCTTCTCGTAGGTGTTGTTTTGGACACATTGGTCCTGGAGGTCTTCATCATGCAACACTGAAAATGTGTCAATCAGACTTCAGCTTTCTTAGCTATGTGTAGGTCAAATCTGACTCTTACCTATCCATCAACCACGCACCGTATATGAACCATTGTATTACATTCAAACAATCTTCAATCTCACTATCAATACAAGATAATATAAGAGCTTATACTCACCTGATGTCAAATAGTCCGTCCGAACAGAACTTCAGTGAAACCTAACCCCATGCACCTCCTGTGCCCATTTCACAAGCCACATGTCAAGATCTGAGTGACTGCTTTACAGCCACCTGAGAACAGCGAGAAACAAGCAGGCTGAGACACGGATCAGATTTACATTGATGCACTGATGCACCAGGTGGAAAGGAAACTGCAGGACGAAAAGTCAAGAAGAAGATACATCTGCTCATGCGTACAACACACCACGCCCACCAGGGATATTAAGAACATTGCATTCTGTATCATCAGGGATTACATTGCTCGTGTTGTTTATACTCCCTGCTCCATCTGCTAGTGATAGGCTGGCAGCAGATAGCCCTTGGGATACGCTTCTTATTCAGTCAGGGATCGTCCATGCTGATGAGTCTTAGAAAGTACACAGCAGATCTCCAGCCGCTCAGGTGGCGGAAACATACTTACTTGACCCACTTTACACAAGCAAAGATGATTATCCACTACAGTGCTGGTCTAGTAAGTGGTCTTTCTGTTGAGAACCACTTGTTAGAGTTACCAAAGAAGCACTTACTGCTCACCTGTCTGGGTAGCCTCTGCAAAATAGCTAAGTGCTGGGGGCGCTGTTGCATTGGATCTCAGGATAAGAAATGTACGTTAATTAAAATTAAAAAGCGCAATAATGATGAAGACTATAATATAACCCAGACACCAGCTGTGAAGATGAAACCTTGTTGTACACTTCAAGTTAGTGGTGCTATTACTAAGATTCTCATAGATATATAGATATGGGTGGCCTAACTATCGACACTGTGCTTACCATCGGTCAGGCCATGCCCATAGCAATTTGCACATATGGGGCCGACGTATGGGGCGTGTCTCTAGTATCAATAATCCAGACTAAGGAAATTAACTTTCTGTGATATCTTTTGGGGGCCTCCAAATGTGCCCCAAATTATTTGCTTCCCCAGGAATTAGGGCTGGATTATGTACATGATTTAATTAGTCTAAAACCTCAATTATTTTGGATTAGATTATGGTCACAATCAAAACCACACTTAACACATGACATTATTAAGGGTGCATTGGCATCTGACATCTGTAAGAAAATCCCCTGGTTTAACCACATGACGAAAGAGTTCAGTTCACTTGGTCTTTCGAAATTATACAGTTCCTTTGTTGACATTTCAAGGAAGGATAAACCATTGGTTTATCAGTGATGTATGGACTACAGAAGGTCCATACGCCATAGTGTGGTGATTAGAAAACCTTCCGTTTTTCATTATTTCGAGCTCAGTTGTAACAAGTCAAATGCTAATTATTTAAAATTGCTTTCTGAGTATGCGCAAGTGGAGAGTTTTATTTAGTTTAAGTTCTAGCAGTCCACCAAACCAATTGTGCTGAGCCACCGTATGGACAGGAATGGTCCAGAATTGAGTGCTTTTTGCCTGTGTAATAATGATGTTTTGAGAAATCTCACACATGTTCTATTCTTTTGTCCACTATTATGCAATACTTCTAAGATCTAATTGTAGAACAATCAGAAAAGCCACTGAATATTTATGTCTATTGCCAATCAAAGATGTTGCTATTGCTGTTCATGGGGTTTTAGAAGGAGCCTGTCGCTGAAAGAGAACCCATGCTAGAATGAAATTAAATTTTTACAATTTGGCATATCAGATTCTTTATGTTTTAAACAGGGCTGGACTGGCCCGTCGGCCAATCGGCCCGTGGCCGGGCCGTTCCGAGCCCTGGGGGCAGGTCTGTGTGTGTGGGCCGGTGTGCCGGGCCCAGGTAGCAATGTTTTGCTGGCTGGCTTGCACCGCACACGGCGGGTGCATTCATTAAGGAGAGGTAACACGTGAGTGTTGTCTTTCTTTGGTAAATGCACTGGCTTGGCGGTGCCCTGGGCTCTGGGCTGATCCAGCGACAGCGTGACACCAGTTGTTGCAAATGCAGTGGGTCACGGCAAGGGGAGCGGCTCCTGGGCAAGGAGCCGCTCCTTTTGTTGTGATTCATTGCATTTGCAATGACAGGTTGTTGGGGGTGGGCCAGTCATGTGAGTTCCTGAACTTCCTGGTGCTGAGAGGGCTGAGCCTGATTGACCCGATGACCATTCAGCCTGTGGCTGTGCCGAAATCATGGGTGAGGTACTAGGGCCAGTTGCTGAAACCCACGCCTGGGCCCACAGTCGCCGGAAGTAAGGTACACATTTTGTTTTCTTTTTACTCGCTGGTGTGATGTCCAATGCACCAATCATGCAGTGTTAATAAGTAACGCTGGTGAGCACAGAGCAGTTCTCCATATGGCACCTTTAATTGTAACCCACAATGGATGCTATCTTTACCGCGCTGCAACATATTGTGTTTTCTAATTTTTCAGAGCACTAGGCCCCCTTTTGTGCAGGTCTTCCTAACGCCGGGAGGTTTTCATTCGTTCTTTGACACTGAAGTTTTCACTTCTGATGTGACCTTCGCACCGCAGTTGGGACCGAAACGATAACCGAACACACACAAATGCAAACAGTCTGAATTCAAATGTAACCCCCAGCTATAGACACACGACTTTCCTCCAAGAACCCTTTACACATTACAGAAAGAGCACCTGGACTACGAGGTGTTGCGATTGGCAGGTGTGGTTGAGGTCTTATTACAGAAAGGATGGAGGGGTAGGGTTGAAGATGGATTGCGTGTGTGAGCTTGTGTGTGTTGCGAGGGGTGGAGGAATGCATGCAGCAAGGACAGCACTGGATGACCAACTATACAGGACCTCTGTTTCCAGTATTCATATTTATAATTTGACGTATAACAATATGCTCAGAATCACACATTGTTTGGTGCTAAACTAGTGCAGACGCCGGGATTAGAACCCGGGCTTGCCCACTATTTCACATCTTCTCGACAGAGTTTCTAGATTTCTGCAGTGCTTTCAGCAAAACATTTCGCTTCGAACATTTTCAGAGCCACACATTTTTCCTTGCATGGTTAGGTTTGCTGGCGGTGGCATAGTTTCCAAGGAAGCATAAAAGTCAGACGTCAGTCTCCCTGGGGACGGTACCAGTGACCACATGATAATTCAGGATTTGAATGACATCATTGCCCTGAATGAGTTCCGGAGAGATCCCGCCTGTCTGCAGAGGGATGTCAGGCTGATTTATGGCAAAGCCGAGACAGTATTTTACAGTCAGATGGAATTAGTGTCTCATCAGACAGAGGGATCGCCCTCCCCATATGGGTGAGGTTAAACCAGACGATTTCATGTCCTCCATTGATTCCAGGCTTTAAATCCGCAGGAGGTGCCCGGGTGTAGGCGTTACTTAAGGGGATTTGATGACAGACAGAGTAATCGTCAGTCACTGCGTGAAAGACATTAGTAAAGTTGGTTCCCAGTTTAGTACAATTATTAAAAAAAAGAATTGAGAACGAGAAGAGAATGTCATAGTGTATGGCAAGAAACCATCTGGGACATTTTAAAGGCATTTCAGATTGGTTTGCTTAGGCTGAAAGGAAACAGGAAGTTAATAAATGCATGCCAATTGGCTGCCAGTTTGGGCCAATAGATGACATTTCACCTCAATATGACACAATATTACAGCACGTCCTAGACTCCATGCATGTGGTCTTAAAAGGTGTGGTGGTTCTTTTCCACCAAAAGATGCCAGGATCTCAAGCCACCTTGCACATGGCATGAACCTGCCATCAGGGTGGCAAGGGATTTAACAGTAAAGAGGTGGTCTGTGATGGCCATCCGCAAAGAGGATATTATTCTCTATTTTATACTGCCAGTGCAACTCAATCCAGCGTGTCTGCTGTAGCAGAGAGCACAGACCTTTAAAACATTTCACAAAAACAATTCAGAATGAGATGAACATATAGTTTTGTCTAAGGAGGTCAACGTTACAACTCTCCTGAAATTGGCTTTTTAACTGCAAATTTTACCTAACCATACACAAAGAGCGCTATTGTTGCTGTTGTATTACAATCTGAAATCCTCCTTATTACGCCAGAGCCTAGGTAGGGCTGTAGTGGAGACGAATACTACATTGGTGATGAACGAAGCCTACCCACACGTGCGCCTGCTCCATTCCGGCTCCCATAGCTCTCAACTCACACGCTTTTGGCGGGTGTCACCCGCCTTGCAAAGGGCTGACTCACCCGCCAAGCCTCCTGCACGCCCATTCATTTCAATGGGCGTCTCACCCGCCAAAAACAAAATCGGGTGATTTCACCCGCCTTTGCGAGGCAAATGGTTGAGAGCTATGGGCTCCAATGGTTCGACCCGCATGCCCGGGCCGGGAAGAAGGCGTAGGTTGAGGTGACGTCGGTCTCTGAGCAGGACTGGGCAGCCAGAGGGACGACGCTCCAGGGGAGGAAGGTGTCTAACCAGCAGCCAGCTTGAGGTCAGGCCACACGGTGCGCATGCGCCTGAGGCACGCTCCTCTGATCGGGGCAACGGCCAGCCCAAGACGATACGAGCATGAGTTATCACACTGACTTTGATGATTTTACCCAACACAGGTAGAATTAAAATATTTGCACTGCTGTTCTATGCTTCCATCTAGTGCCCTAACATAACAACATCGAAGCATACAGACCAGAAATCATCTCTTATTCATTAAGAAACTGGAGCATCCGGGTGTTAAACATTTCAGTTAGTTGCTCTTGGCAACACAATGACCCACAACATGGATCTGGTTTGCCCATCTGTAACCAAACATTTACAGCGCCCTTTTTAATATTATATTTATTTTGATTTATTCACTACCCTGAGGCTCTTCCGAGCGAATAGAGTGTTGTGCACATTTTAATAAAAACAATACATAAACATACTACATTTTTTTAATCGCCTGGGGCATTTTTGATGTGCACAGCTTGCGTGTCCTCTTTTTAGAATGAAGCAACCCAGGCTTTTACCAAATGGGAACAAATGTTCAGTCGGCTCACTGAACAGACAACTTTAGGAAAAGCCATACTTGCATGCGCTAAACTGTACTAATTCATTTGGTTCCCACTGGAATCAAATTTCCTTTTGACTAGTCAGTTTTGTAATCGTGTTAAAAACTGAAAACTGAAGCGCCGAATATCATTATTAGTTGGGTAAAAATAATATCTCAGTGATGCGTGATTATGTACCAAATCCTTCATATGTGTAAGGCACATATTACTATCCATTCCTTCTAAGCTTATTTTTGATAGAGAACATATGAAATATTATTAGCATTTCGGGAAGACAATTTATAGAATTTGTGCACAGTTCATGACAGAATATCGCACATATTTCTTCTAATTTCTCGACTTTTCCTTAACCCAACTAAAAACTATTGATTTAATAGAACCCGAAGCCATAGAATGCGATATCTAACAAAAGTATAAATAAAGAACTTAGGTTTAATAATAATGAGCCACTGAGGCCCTGATTCATCGAACGTTTTCCGATGGGGTTGCACCATTATAAAACACTTCCATGAAACAGGCCTTGCATGTTCAATCCTCAGTGCTTAACAAGCCTGTAGAACTTTCAAACCCTGGTTGTATGAAATCAGGATGTGATTAAATTAGAAGTATTGCGCATACTTTTCCTTTTAAAACATTGAATTACATAAATTACCAATGACACCTTAGTGAAAAGCAATAGCTACAAGTAATCATGTCAATAAGCCCCAAATGAGTGATCAAAATCGAGCACATTGACTACTGTGGCCAGCCATTTTACAATGCCCTTAGCCACTCTGCAGCTGCTGTTGCAGACTGAAAAGAATCGAGTGATTACTGGACATCTGACACTGTTCTGCTGAGGCTACATCCTATCTGAATGTAAAAGCAGGGTCACATAGTATGACTGACAGAACACACAAATGCACAACACACACACCATGCACGCACACACAAACACACATTTAGAGACAGAGGGAGGGAAAGAGATAGGGGGGAGAGAGAGAGATAGAGGGAGAGAGAGAGGGGGTACACCCAGTTAGAACAGTGAAGTGTCCTCTACCTCATAGTGTAGTGATGCAATGTGGCCATATATTTATTTCCAGGCAGGACTTATCCTCACAGATCAATGCCAGACTTCCAGGAATCGATTATTGTAATTTGTAGTAGTCGCATTGTAGCAGCAAATATTCATTCTGAAACGGCTGCCCACAGGAGTCTATATTAGTGTTCATTCGTAAAGAATGTACATATTTATAGTCCATTGCCATTCGCTAAGATGTTATTGAGGACTACTTCAATGATTTGAAAGAAAATGTATACACAATAGCACTATTTTAACCACAGGGTGAATACTTTAGGGTCATGGAATTCGGAAGTATCAATCCACTGCAATACTAAATGACATATATTTTTTTTAATACTAAAAAATGTTCTATTAGTACTTTAGGTGAACAAACAAAATTGGACCGTAGCTATGAGGTTGGAAAGAGGCTTCCTAACACAATAATTACAACAAAATAAATGTATTACAAAAATAACATATTTTAACAAATCTTACTGTATTCTCATAAAAAACCAATACACATTTCTATCTGGACACAAATCACCCCTCACTTATTTCAGTCCACCATGCATTCACATTTTTTCGATATCCTCTATCACAAACATATTGCAAAATTACCTAGCTTATATACTATATATAACCTTCAAACGTATAATAAAAGAATATAATAAACAAATCCTTGACACCCTTCTTAATTACTGTATTCGCACAGTTTAATGTGAAATCCGTGTGTTTTCAACTGCAAAGAAAAATGGGAGACCAAAACAAAAATGGATGGATCAACCACTGTCTCTCCGTTCAGCATAGATTTCTGCCTCCAGTTTCAGTACAAAATACAAAATACAAAATACACATTTACGTGTTCCTCTAGGACCCCCCTAGTGGAGATCTCATTCCCTAATGCTATTTGTCATGAGTGATGGCCATTTGCATATCCCTAACGTTGTCTAACTGGGGTCATCTATTTTCCTCATGTAGACAGAGCGGGTCTACATGAGTACATAAGTGAGGGATGATTTGTGTCCAGATAGAAATGTGTATTGTTTTTTTATGAGCATACAGTAGGATTTGTTCAAATATGTTATTTTTGTAATACATTTATTTTGTTGTAATTATTGTATTAGGAAGCCTCTTTCCAATCTCATAGCTATGATCCAATTTTGTTTGTTCACATTCTCCTACCTGGAGGACCAGTAGCGGTACAGGTACCCTTGTAATTTATAAACTATTAGTACTTTATGCACAGTTCTATGTGATTACAGAGAATAAATAACAGAGAATGCTTTTTTTTAGCAAAAACAATAACAGTGAAAAAAAAATCAAATTAGTTTTTTTTGGGGGGCAAACCTCCCGTTTCTCTATGTGCTTAAACCAACCCCAAAGTTTCAATGTTTTTTTTCCTCTGTTTTTTGTTACTGTGTTATAGCATTCTCTGTAATTGTATTCTCTATTATCACTGGATACAGTTATACATGTTATAAGGAAAAGGTACGTAATTCGATTGTTTAGAAATGTCAATTACAAAACAATCGTTGATGCAAAAAATACTTTTGCTCTGTGCAAGATAAACAATTTGGTCATGCTTTATGTTCTTTTATTCAAGGAGCTTTACTATTGAATAGCAAGTGTTCTTCCACCTAATTAATTTATATCTCTTTGTATGGTTTTAATTACTACTTGGGTATAACTGCTTGTCTTATTTTGCATTTTATTCAATATTCGTTTATGATGGATTTTACCCTTCAAAATAAAGATAATAAATTAGCACTTAAATATGACTCTAATACTCTTTAGTGCCAGACATTCGTACTCATGGTGCATTATCTTTAAAAATACACAAAATATAATTCTTATGACCTCTGGTTATTTGACTGAATAATACAAATAAAATGGTATATAACCCGGCCACAATATGTCCTCTTTCCTCTTCTGACATTCTCTCAAAACTCACTTGAAAAAGAGGACTGTCTTCCGCTATTATAGATTATGTTTGTGGCTCCAATCCAATTTTTCAGCATAGTACGCATTTTTAGGTAATAGATGCCATGAAAGTTACCATCTGTCAAACTATCGACCTTTTACCCTTTTGGATACTGCTGTAAAAAAAACTGTTCTTCCATCTTGCTTGAACAGATATTGGTCTGGGATACTGATGCTGTTGTAATGGTCATCTTCCAATAATTTCTTTCGATAACGGTTTGGAAGTGGGTTTAATGGGCTACTTTTAGCTATCCTGATCCGTCAATCTTTGGATTAGCAAACTCTGCAGTACATGTTCCATTTGTTGATTTATCAAATGCTCTGGCAGACTTCTGCAACCACTCCTTTGCCACTGCAGTCCAATCTTCCCTTCCCGCCAAAGCACTCCATTGTGCACCCTCTTCTTAAGAAACCCACAGCCTACCCCTCCTGCCCGGCAAACTATCGCCCAATCTCCATTACTCCTTTCCTGGACAAACTCCTGGAAAAGCTGGCCATCTCCCAGCTTAATCTTCACACTGAATCTGTTGGTTGTCTCCATGACCATTAGTCTGGCTTCAGAGCTGCCAGAAGCACGGAAACTGCTCTCCTGACCATCCGTGAAGACCTGCTCTCCAACCTTGATTCCAACACCCCCTGTGTCCTCATATTACTTGATCTCTCTTCCGCCTTTGACACAGTCAACCATGCCATCCTGCTCAACCGCCTCCGTGATAACCTGGGTATCACAGATCAGGCCCTGGCTTGGCTGACCTCTTTACTCTCCAATCAACCCCCCAAGGTCCAACTTGCGTCCTTCCTCTCCTCTATCTCTATCTCTACCTGTGGTTTTCCACAGGGGACTAACCTCTCTCCCTGGCTGTTCAACCAATAGCTGGCACTTCTTGGCCACCGCATTGCAGCTCCCTGCCCAAAATTTCATTGCTATGCTGATGACACTCAACTCATTTTCAGGCTCCCTTCTGCCACTTCTTCTCCTTCTCTCATCTTTGTCTGTCTGTCTGCTATCCAGGAGTGCTGTGCCGCCAATGATCTCTACCTTAATGCCAGTAAGACCGAGATTCTCCTCATTAGCACACCTGCTCCCTCCTTTCCTGTCTCTTGGCCCTCTTCCTGCTCCCACCTTTGAGGCTAAAAACCTTGGGGTCATCTTCAAATCCACACTCTCCTTCTCTCCTCACATCTCTGACATCTCAAAGAAGTCACACTACCAGCAGCACCTGCTCAGAGGTATTTTTCCGTTCCTCTCCTTCCCCCAGAATCTCACTGATCCAGAGCACTGGTTCTCGCTAGGCTGGACTACTGCAACAGCCTCTTTCTAAATCTGTCTGCTTCTACTCTCCACCCTCTGCAACTCATCCAGAACAGGACTGTGTGACTTGTCCATGGCCTCAAGCCCAGGGATCATATCTCTCCAGGACTAAAATTGCTGCACTGGCTCCCAGTGGCTGCGAGGATTAAGTTCAAAACTCTCTGCATTGTTAAAAAGGCCTTCTGGGGCCTGGGGCCTCAGTACCTTCAACTCTCTCTTCCTAAATATCTTCCTTCTCAAGCTCTTTGCTCATCTGACTCCAACTCCCTGAGGGTCAGACGCTTCTCCAAGCAAGGAGTTGGTGGTAGATCTCTTTCTCCGGCTGGGGCCTCCCTCTGGAATAGCCTCCCTGCCTGCCTGAAACGTCAGGAGAACCATCTCTGGTTCCGGAAGCACCTCAAAACCTTCCTCTTTGCTTCTGCTTTCTCTCTTCCTATTCCCTGCTGAACTCCTGGCTGAATCTGAAACTGCACTGGTCACCTGGCTACCCTCTGATCTCGGGCCCAGGTCCCCTCACCTGCCAGTTGCACCCCTGCACTGCCTCCCTGGCATCCCCTGCACTTGCAGCCTGTTTTCTGCATCCCTACAGTCCCTCCCACCTGATGTCTGCACTTACCCTTTCACATGCCACCAGCTGGCCGCACTTTTACAATTATTTTTATTTATTCTATTTATTTTTACTGTCATTCCCATGTACTGCACTGCCCCCTCCCCCACGCACTTTTCCCCCTCCCACTTGCCCTGCACTTGCGCAATCTCAATTTCACCTGCCCTACTAAGATCATTGTCTCTGTCTTCCCTCTGTTCCCCCTCCTTTGCCTCATCGTGCCATGAAACACTTGTGTATAGGTGCGTTATAAATGCCATATCATCTCATATCATATCATAGACAGAGTCAACAATTAAATTATGGGGAAAACTAAAGTTATGGGATATACCCAATTTTATTTTGGACATATTAACAAATGTGCATGCTAACTACTCCCTTAAGGTCTGTTTGGATAACTCTGGGACAATGGCCCTCATTACAACACTGGCGCGAAACCATGGCGCTATTAGCACCATGGTTGGTGCCGGTGTTGTAACGGGTCCGCCATGGTTCAATGGGGAATTACCACCCCATTCCAAGGTTGGCGGGGCGGTAATTCCCCATTGAACCATGGCCCTTCCCCATTCCCTTTTTCGCCCCATAGGGTTCAATGGAACTGGGAAGGCGCTAAGTACGGTACCACAAATTGCGGTACCATACTTAGCACCAAGGTCCCTTTGCGGGTCCCTACTTTAACGGCTGGTGTAGACAAGCCGTTAAGGTCGGGTCCCACAAAGGGACCTTGTAGTAAGGTGCTAAGTGGTTAACGGCGCTGCAGCCTTTTATGGCGCTGTTAACCACTTAGCGCCAGGGTCGTAATGAGGCCAAATGACTTGGACAATACATATTTTTTATGGGCTGCACCGGGTGTGTGTTCTGGCCCCTGCACTTTTTAATCTTTATATTTCTGATTCCCATTCCCATTTGTCTATGGCCAATTATTTTCCCCCAAAAATTAGAGCTAATCCCTTGCTTTTTCTAGCATATTGAGATGATCTTATACTTTTAGATTAAACTCTTATTGTCGTCCAAAGAATTATCAATATCTTCAAGTGGTACTGTTATTCCAATGCATTGCTTATAAATATGAAGAAAAATAATTCTCAAGATTACCATTGGTAGGAAATCTTCACCCTTTTATTCGAAAATGGGGTTCCGTGAGATGGAAATTAGTCGACAAATTCACCTATCTCGGTTTTCGAGTTTGCTCTAAACCCCAAATAGGTAGTATGTACAAAAATGTGCAGCATAAAGCCATGGTTTTCTCAGCTCAAATGATTAGGCTTGACCGTAAGTATGGAAGATTCTCGGCCCTCCCAATAATGCTGTAGAGGAGGTCCCAAGTACAGCCCGCACTCCAACCGTCCATTTTGAAGTACCAGGAACGTTCATGCCGAAATATCTGACGTATGATGACCAAATAAACCAGCAGAGAGCCGCAGTGGGGCTCTGTCCAGTTTCTATCAGGAGAACAGCGCATATTGAAGCACCGATACCAAGGAAACCATGGACAGTAAGGTACCCATTGAGAAAACCATATCAACAAATGAAATGAAATGAAGATCGTCTAAGTACAGTCCCTGAAGAAACCAAAAAGGTTTTAATGGAAGATGAATGGTGATGACACACAAATCCGGACAGACTCACATTTAGAAGATATGACGACCAGAGAATGACATAAAGAGATGAAATGCCATGGGCCAGGGACATTGTGAACCTAAGGTGAAAGGATGATGTCAAATGTCAGAAGCTTAAGCCATGAGCATGATGAAGATATTTCACCAGTTTACGCATGTACATGTGCTTAGAACCGCAAGAAAGAAGCAGAATCAACACAAAGGTTACTAAAGGCCACATGAGGAGAGCTTCATACTTAGCAAAATCAAGAATAAGCAGCAGAAACGAAACTCAGCAGAGGCAAATTGTGCTATGAAAACCAAGGTCTTATCAGTCAAAATGGACAAACAGTAGCTACAATTAATTGAAGCAAAGAACAGAATATCCTGGTCTGAAAGGTCAAGATAAGAAACTGAAGGCAGGTGGTGGGTGAAATGAAAATCAAATACACAAATTACATGAAGAAGAGGCAAATTCATGGTGTCTGAATCACGTGACCAGCCGAGCAAGAAGAAGTGAGACTTTCACACCGATGCATGGCAGTGGGCCAGTCGAAGATATCAGAACTTTTCCAGACAGGAGCTGCAGTCTCGAGGCCAACCACAATGAAATAATTGACACATCGCCACTAAAGTGATGATTGATTGTAACAATAATTGGAGGAAGGTCGGGGAACTAGGGGGCACCCTGCACCTGGCCGACCATTCTGCATGCTGCAAAGCAAGGTGGAGAGGTATGAGTGGGGTTGGTGCCAACCCAATCATAATGGACCAAGTAATCTAGGGTCCTATAGTTAGTAGAACCAATAGGACGTTTTACTTTAAGTGAAGTCTACAGTAGTGATTTTGAAGGAAGGGCTTAGATGCCCCACCTGGCAGTGTTTACCCAATCCCCTTACTCCGTTACCATATACAGATCTAGTACCTATATTAAAGTTACCTTTCCTGAATCAATAGAATTGCATGCTAACTTTTAAGTGTTACACATCAGTGATGACGAGTTTTTAGTATAAATTATGTGTTTTTTATGAAGGTCGTGGGAGTTGTGAGGCGAGAGAAAGGATCACGCATCTGCTGATATTCATGAGACTCCCCGTTTGTTGTACTTGTCATTAAACAGACTCCCTTTGCCGTACCGTTGAGTTGTCATTATTGATTTGGTGTTGGAGTATTAATCTGCACCCCCATCCACCTCACGGGGGCTACTATCTTATCTTAAAGTGCTTCTGGGCAAACCCTGACTCTATGGGCCGGTTGAGGGTCCCGTAGTACACTTGGTAGCAGAGGATGGTTTATTGTTTATCGATTAGACAAGACACCCATTGACCGTCAACATAAAGTAACTCTACGTCCTCTGCAATATCACAAGTCCTTTACCATCCCGCTGAGTAGACCGTAAAGCTCCCCGTAGACAGTGTTTAGAGTAAAAGTAGAACCTGCAGGCAGAAGTCTGAAGGCACCTGTGTTTCCCCACATGTCCCCATCCCACTCCTACGGGCAGCTGAGCGGGCGAACGCCAGGAGAGGCGGTGACGAAGGCGGTGATCCTGAGCATCCAAAGAGGAAACATGCGAACGGTGAGTGCAAATGACTAAATGCTTTGGCAAAAAGTACATGCCTTAGAACAAGTGAGGGAACGGTAACAGATGGAGGCAGGAAAACAAAATATAGTCGTAAGTAGAGTAGAATGTATATATATATATATATGGGGAAGGAAATAGTGACACAGAGGGTGACTAAGTAGCAAAAGAGGATACTGGGGAAGACACCCGAGAAGAGAGAGAATACCAGGAAAGACAACCGAGAAGAGAGAGGATACGCCCAATTCCTACGATTTAATATAGCGGCTAGAAAAAACTTGCATGCATAGTCCTGAATAAAAAAGGAACAAATAGGTCACCACAGCGGTTAAAGACGCTTGTGAAAGGGATGAATTTGCACTCCATGTCGGGGTAAACATTAGGGACAGAGGTCTGTGTAACCAGCTTGAGTTTGTCTAGTCTGGTAACGTCTGTCTTATGTGTTATTTGTTGTGACGTCATAGGACAACATTTTTTCCTTCGAAGAACTAGCATATTGGATAATTGAAATATTGTAGAATACTACCTGATGTTTGTTGATTAAAATAGAAGATATACAATTTTGTGGAAAAAACGGGATTGGAGCTTGCGACGATTGGTGCTCGCTCATGCTGTTGAAATTGTTGAAGGAACGAAAGACATAACAAGTGTTATATAAAGATAAAGTGAATAGATTTAAGCATGGAAGACATGACTCCATTAGTACACCTGTGCAAACAGTTGCCAAAACATGCAACTTAGCTGAAAAAGTACAGTGCAGAATGGGTTAAAGGAACGGCAAACAAGATGTGTATGCCATGGCCCCAGGGTGGATCGTTATCTAAAGCGGTCCTACAGCACATGACGACATATTTGCATGCCACATACACGGGCAAAAAGTTAGACAAACGCCTAGCTAGTTTAGAGTTGTGGAAGATGTATCAACAGTATAAGGAGGAGGAGCTGCCATTAGACTGGATACTTAATGTATGAACAGAGGGGGATGAGATGCCTTCAGTGCCACCTGCCCCATCTGAAATGAAAACTGAAGACAGTAAGGATGAAGGGTTATACCCGCTAAGAGAACTTAAAGTAGCTACAGGGTATAGCAATGCGGCATATGAGTCACCTACGCAAAGTAGTGACAAAAACCTAGACAAGGCTAAAGATAGAGATATCAGCTTCAAAGTCCAGGGGGACAAGGAGAGACGCAAGAATGAGAGAAAACACCAGGCACAAGCAAGTACATCTCTTGACACGGAGAGAGAAGGCAAAAGATGGAAAGCAAGTGAGGATAGAACTGATGAGATAGCATTCACACAAAACAAATGGATGCAAGGGCAGATTTTATTGAAACGCGATGGTAAAAGCATAGATGACATGAAACAAAAAGAGAAGCTGGATGATTTACAGAGAAAAGAGAAGAAAAAGAAATAGGATTGAGAGACGAAAGAAGGAAAAAAGATAGGCAGAGATGGGAACAGTTATATTGGTAAGAGCAAGAAAGATTACACAATCGTAAACAGAGAGCAGCCAATGATCAGGACAGACAGGAGCAGCGAAAGATAGAAGAAGAGCAAAGGATACAGGAGAAAAGAATAAAGAGACGAAGGGATGAGGAAATCTGAAGGGCAAATGAACGTAGAGACGCAAAGAAAGAGGAAGAAGATAGGGTCAGAGAAGAAGCGAGGAAGTGCAGAGAATTCGATGTAGAACGTAAACATAAAGGCAAAGAGCATGCAATCTTGAATATCTGGAGAGGGAGGTTAAAAAACCTGAGCCAGTAGTAGATTGGGAAGATATTGAAGAATTCTTTCCTGAGTACGATTTGGTACCAGGCACATCTAGGGTGAATATTGAGGATGACTCCAACACCAGAAGCATCAGAGAGACGATCGATAGAATATATGATGAAATGGGGCTAGAACAAGTACCCCAAGAGGAGGGGGAAGACGAGAGCCTGGAGAGCACTCAGATGTACGGTGCTGAGGACGTCTCCCGAAATAGTAGAAATAGAGAACTGTCCCTAGATAGGTTGGAAATCAGTAGAAACAAAGAGGATGCAAGAAGTTGCACGGGTTGGGCACAAAAAATGTCACACACCGAAAGAGAGGAGCATGAGGAAAAGGAGGAAGAGAGGAGACGAGATGCGAAAAATGATTCTCAGGAGGAAAAGGGATAAGATGGTTAGATTCTAGTGGGTCTGCACCGAGGGCATCACAATCAGCCCCACAGTCAGACACGAAGAAGTATCTCCCCCCGGTCAGAGGGGGGTGTCTCCACCACCCTATGTGAGCCGGCTAAGGACATTGCCAGGTAGGCGGCGATGCAAGAATATGACTCCTGCAATAGACAGAAGAATAATGAGAGAAGAGAGAGAGGGGTAAGCGTCCTTATTTCCGTTGCTCGAGAAAGGTCGAACGAGACTACAGTATATTCCATGGCTACACATGGATCGGGAAAACTTGAAAAATAAGCTTCCAATGTTGACATCAGGAGCCAGAAAATGGATACACGAGTTAGAAAAAATGACAGGAGGAAACACGTTAGCTATAGGGGATATCAAAGGTCTCTTAATCGCCATAGAGCAGATGATGTGTGGACACAGGTAGGTTACCCTTGTGTGACCACAGTTAATACCGCGCATGACAGAGCTCCATTTAATAATTGCAGAGCTCCATTTAATAATTGCAGAGCCGCGGTATGGAAAGCATTGCAATTGCTATATCCGGATACTTCCTACATGGGAGCTATAATGACACGTAAAATGAAGGAGTCGGAAGACCCTTTGCTTTACATCCAGAATTTCCAAGATGCGTGGGTACTTGAGACTTAGGAATCTTGGGGGAAATCTATACCCTGTTTTACCATATATTATGCCAAGGGCTGCCAGATCAGGTACAGAAACAGCTCAAGAAATTGGTAGGAATCAAGGCCAAACCATGGTCTGAAATACAGTTGACAATAGCACACTATTGCAGGCTTCTGCAAGAAAAGAATCGCAAAAAAGTGGCTGCACGAAAGGGTGAAGAAGCAAAATGAGTGCAGAAGAAATTGTCAAAATATGCCCTTGAAGGGGCAATGATAACTAGCACAGATGGGTCGAGCATTGAGCAGGCCAATAATCCACAGAAGAATTATCAGGGCAATGCTGGGTTTTATCCCAGTTTAAGAGGATTTAGAGGAAGAGGATGGCAGAGTAATCAGGGAGGGTTTCAGAATAATCAAGGAGGCTTTCAAAACATGCAAAGTGGAAATCAAGATATGTCAAATGGGCAAATAATCAGACCACCGCCAGTATGTTGGTTGTGTGGGATGACAGGGCATCTAGCACGCACATGCCGAAGTCATGGCATGATGCAAAACGACCAAGGAACAAGCGCAAGCATGGTGAATCCACCTGTGTTCTTACAGCAGGTAGGAAATGGAGTTGCACAGAATCACATGGTGCAACAACAAACGCCAGGAGCACAGCAAAGCTTGCAACCTCAGAATTCGATGAGTTTTCAAAAAAGAACAGTCTCAACAGTCACCGATGCAACTGTCGCAGACAGTACAGGCCAGGCTGTAACCCCTGGAATGAGGAGTAACACTGGTGATGGGGGAAGTCCATTCGCACAAGGTGGGACAAAATTATATATGGACTATGACAGCTCTCTGGGAACCCTGATGTGTTCTATCCTATCAGTGACACCAGACCCTCACCAGGAACCAAGGGTGGATGTCATTATAGGGGATAAAGAATATTCCTTCTTAGTTGACACGGGTGCAACACATTCGTGTATACGTGAAGGCAAGTTTTCCTTGTCCAGCGATGCTATAAATACTCAGAGTTTCACAGGAGCTACAAGTCGTGTTCCTTTTACAGACGCACTTCCAGTCTGTATAGGAAAATGTGATATGAATGTACCGCTATTATATTCACGACAAACCCCAGTAAACATCTTGGTTTGAGATCTAATGACGAAGTTAAACATGACAATCTCGTTCACGGAGGAGGGCATAATATGTTCAACTCAGGAATGCACTATTTGAACGTATGTGAAATGGTTAGAGCATACTCAGGACACAGCTATAAGGGCTATACCATAAGAGCCTGAAATATTTGCATATGGAGTATGCGTGCTAATGGCAGGGCTGCCAGGCCTTGCTCAGGAAGCCATGAGGACACCAGACGAATTTCTATTTAGGCCAAGAATATTTATGCACGAGGAAAAGGTACAAGTATTTCCCTTGATGATACACAAAGCCGCGATACGAGGGAAAATGGCTTTGATTGATGGTTGTGATGATGAAGGCTGACAATGGTGTAATCACCATTGAAGAAGGGTACAGATTGACTGACGTCACTGATGATGATCTGTTTGACGAGCAAGCAGATAGGGGAGAAACAACAGTTGAGGTAAACCTCACTTTTTGGGTGAAAATGATCAAAAGAGAAATGCCTCAGAGAATGATGTTGGCACAGAACCATCCTGAATATTTCGAGGACTACATGGCCCAGGTGCCTGTCTCAGTATGGACCACAGGCCCCTATGACGTAGGTTTATTGAAAGGAGTCGGAAAAGTGAAAATCAAACTGAAGCCAGGAGCAATACTGCCAAAAGCAGAGCAATATCCCATGCCCAGGGAGGCAGATGAAGGAACGTTTAAGACAATTTCAGCTATGATGGAGCAAGGCATTTTAGTGATGTCAGAGTCGTCATGCAATACTGCAGTTTACCCTATCAAAAAATCAAAGGGAGGGTCTTGGCGTTTAATTCAGGATTTACTCCAATAAATGATATTGTTGAGGCAGAGTTCCCTTTAGTCCCTAACCCGGCTACAATTCTATGTAATATATCTGCTGAAGCAAAATATTTCACGGTGATTAACTTGAAAAATTCCTTTTTCTCTATCCCATTGCACCAAGACTCACAAGATCTGTCATTCATGTTCAGACAAATGCGTCTGAAAAGCAGGAGGCTACCCCCAGGGTTACTGTGAGTCTCTTTCGATTTTTAACAGAGTCCTGCAGATGGACCTAAGCAATATTGCATTAGAAAGTTTTGTTTTACAATATGTTGATGACATCTTAATTTGCAGCACGACAGAGGAGAGATGCAGACACGATTCTATTCAGCTATTGACCGTATTGGCTGTGAAAGGATTTAAAGTTGACAAAGAGAAGTTACAATACTTACTGTCAACAAGAAGTGCAATACATAGGTCAGCTGATCTCACATGAGGGGAAAAGGGTTACTGCAGAAAGGGCTGAAGCCATACTGAACACAGCCAAGCCACACACAATAAAGTAGATGCAGAGCTTTTTAGGTCTTTGCCATTATCTCAGGGCATGAGTCTTCGACTACAGCTCATATACAGAGCCCTTGCTAGAGGCCCTGAAGAAGGCAAAAGTGACAAAAGAAAAGATTGAATGGTCTGAGACTATAGAAGAAGGGTTTACAGAACTCAGGAGAGCCATTTGCATGGCACCAGTTTTAGGGGTTCCCAATTATGCAGAGGAATTCTACCTGTTTTCACACAAGAATGGCAGCGTTATGATGGCAGTGATAACACAAAGAACCACATTGGGGTACAAGCCCCTGGCATATTATAGTGGAAATTTTGACCCATTGATGAGAGGTCATTTCCCTTGCGAACAAAGTTTAGCTGCCGCAGCGTTCGCCATAGAGAAGGCTACAACCATTGTGATGGGATGCTCCATGACGTTGTATGTCGAGCACTCGCTGATTTGCTATTCTACAGAAACGGAAGGGCACATTGAAATCTCAGAGAGCTTCTGCCTATGGAGTGATCATTTTGAATCCTTCTATTAAAATAGTCCGATGCAAGATAGTGAACTCAGCTATGTTCATAGCAGAGCCAGTCACTGAAGAAGAGCCAATACATGACTGTGCAAATTATGAAGAATTCTAGGATGAAATTCCCAGAGTAAAAGAAAATGCATTGGCAGAAGGAGAAATTGTCTTCGTTGACGGTTCCTCGAGAATCGATCAAAATGATGGGCAAAGATATACTGGCACTGCTGTGATGAAGCACACAGCAAATGGAGAATTTCGAGTACTCATTAGTGCACGATTACCATATCATTATTCAGCACAGGCTGCAGAATTATTGGCGCTGATACTAGCGATTGAGAATCACACAGACCAGGAAGTAACGGTGTACAGTGACTCCGCCTATGTGACATCAACAGTACACCCCAGCTTAGCACGCTGGAAAAGGAGGGGCTACCTTCGAGCGGACGACACGCCAGTCCAGCACGCAGCCTCATTGGACAGGCTGATTAAGGCACTACAGCTCCCAGTGGGCATAGCGGTCATGAAGTGCACCGCCCACACAGAGGGGACAGGTTTTAGCTCACGTTGAAATCAAGCAGCAGACACATAAGCCAAACGTATGGCATCCAAGAGTGAGACGATCATGGATGTGGAAGTCAATAATGTAAATGAAAAAATGATTATTGCACAGAGTGAACCTGAAAGCTACAATAATATGGGACAAACACAGTTAATGGAACTCCAAGGGGAGGTACAACAGGAGGAAAAAAAACGTTGGAAGCGGTGAGGGTGTTCTTTAAACCCCTCCGAAAGCTTGTGGCGACAAGACAGCACTGGTAAACCAGTAATGCCTATAGCCCTGTTAAAAATGGCATTGGAACAGTTACACTATCCAGCACACATGCCAAAAGAGAATCTCGCAGCAACACTTACTGAAGACTGGTTCATACCGAACTTAGCAGAACACGTTGCAATTTTTTATGGTGAACTGTATGATTTGCCAAAAGTTCACGGCTGGGCACACACTAAAAGTAATTAGAGGAGTCATCCCAAGGCCCAATGGATCTTTTCATCACTTGCATGTCGATTACGTTGGTATGACTCAAGTATGTAACAGGTACAGGTATCTAATTGTTGTGGTGTGTCCATTCTCCAGATGGATAGAAGCAAGTCCATGTACACACCCAGACTCTACCTTTTGCTGCCAAATTTCTAGTGTGAGAGGTATTTCCCAAATAGTTCGTTTACAATTGTTTGAATGAACAATTGACCGAATTTAAAGGGTCACAATTGACCTTTTCAAAATTGACCGAAGATATATATTATATATATATATATATCAGTGAAAAAAACTTTGTTAAAGGGACGTTATGGTTAAGTTGCGCTACTAAAAACCTATGAAATTCAGTGAAAAAACTTTGTTAAAGGGACGTTATGGTTCCAAGTAAAACCGAAAAACCCTTGAAATTCGCCAGTTATGGTAAGCTAAGCAACCATAACTCGCGCCACCACCGTGCACTGCTAAGACTAACACCCAGGACATCAAAGATGACATCACAAATGTCATTGATGACATCACTGATGACATCACATGTCTGGCTCACTATTTTTTCTTTTGCTGACATATCTAGGCCACATGGTTTTCTTCAGTAACAGTCAGAAACTAAGAATTTTATTTTATTTGTAGACATATCCTTCTAGTAGGTTCTTACAGTAATTCCCTTAGAGTACAGCCACATCATATGAAACATATACATATGGGAAAACACAAGCTTGAAAGACAGCAATCCTTTTTGTGCATAAAGATAATCACTAGACTTATGAGCACTTTCTGATAGTTCTGTTGTTTTTTTTATGGCTGTACTTTCCCTGTATATGGTCATATTTGTAGTCATTGTACTCACACTACTTTCCTTAGGGTCCAATCACACCAAGTGATACATATACATAGGGTAAATAGCAGCTTTGAAACAGAGCAATCATTTATTTGCATGAAACTAATCAGTTAAGTTATGAATTGTTTCTGCTACTACTTGTGCTTTTTTGCTAACTTCACTTTCCTGTATATACCCATATTGGTATGTGTTCTGGTGCCTTTGTGTTTTGTCTATAGTAATGCAATTATGTAATACATGGGTTTTATTAGCTACTTATTACATATTTCACAGTACACAAAAATCTATTAAGAAAACAATTATCATTTCATTATTCAACATATTAACTTTATGAATATCATACCTTCATCTTGTACGCTGCACACAATGTTATGTTTCTGTATGAGTAGCTTAGTATACTAGATAGAACCCCATAATAGGATGCTATTTATATCAGTGCATCGTTCAATGCACTTATTAGGGTATATTTCTTGCAATGATTCTTGACACTTTTTTCGCAACATAATAAGAATCCCTTCTACACATATTTCATGAGAAGTACATACACATGTGATGTCATCAGCGATGTCATCAATGACATTTGTGATGTCATCTTTGATGTCCTGGGTGTTAGTCTTAGCAGTGCACGGTGGTGGCGCGAGTTGTGGTTGCTTATGTTACCATAACTGCCGAATTTCAGGGGTTTTTTGGTTTTACTTTGAGCCATAACGTCCCTTTAACAACGTTTTTTTCACTGAATTTCATAGGTTTTTAGTAGCGCAACTTAACTATAACGTCCCTTTAACAAAGTTTTTTCACTGAATTTCATAGGTTTTTAGTGCACAACTTAACCATAATATCCCTGACTTCATATACATGTAACATAGAACATACTAACCCCCTCGTAGTGATTTTCATATCCGCGGACTACCGCCATGTCCGCGGACACATAGAAAATCTGAGCGTGGTGAATGTAAATTTAAATAGTGTGCCCCATTTCCCCTTTGAAGTTGGCTCTGAAAAGAGCCGTTTTTTTTTTTACAGATGCTTGACAGACACCTGTTATTTTGTATTTTTTTCTTGTTTTTTTTCTTACTTTACTCCTAAAATCTTCACATAACCTTCTCCAAAGCAACCCTTACATTCCAAAATAGAAAGGCATTTCCCGTAAAAGATAAAGAAATGCCATCTTCTTTAAAATTAACAGCATTACTGGCATTAATATTCTCATTGTTACAGAAGAACATACCAGCTCTAAGCATGAAGGCACACATGCCTCGGTTGATGAAACACCTAGCAATATTTTGCTGAGGACAAAAAACTGAACTATTGTCCCATATTGCCCTAGGTAGTAATCCAGAAAAAATTACTTTTGCATTTGGAAGAATCTTCATTACTGCTTGAACCAAGCATTCCAAATCAGCCAACAAAGCAGGGGCACTGACGTTGCCCAAATGGAAAGCACCATAGTGCAAAACTACCACATGCGGACTGTTCATCGTGGCCACATCCTCACAAACTTGTACAATTCCCTGTACATTGCAATCAAGCACACTGCTCCACACCACCTCCACTCCTTTCACATCAAAGTTCTTTGCAACATGCCTGCATTCAGCGTACTGCTGTAAACCATGCACAAACATATCTCCGAGCACCAATACCCTGACTTTCTCCACTTCTGCCATCTTCACCACACACAGTCTCTTTCAACACAAATCCACAACCTCGACATCTGATTGGCTGATCCGTACAGTCTTCTTTCCATGTTGGATTTCCTGGAAAAACCCGGATGTAGCACGCCCTGTCCACGAACAGCCGCGGTGTCCGCGGACGGCGTCCACTTTACTCTCTGTGCCATTCCCTCATTGCATACAGCTAAGCAATCACACAATACGAATAACGTCCTCAGAACAACCCCATTTTGTGAATTTATGAACATTTCAGAACAATTATTATTTCATTATTCAACATATTAACATTACACATATTATACTTTCATCTTGTACTCTGCACACAATGCTATGTTTCTCCATTAGTAGCTCAGTATACTAGATAGAATTCCATAATACAATGCTATTTATATCAATGCATCGTTCAAAGCACTAATAACGGTATGATATTTATTGCAATATCCTTGACACTTTTTTCGCAACATTATAATAAAAATCCCTAGTACACAAATTCCATGAAAAGTACATACACACATGATGTCATCAGTGATTTCATCAATGACATTTGTGATGTCATCTTTAATGTCCTGGGTGTTAGTCTTAGCAGTGCACGGTGGTGGCGCCAGTTATTTTTCAAAGCTTACCATAACTTGCGATTTTCAGGGGTCTTTCGGCTGTACTTAGAACCATAAAGTCCTTTAAACAAACTTTTTTTAATATCACGCAAACAATATACAAACATGGCGTGCAAAAACCAACTTCTACAGATGGCTTTGCACAGGATGTTTCAAAGTAAGAATTTATGCTCGTTCACAGTGAAGGTCAGCTGCTTCCACAACTTCTACAGATGGCTTTACACAGAATGTTGCAAAGTAAGAATTTATGCTCGTTCACAGTGAAGGTCAGCTGCTTCCATTTTTTTCTTGGCCCCGGAGAGGCTCACGAAGCGGACTATAAGGTTGTATTGTGTTTTGACCTTGACAGACAGAGATTGTGATGAAAGACTTCTCTTGAAGGAGTGTTGCTTAAACGTAAGAGAAGATAAAGATGAAATTTCTGAAACGAAACCACTTTTATATATTATATCACTATGCGAAAGATCGTTGGCACATGCAGAGTCGTATTTTGGGACTGCACTACTCATAGACAATGGAAATTGCAATTGTACTGTAAGTAACCCTTTAGATTATTTTATACCAAATATAATTACAATAGCGTAGCATTAAAGACCGCTCAAGTTGAACTTGTTCGTTGAAAGTGGCATAATGTTTTCTACCGCGCACTATCACCGCCGAATTTATCCCCTATCGTTTAGAGGGCTCTGAAAAAGGCAGACAACACAGGGTGGGTTAATAGAAATAATTTAACCGGTCTATAGGCGGTCAACCGCTCTACCCGCTGTGCCACTTCACTGTAGCCTGTCAAGTGGCACAGCGAGTACAGCGCTCCCTTTGACATCCGTGCACAGCTTGCTAATGCAAGTTTGAATCCTGGCAAGGCCAAACTCAGCCTTTCATCCTTCCGTTGTCGATAAATAAGCACCACACACCGTGGTTAATAATAAGCACCGCTTAGATACCTCACGGTTCTTAGCGCTATATGAATGGGAAAATATTATTATATTATTACAAACATACTCTGTTGCACTATCTTCGATAGCAAATATTTTCAAGCCCTAATAAATAAAATGATGATTTTTAATGAAGATCGGCTGGTGATACTAATTTATGTTTTTTAAAACAGGTATGTGGCTCCATTTTGCCTAGGTCACGATTTACAGACTCCAGCGGATGGCGTCTTCAACTGCCAGGTGCAGGTCCAAATATGCAACTTCATGACCCTCACCATTTTATGGGACAATCGCCAAGGACCAATATGCCCTTACGCAGTACTTGCGGCTACAAACAACATACCAACCAATAGGGTGGTCTAATGGCTCGTTGTTGGAGCAACCTTCCGATTATCAGAGCGACCATTTACTGCTTTTATCATAAACCAACAGCCTATCTACCGCAAAGGAACAACGTGTGGCTCCAAATAAACTTTTGCTGATCGACAGCAGAGACAATAGCAAATCGCTGAATATTCACTAAAAATTTCATGTGAAATAAATGTACTTTACCAAATGTACAATCCTGCTGTTTACTTTTAAACCGCAGTTTCATATTCAGAATTGTGGCGCACTGAGTTGTAAGCTGATCTAACACTCTCTGTACCGCAAAGGAACATCGCGTGTCTCAACATGAACTTTTGCGGATCGACAACAAAGACAAATGCAAATTGCTGAATATTCTCTAAACATTTGATGTCAAATAAATGTACTTTACAACATTTACAATCTTGCTGTTTGCTTTTAAATCACAGTTTCATATTCCGAATTGTGGCGCGCTGTGTTGTGACATAATGTGTGTTTTCTTCCGGGTTCTGTGTAAAGTCGCGTAGTACTGGAGACGACTGGGCGCGTTTGATTACGCACTCTGTAACGTCATGGAGAGAGGCGGGGAATATGAATGCTTTGATAATATCAGGCTTAGGGGCGGGAGATATGATTTAGTGTCGCAAAAGCAAGTCAGCCAGGTCAATAGCACATTTATCACATAATGTCGGCGCACACCAGCCGGATTTATCGTTTCTTTAGTGGACAAAAAGTCAGTTGACGCCCATAGGAAATTGTACTATTAGCGAACAAAAGGAGTGCTCTTAAAACACTTTCACCCTGACAACGAACAATACAAACAACGTTCTCAGAACACCCCCATTTTGTGTAATTGCAACCATTTCGGGACACTGTGAGTGTTCTTAGAACACATTCAACTATGCAGATTACAATACGGACAGCTTCCTGAGGACACCCCCAGTTTGTGTATTTACGAACAATTAAGTACACCGCGAGTGTTCATAGCTCATTTTTACCTTCCTTGCGAACAAAAATGACACATACTCCGTCCTCTAAACACCCCACCATTTAGTTTATTTACAAAATGTCAGAACAGCCGTGTTCTCTGTGGACAAATCGAACGCAACAAAAACGTCTAGCACATAAAAAAACAAAACATTGAACCTATCTCATACTCCCCCACCCTCCCCAAACACTCTTAGACACCAACACACGGCACTAAATACAATTTTGTATCCACGTTTCACTGCGCTGTACGCGGTCGACTGCGAATACAAGATGGCAGGCGCCAAAGAAAATCTGACGCGCTCCACGCCCCTCGCCATCCGCGGACATGACGCAAGGCCATGGGCCAATCGGGGTGCTGTCCGCGGAGCGAACAGGGAAGTCCGTCCGCGAAGCGAACACAGATATCACTAATTTTTTTGCCTTACATTTTGGTAATTTTTAAAAAATCTACTGGACAGATTTACACCAAATTTACAAAAGCATGCTTTTGGGACCAGGCCGCCGCTCCTGCCGCAAATTTGGTCTAAATCCATCCAGCGGTTCGGGCTGTAGCCGTGCGCAAAGTTTTTTCCCATTCAGTCTACGGGAAAAACAAAAGTTTTGGGACCCCCCCTATAACTTTTCCCCCCTGGACGAATCCTCACCAAACTTTGCAATAAAATTCAGAGTGGCCCAACTACTTTTTTTGCAAAGTTTGGTGAGGATCCGTCCAGGGAGAGCGAAGTTATAAGCCACCCAAAAAGTGCTCTTCCTATGGAAACAGCAACTTAACCATAACTACATGGCCACTACCGTGGCCATGTAATTATATATATATATATATATATATATATATATATATATATATATATATATATATATATATATATATATATATATATATTTAAAAAGAACCCATTACCCGGTCCGTGATGGAGACGGGATAAAGTTTACGGAATGCACTCCCAAAAACAAATAGAGAAAGCCAAGGTGACTCTCTATACTGAGGCAGAGAGACCAAAGTTGGTCCAGACTGACATACCTTTATTTTTCAAGTCAGCATGGATAAGAAAAAAGCACAGAATCCCAAGGCCCAATGGATCTTTTCATCAGTTGCATGTCGATTACGTTGGTATGACTCAAGTATGTAACAGGTACAGGTATCTAATTGTTGTGGTGTGTCCATTCTCCAGATGGATAGAAGCAAGTCCATGTACACACCCAGACTCTACCTTTTGCTGCCAAATTTCTAGTGAGAGAGGTATTTCCCAGGTATTACCCAAATTGTTCGTTTACAATTGTTTGAATGAACAATTGACCGAATTTAAAGGGTCACAATTGACCTTTTCACAATTGACCGAAGATATATATTATATATATATTCAGTGAAAAAAACGTTGTTAAAGGGACGTTATGGTTAGGTTGCGCTACTAAAAACCTATGAAATTCAGTGAAACAACTTTGTTAAAGGGACGTTATGGTCCCAAGTAAAACCGAAAAACCCTTGAAATTCGCCAGTTATGGTAAGCTAAGCAACCATAACTCGCGCCACCACCGTGCACTGCTAAGACTAACACCCAGGACATCAAAGATGACATCACAAATGTTGAACACATTCCACTTGACAGAGAACAATACGGACAGCGTCCTCAGGACACCCATACGAACATTTCAGGACACCGGGAGTGTTCTCAAAAACGTTTTCAGAACACCCCCATTTTGTTTATTTGCGAACATTTCAGGACACCGCGGGTGTTCTTAGAACACATTCAACTTGACAGAGAACAATACGGACAGCGTCCTCAGGACATCCCCAACGAACACTCCCCAGACACCGCGAGTGTTCTTAGAACAGTTTCACTTTGCTTGCGAACAAAACGGACACATATTGAGTCCTTAGAACACCCCCTAGTCAGTTTATTTAGAACATTTCAGAACACCTGTGATGTCCGCAAACAAATCGAACACAAAAAGGACGTCTAACACATAAAAAACACAACTTTCATCCTATCTCATACACTCCCACCCTCCCCAAACACTCCTACACACCAACACACTCTACAAAATACACATTTTGAACAAAGTTTCACCGCGCTGTCCGCGGACGTCCGCGAATCCAAGATGGTGGGCGCTACCGAAAAATCTGACGCGCTTCACGCTCCATGCCGTCCAATCAGCGAACACGTTGCATGTCCGCGAACATCACGCAAGACGATTGGCCAATCAGGACACTGTCCGTGGAGCAAACAGGGAAGTGTGTCCGCGAACCGAACACAGATATCACTAATTTTTTTTTACCTACTTTTTGGTCATTTTAAAAAAAACTACTGGACGGATTTTCACCAAATTTGGAAAAGCACGCTTTCGGGACCAAGCCGCTGCTCCTAGTGGAAATCCGTCCAGCGGTTTGGGCTGTAGGCGCGAGCTACATTTTTTTCCCATTCAGTCTATGGGAAAAAAAAAGTTTTTGGACCCCCCTATAACTTTGCCCCCCCTGGACGAATCCTCACCAATCTTTGCAAAAAAATTCGGAGTGACCCAAATACATTTTTTGCAAAGTTTGGTGAGGATCCGTCCAGGGAGAGCGAAGTTATAAGCCACCCAAAAAGTGCTCTTCCTTTGGAAACAGCAACTTAACCATAACTATATGGCCACTACCGTGGCCATGTAATATATATATATATATATGTATATATATATATATATATATATATATATCGGTTTGGTAATATATACATATATGGTACAATTGATCTTCACAATTCGGTCAATTGTGAAAAGGTCAATTGTCATTCGAGCAGTTGTAAAACAAACTATTTGTATAAAACCATTTCCCAGGAGGGGAGTATTGTAACGCTTACCTGACAAAACTCTGCGGAAACGTCTAGGAAGTCTGAGGTGAATTTCCTTTTTCTGTTCTATGCTCTCAGGTGAGTTCTGTAAGGAAACATGGAAAAGACTTCAGCTATCTAGCTACTGCTTTTATCTCTGACCAAGAACCTAACTGTAGAAACCCCTTTTTTAGGACAAACACCAAGGCTCACCTTAACCTTTAGTTTGGGGAGCTATCCATGCTGAACTCAAGCAGGGGCGCTAGTTCTGAAGAAATGCAGAGGGAATTCTGGAGTTGGTTTTCAGGGTAGGGAATAATCAGATAAAAACATAGGAGAATTTGCCATAAGACGGCGTGTGGGAAGAAAATGCCAATGCCTTAGATTCTCCTAACCAATAGTAATTTGCGGTTGGCACTATATCTAAAACATCAGGCATGTATAGACAGACACTATATGTGGGCAACCACAAGATATATTCGTGAACATATAGCTCATCACAATATACAGCCTGAACCCAGCATAAGGTGAATAATAGCACTGGAAAACAGCACTGACAGGTAATAATACCTAATACTTGATTAACCCCCAAAACTTCACATATAATATCGCCCTCACCCTGTGGTGCATACTGTCAGTCACAAAACTAGGAGCACTCTGGTGAAAAAGGCGTACAATAGTAATGCGCAGGTATAGACCAAAATAACTGTACTTGCGTGACACTGAAAACCAGGAACTAGTTTTCAAACACCACACCTCAGGGGAACAGCTTCGACTGACAGGAATACCAGAAAGAAAAGTAACGGGAACACTTCACCAAGAATGGAGGGAAAACTAAGAGAGACTGGAACAGAAATAGTAACTGTGACTGACACAAAAACTGTAATTGGGAAATGGGGTATTCTGAGGAATTTCTGAGGAGACGAGGAAACTGCGGTAAGCGCTGCTTCTGCTGAAGCAGTCAACACGCAAAGCGCTGACCTCCAGAGGGGCGGGGCTTAAAAGGAAAACTTAGCCTGAAGCATAAACCGGCAACGTTAGTAGTCAAGGGCATATTGCAGGCGGCCACGATAGGAAGGCAGGGGGTTCTAATTCCCCATGATAGCCTATCCCTTCTCTGAAGCCGTTTGCCACCAATGCCATGCCCATGCCCAACCCTTCAAGACCTTCCTATGGGAATTGATACTTGGTGTTTTGCCCGTGATCATGACAAGTATGTGAAGTCATGAGATCAGATAATGGGACTCACTTTGTAAATGAAGATTTTGAATAGATTAGCTTGTTGCTTGGTATAAAGCACACGTTCTCATCGGCGTATCACCCACAAGGTAACGGAATATGTGAGAAGCTCAATGGCTTGTTAAAGGAGAAGATAGCCAAGTTGAAGCCTACTCTAAGAAAGGGATGGTTACACTGCCTTCCTTTGGCACTGTATGCACTCAGAAACCAGCCTGGTTCTGACCATCATCTTACGCCACATGAAATAGCCACAGGAAGAAGAATGCGCATTCCCCTTACACCCCGAGACCGAGCTAGATGTGATGCCTAGCCAACAAGAGAAATCTTAGGTTTCTGAAATGCAAAATTACTTGAATTGCATGACATCTTGTCTTACTGTAATTTCAAGCCAGCTGCAGCGAAGACAAAAAGGGTGCAGGGCAGCACAGAACACAGAAGGGGATACTGCAAGTGACCAAGTTGAAGGACTACATATTCCATTAATCTTCCCTGGAGACACCGTCCTGGTGAAGAACCACAGGAGGAAAAAGTGGGACGAGCCAAGGTTTAACGGTCCCTTTACAGTGGAAGACCGCACTCCCACTGCAGTGAAGCTGCAAGGAAGAAGAGCTTGGATCTTTTTGGGTGACATCAAGCCATACATCAGAGAAGGCCCCCTGCCTGCACCCCACCATGAAGAGACTACGGATGATGGGGAAGAACCACAGCACGTGCACGCGATCCATGACGAGGAAGAAGGACGCATGACCAGCAGCAAAGTAAAGAAAAGGAACTCTTGTGCAAAAGTTGTGGCTTCATTTTGGACATTCCACTGAGCAAAAAAAGGGATAAGGACATAAAAACAGATACTCTGTGCATCCTAGTTGTAGGGTGAAGAAGAAAATTGCATGTGTAAGCCACAACACAGGGCCTCATCACGAGTTCAGCGGTAATCCTTAAAATCGGCGGTAACGCTATCAGCGCCGATTTGAAGGGGCCATCGAATCACAAGTCCAAATACCATTGGCGCCATTGCAGCTGGGGCAAGTACAGCCGGCTGTACAAGCGTCAGCTGTAAAAGCGCCAGTAACCATTCGCGCTAAAACATTTGTAATCACAAGTCCAGCCTAGGCGCAATTAGTGCCAGAAAAGCGGCGGATACTCCGCTGAAAATACCCGCAGCAAAAAGCTGGAGGTAAAAGAACACAGGCCACAGCAATAAGGGCCCAGGTGAAACCATTGCAATTCAGAGGCCTACAAAGGTCCCACCCATGCACAACACACCCTCCCGAACACCATTACACCAGTAGGAACAGGGAGGAGACAGCAATAAGGGCCCAGGTGAAACCAATGCAATTCAGAGGCTTACAAAGGACCCAACCATGCACAACACACCCTGCCAACACCATTACACCAGTAGGAGCAGGGAGGAGACAGCAATAAGGGCCCAGGTGAAACCAATGCAATTCAGAGGCCTACACAGGCCCCACCGATGCACAACACACCCTCGCCAACACCATGTTGCCATTTGGAGCCGGGAGCCTTGATGTGGACTTCTATCTGCTGCGCCTGGAGCTACAGAGGCCAGCCAACCAGGCCAGGGCCCTGGGAGCACAGGGGGTGGTGGGGATGAGGAGAAGGAGGAGGAGAGCAGCACCAGCAAGGCAGCCAGCAAACCCCAGGGTCAGGTCAACACCCTGGGCCCTGACTGATGGCCAGTTGGTGACTGAATATCGGCTGGACCGGCAACCATCACCCAGTTGCTGGACACAATCCAGGCTGACATCAGCAGCCGCATAGCCATCAGCACAGCAGTACCTCCGCTAGTGAAGCTTGTGTCTGTGCTTCAATTCCTTGGGACTGGCAGCTACCAACATACCATTGCCATGATGCATGGAATGGCCCAGTCCACATTCAGTGCCATGCTGGGACAGGTGCTGGATGCACTGTTGAATCATGTGAATGAGCACATCGCATTGCCAGCCACACAGGCACAGGTGAACCAGCTGAAGGGTCAATTCCATGCCATTGCAAAAGTCCCGAATGTAATAGCAGCCCTGGACTGCACACATGTAGCGCTCGTACCACCCCAGGCACATGAGGCAGTCTACAGAAACCGGAAACAGTACTATTCCCTTAATGTGAAGATGACATGTGGGCCTGACCTCACCTTCACCCACTGCTGTGCCCGCTACCCAGGATCCACACACGACTCCATGGTCCTGCGCAACAGTACCCTGCCAGCGTACATGGAAAGGCACTAAGGGCAAAACACATGGCTGCTGGGTGAGTAGAAATGTATACCATAATGCATGTCAATCTACAACTAATGGGGCTGGTCACACACAATGAAATCCATGAATCTCAATAGGCAGCACCATTGCTGCAGCATTCCCATTCAAGCACCTTGCACGAGAAACCTTGGACATGTCCAACATAGCAGAACACACCCATTCAGGATGTAAAAGACATGTGGCAGCACAGTGACATATGGAAGGCCTACCACCATAAAGCCTCCTGTGTGAGTAGCACTATGGCTCCCAACACTGACACAGTACAGACATCCCACCCTGCCCACCCGACAGTCATGCAATAACACATAAGTTGCCACATCCACAAATGCACCACACATAAGCAGACTGAGTAATGGCAATGTACATCCCACAAACACTGCCCCCAGAATGGCCAAGGAAATGCATGGAGAACATTACAGAATAGTGACAACCAGCAAATGCAACTGCAGCCAAAGGGAATACAATGACACATGAGGCAGCCACTTCTTTCATGCAGAAGTAGATGGAAGGGCCCCCTTACCCAGTGAAAAGTGAATGAGTACAGTTACATTCTGAAACAGAGGCGTACCAAGTTGAGAGTACCTCATTGATTCAATTCTGCTCATAGCACAACACACTCCACAATGTTGTTGACCTAATGACAAGTATGGCAAAATGACACTGATGACTGAGCTCTGTACACCTACTGAACTTACCTTGCCCCCATACCGGCTTTCTCTCCCCTGCAGGTGATTCTGGATATCCCCAGTACATGTGGCTCATGACCCCTGTGCGTCATCCACACACAGCAGCGGAGCGGGCATACAACCTTGCCCATGCTCGTACACAGATCTGCTTGGTGAGGGCATTTGGACTGCTGAAGGCACGCTTCCGGTGCCTCGACCGCACGGGAGGGGCATTGATGTATGCACCAGAAAAAGGTGGCAAAATTGTACTGACATGTGCCATGCTGCACAACATCTGCTGTAGCAGAAATGTGCCACTGCCCCCTGATGCTCATGTGCAGCCACCTGAGGATGGGAGTGAGGATGATGATGTGCCTGAAGGTGTTGCACGTGCACAAAGGGTTGGGCTGAGGGAGGGGAGGTAGGCCAGACAGGGATTGATTATTTTTCTAACACGGGTGATGGGTAAATTGAACAGATGTCACTTCAACATTAAATAGCACTTTTTCACAATCACTACTGTGCACGCTTTGTGATTTTTGAAACGTGATTTATTCTCAGTGCAACAAACCCCCCTCCCTCCAGTGAACACCCAGCACACAATCCCCTCTACCCCCAGTGAACACTCAGCACACAATCCCCCCTACCCCAGTGAACACCCAGCACACAATCCCCCTTACCCCCAGTGAACACCCTGCACACAATCCCCCCTGCCCCCAGTGAACTCCCCACAACAGTGCAGGTAGGTGCATGTGTCTTATCAGGGCACCAACAACAATGCCATGTACGACTAGGATGGTCGTGTGCACTTTCCTTGTCCGGGCACCTCTGGTGTGTGTGACCTCAGGTGGCGCATAGACCGGCGCCTAGGAGATGCTCAAAGGATCCCTCCGTGGGTGTGGTTGAGGTTGAAGGGACTGACCCTTCAACAGCATGTGCTGACGGATGAGGTTGTTTCCCTCCCTTGTTTGCTCAGCAAGTGCTGACACTGCCTCGCACGACTCCCTCACCCTTTGTACAAACCCTGTCAGGGCAGCGGTACATTGCTCTACAACTCTGCATGTGCGCGCATTGTCACGCGTTATGTACTTGCATCCATGGCGTATGGATGCACTGATAGCCTTGATGTGATAGCTGTGCACCTTGGCCATTGATTCTTCTTTGGCTTGTTTGGCCTCAATCACATCCAGTCAGCCCACCACTGCTGCCCCTGGTGGGGGGGCTGCATGGGGACATGGCGCCGGCTTGGATTGGGCTGCCAGACTCTGAGTGCCGGTCTTCAGGGCTGCCATATGATGGCTTGTCCTCGTCTGGCTGTGGTGTGCGAACACAACGCACATGCACTTGTGGGCTTTGTGCTTGCTGTGTGCCTGGCCTTGGGGTTCCCTGTGGTGTGACCATCCCTTCTGCATCACTGCTTCCGGGTGAATGCAGTCCTCCTGGTGAATGCAGTCCTCCTGCATGATGCGCACGTGGAGGTGTCACTCCCATGTCGGGCTCCAATCCACAGGTCAGTCCCTCTGCATTGGGGCTGTGCCTGGTGGCTTGGGGCGAGCTGGCCGTGGGCTCCCTGTGGGCATGTGGGTGCTGCTGCGGTCTGGTAGGGCTGCGTTGTGGTGAAGTGGGGGGTGGCCTGCGTTGGCTCCCTTCTGTGCGGCCTCTTTGTGGGGTGGTGGTGCTGGTGGAGGCTCGCTGCCATAGGCGCCGTGATGGTGTGGCCTCCTCCCCATCATCCTCATCCCGTTGGGTTTGACGTGTGCCTGTGGGGTACATAGAATGTGGTTTGAGTTCAATGCTACCTACATTAGTGTAATGCAGTTCATGCTAACAAGTGGGATTGAAGACAGTATCAATCATGCATTCAACTTGCATTTTGTTCAGTCGCCATGTGGTGCTTGGTGTGAGTGAGTATGGAGGTACACTGCATGGGAATGTTTGAGTGACAAGATTGCATGCGTGGTTGGGGTGCACTGCGCTCAGGGTCTTGGGGGTGTATTCCTGCACACTCAAACTCTACGTAGGTGTCCCATGGCTATGGATGTCTATCCCCTGCCCCTAACATTGATGCACTGCATGTGCAGGGTCGTCTAGGCAGCACTACGGTTCAATGGATATAGGGCTCACTTATGGGTGTCTGCAGTTCCTCACACACATTTATTCACATTCACTCAGGGTCTGCATGTGTGGTACTTTCAGTTGCATGCATTCGGGGGGACTCACCTGCAGTTGGATCGATGCCAGTGCCTGCCTCCGCTCCACCAATTCCCTTGATGGAGCCAATATCAATCAGGGCACTCATCTTCTCCTCCCAAGATGTGAGTTCGGGTGGGGGGGGGTGTCCCTCCTCCAGTGCCCCTGCTTGCACTCCAGTGCTGTGACAGGATGCAGCGGACTCGCACACTCAGGTCGTTGAGGCGCTTGCGGCAATCCTCCCCATCCGGGGCACGCGCCCCACAGCAGTGACCCTTTGGCTGATGTTGCGCCAAATCTGTGCTCTGCGGTGGCCACTGGTTTTGCGCTGCTGCAGCTCCTCATGATATGTGTCGGCTGCCTCCACCAGTACAGCCAGCTCCTGGTCGCTGAATTTGGGCTTTCTCACCCTGTCCAGGGCAGTCTTGCCCCTAGTGCGCTCCTGTGACATGTTTTGGTGTTAGATGAGGGTGAATGGCTTCCAGGTGCTGTGATATCCGATGGATTGTGATTTCCAAGATGGGCACCTCTTTGTTTCCCGTTCCGGCAGTGACGCGTTTCCCACGCGCTAAAAGCGCCCGCTCATGGCGCTTGCTATCAGCGCGATATGGCGGTAGCGCACGGTGCGCCGGATTTAAGGGTTCTACCCGTTGTGCACTATTTGCGCTAACGCCATGTCCCGGTGCGCGTGCACGAAAACTTGTGATTTGGCGGATTATCCGCCGGGGGGCTTGGCGTTAGCGCTATTTATGTCCGACGGGAAAACCGCTGCATTACTGCCGAACTCGTGACGAGGCCCATAGTCTGTTGACTTTGAACTTTGGACTGAGGCACACTGAAGCCTTGATGAGAAAAGAATATGCCAAATTGTGATCGAGGACACATACATTGGAAGAAAATACAGTATCCTGATCCTTTCAACACAGAGACTTTGTTCGGAATTACTTATGGTGTCCCACAGTAGCGACATCACCAAGGACATATTAACATATTTCGATCTAGTGCTAATAACGTACCCGTCACTGGTGGGGAGACTCACCAGTATCACTGACTTTCTTCAAGAGCATGAAAGCGAAAAGAATATAAGGAGGCTGTTCACTGTAATTGCTGAGCAGTCCCTCCTACTTCCAGAATACAGCGAGGAAAAACAAAATGTCCCAAGCAGAGGAAGAAGCGAATAGACTTATCAACGTACTGTTCATTCGTTTAATTGAAGACTGTCCAGATCTTGTCAGAAGAACTGCAGACGTCTTCACATTTCTTCGAGATCCAGCAAACACAGAACACTTAAAGAATTGGTTCGATCAAAAAATGTTATTGTCCCTGCGGGTCGGCCATGTGTTTTTAAGCCTAAATCGCTCGATTTTAGAACAATTTCCTATGGACCTTACCCGAGTTCTCGTCCATTAAACGCATGTGAAAACAGGCACCAGGGCGCTGCCATTTTGTGATAATCCTATCACTTGCCCCATCGCCCTGGCTGACCTGCTTTTGCGGGACCCAAATCATATCCCCCACCCCTGAGCCTGACATTGTCAAAACATTCAAATTCCCCACCTTTCTCCGTGACGTTACTGTGCTGCGTAGGCAAACGTGCCCAGTCGTCTTCTACGCGACTTCACACAGAACCCGGAACCAACACAGATCAACTCACAACACAGCGCGCCACAATTCGGAATATGAAACTGTACTTTAAAATCAAACAGCAATACGGTACATTTGGTAAAGTACATTTATTTGACATTAAATGTTTAGAGAATATTCAGCAATTAGCATATTAAATCAGAATGGAATTTTTTTTCTTTTCTCTCGATCCGCAAATCCGGAAAGTTTATCGTGAGTCACGCGCTGTTCCTTTATGGTACACAGGGTGTTGGTTTTCGTTAAAAGAAGCACTTTGGACGCATGGTGTACCGCAAGGCTGTTCCATCAACTAGGCACTAGGCCACCGTAAAGGTTGATATGTCGCTTCTAGCCGCTACTACCACGTAAGGGCATATGGCCCCTTGGCGATCGTCCCATAAAATGGTCAACGTTGTCCAGTTGTTTACAAGAAGCTGCAGCTGGCGGTTGAAAAATCCATCTGCCGGCGTATGGAATAGGTGGTAGTGGCAGTACGGTAGGATGTACCTGTTTAGAAAACATAAAAATTGAAATTAGTCTCACCAGCCAATCCTTATTACTATTATTAATTTTATTTATTACGGGCGAGCTGAAACTATTTGCTTGCAAGGATAGTGCAATGGAGTATGTTCGGCTCTAAAAGCAATGCGAAAACTAACGAAATAAATCGAGGGAAACACACAAACTAATGACTTTTTTTACCGTTGAACCACTGAGAAACAACTGTATGTCTACATGCGTGTCAAATGGGCACATGCATGCCCATGTGCCCGGTAGAAAGACGATCCCACAAATGTTGTACTTGCTCTTCATTCATTCATTCATTCATTCATTCTGGTATAAAAGCGTCTAAAGAGTTCCTTACATTATATTTGCCATTTCCATTGTATCTCTGTGTAATGCAGTCCGTAAATCCCACTGTGTTCATGCCAACGGTTTTTCATATACTGAACTAACATGAAACTCGGTCTAGTTTCAGAATTTTCAGCCTTATCGTCTCTTACGTTATTGCCCCCCTCCTTCAAAGTAAGTCCTTTTGGCATGGTCCCTGTCTCTCAAGGTAAAATAAAATAGAACGTTATACTGCCAGTGCGATTTGTGGGCCTCTTCAGCCTGCGAGCAAAATATCAAAGCCACTGACCTTCACTCTGCATGAGCATAAATTGTAGATTCTTACTTTGCAACATCCCGTCTAAAGCCATCTGTGAGAACTTGAATTTCCAACTCCATGTTTGTACTAGGCCTCAATGTGCAAATGCGAACTGGCTTCTCTCCCATCGGCAACGCCTCGCTAAGGCCCCCAATTTTGTCCTCGTTGTCAGCGAGCTTTGCAGCCCTAGAGAACCATAACTATGGAGACATTGACCTTTTGGGGGAAGGTCAGGGAAAGTATAAAGTACCCGAGGAGTTGAGTTGAAAGTGAGATTTATTGTTTATTTGTTTTATTATTTGCAATACGCAAGCCTCCCCTCGGTTAACAGTGCACAGCATTTACATGAGATTGCGAAACTTAGTTGCATCAACAAAAATATATACATACACATACTCACAAGGTCAGCGATATGAGGTGAACAGAGAGAGAAGTCAAAGATGACACCCATGTTGTTCGCCACCCAGGATGGTGAATGGAGGGTTTAGGGTTAGCATACTTTGTATGCACACTGTACAATAACATTATTTCCAAAAAGACAATCAGATTACAATGATTTATTTAAACCAGGATTTGAACTTCTCAACGAGCTCTGCTTTGGGTGGACATGGCACAGTGGCAATGTTTGGTGGCAATGCATCAGTGCTCTGCACAGAAACGCTCAAAATTCTATATCTGTGCTTCTCTAGTACACTAACAATAAGGCCTTTAATAAAGTCGAACTCCATTTCCTCATATACTGGTTTTACCCCCCATTTCTTAGTACTTTTTCCAACGGTCGTAGTGTAGCAAGGCATCCCTACATTTCCCGTAGACCTAGACTGTTCACGGCCCACATTCTCGTTATGGGCCAAGACTGTCAGGAAATGGAATTGGGGCAAGCCTCGGCGACCGTACCGTAGGAATTAGCTGTGAAAGCTGAAGAAACTACATTTCCAGTAGGCTGAGGGGGCTGGAGTAGTTCTTTCCTCCTTGCGCCATTCGCCAGCTAGGGATAATTGAGACGGCAGCTGGGGGTAATTGAGACAGCTATTAAACCATTGACCGCCCGTGCACTGGTGCTGATAATTGTTGATTATGAAGCACGGGCGGCTACGACGTGTCGGAGCAGCAGGAGAAAATATGGCATGCTGATCTTCACATGTACTCATTAAATAGGAAGAAAGCTGCGATACCTTTCGAACTCTCGGTTATGAGTAACGAGAACATTGCATTCTGTTTTATGCCGCGGCGGTGGGAACTTCCAGTTCACGGCGGCTGACTGCAGCATTTCAAGAGGTCCGGGTGCGCTTGTGAGCCGCCCAAACACACAGATAAGTGTTTTTCTTCTTATGGTTAAATGACACAGGAGTATTTGTGATTTATTTAGCGGCTGGCTGCATTGAAGATGGTCTGTTATGTCCACGAGCAATGCTATTGAGTTCCCTGGACATTTTTGTTAATATGTATTCCGCTATGTGTTCCGCAGTCCTTTCTTAGGAACTGAAACTCTTTGAAGTACAAGAGCACACTTTTCATTTACGTTCGTTCAGTGTGGGCAGAGTTTTGTAACACCCTCTGTAATGTTCATGTTGCCTGCATACAGTGGCCAGAGTCTTGTCACAGTCTCTGTGAAGTTCATGTGCCTGCTTTACTAAGGGCAGGGTTAGTTTCACGTTTGTCTACTGCTTTGCTAGCCCAATGGGCCATGTGTTCACGTTTATTCATCATGGAAGCAGCTTTCTTGTTTGTGTCATTCCGCTTGTCATTACTGTGGGATCATGTCATTGTTATTTGTGGCCATCCTTCATGTTTGGTGTAATATGCAAAATCAGGTTTCAGGAGGAGGTTTAGGTATACTATGCATAATTCTGAAATAGGTGTAGGATCAGGAGTAGGTATTCAGAATTCAGGGTATTAGTATGTTGTTATGTGGAACAATTGTGAATTATATGTTATGTCCCCTTCTTTCCTTTGTCTATCCACCCCCTTTCCCTAATTCCTTCTTCCCCCCATTGGCTGCCACGTGGTTCGCTGTGATATTATATTCAGACGCCCGTGCCAACCACGGTGGGAGGGTCGATTCATTCGGCTTCTGTGGTTCGGGAGAGGGGGTTGATCCCCTATTATCCCTTACGGTTTTTGACAAAGACCGCTAGTAGAGTCCTATGTTTCATGCCCTGTAAGATGAAATGCAATCGTTTTGGCCGATACTTTAGGCACATATTGTGGAACACCTCCAATTCTCCTGTGTGACAGAATTCTGTCAGTCCCCTCAAATCTCTTGATAGAGTTTTATCGTAAACAATCTTCTCAATGGCTTTGTGCGTAGGTGAAGATGCAATCAACCACTTCTTCTTCCGTGCCTCCTCTGTGGACAAAGGGCCATGTTCACATTGGTGGAAATGTTGGTTTTCTGTGCAGCGGTGAACGTTGGTACAGTGGTGCATCAGTGACTGCCAAGTAGGATTTCCACTGACCCTTCACAGGTTTTGGAGCTCCACCAAAGATGGTTGCTGATAGACTGGGACCACTGTGAAATAATTTAAAAACCTTTTTTTTCCCTGCAGCCGAGATTTTCTTATTGATTGATTTAGCAAGATGTCAAATTGATGTTTAATATGTGGGAACTGCTCTCTCATTGTCTTGGCAATTGAAACGTGTCTGTCCGTGGCTATGAGGTCGATGTGCATTCCCCTTGATTGTAGATATTGCAATGATTTTATAAATCCTAGTTTCTCCATGGCCACTGAGGATTTACATTGGGACACCTGCACGACCACCGAACTCACAATTTTCTTACTATCCATGTCCTGAAAGTGGTAGGTGCAGTACTTGGCAGAAAATCCAGGGCTGTCGGACTGTCCATTGCTGGCTAGCCTGAATCGTTTCCCTTTGAATGTACTTGCTAGAGACAATTGTTCACTTTTCCAAGCATCACTAATGGCCGGAAACAGATAATCATGTTGGTATTTGTAGTACTGCGTTTTAGAAATAAAATAGAGTCCCACAAACTGAAAGAAAGACTCTGACTTTCTAAAGCTGGACCCACTAAAAAGTGAGGCAGCTGCACACAGTAGATTGCCTGCTGGCAGCTTCCCCAGCATCGGTTATGCAGACCATGAGAACGCATGATTTAATCTACAGGCGGCATGTATTTTGACCTTACTGCCTTGTTTTTGACGAGTCACATGAATCAATGGCTCTCCACATACTTCCCCTCCAACTGAATGCCCACATTTCAGCATACTTATAATATCCATCAAACAACTGTCGAATACTATGTATTTGCCCTCTTTCATTAGACTGTCATCCGGCGTGAAAGTTGTTTCGGACTGTGGCGTTGAGGACATATCAACAAATTTGAAAGAGATATCGCTGATATCAAGTTCTGATGCGTCGTTGGGTGCTGCTGCGGGTTCATTCTCTGTCATTTCAACATCTGTTACTTCAGCATTGATGGGAGAACACAACAATGTCGACAGCTTTTTGGGTGGCATTTTTTTGGCGGGTGTAGATTGTGTGAATTGATACATTCAGTATCATCTTCTTTTGGTGGTGCGGTCGAACTGTAGCAATGGTCCAATAAAACTTTACTGGATTCTCCGGACATATTCAATTCATGTTCTGGCCATTGGACATGAGCATCTCGAATCTCAACACGCCGCGTCTGAATTAATAGTTCCTCCATAGTGTAAATGGTCTGGGAAGCAACATCTCTCATTTGCTTCACTGTCTGTGTATGTATAGTTCGTACACCCACGGGTAACTAGAGGGCAGATTGGAAAAGGGATGTTCATTTTAAACACAATATAAAGTATAGTACAATTGACAGGAAAAAAACATAATATAGTCCCCAACACAAAACAATTTCTAAAATTATGAACTGTTTGTAACTAACCTTATTTTTGTTTCTTTTCTTTGCAACTTTCTTGACTCGAACTTCAACATCTGCACGCTGTTGCTCCGATTCATTTCCGCATGTCTTCCCTTCCTCAACGACTATATTTTCTGTATCTGCATAGACAACACGGAATGACGCTCCATCGACTCCCTGAAACATAGTACTTTCATTACTATGTATCACAATATTGAAAACATAAGACACACGTGAGAACGAACACTCAGGTACATCTCAATAGCTAAACACAAATTAAACATTCTGTAGAACAATCAAACGACAATTATTCGAGCTCTGATGATCTAGTTCGATGGAACTGTCAGTATCCATACCTCTGGCTCCGCATGGACTGCCATGAATGGTTGTATTGGAGAGGAGGCATCAGCAACTCCCTGAAACACAGTACTTGCATTAGTATGGTTTTCAATATTGGAAACATAACACACACTTGGGGTCGACGGCACAGGTACATATAAAGAGATAACCACAAATGATGCATTGTCTAAAATAATCAAGGAATATTTAAATATGATCAGATTTCATCGACTTATTTCTCTGATTTATTTACATCTGCATAATCTAAATGGGATGTTGTTATTGTAGTTGAAGCTCCGTCGTCTCCCTGAAACACAGTACTTGCGTTAATAGGGTAGAAAGTGTAGCAAATGGAATCACATTATATGATGAGGCTCGATGGAGCTGTCAGTATCCATACCTCGTGCTGCCGAAGAATATGTAGGGATCTTGTAAATGTAGTGCGCACTTCCGAAAGCTGTTGCGCCGATTCGTATACGCAAGTTCCCGCTTCCACTTCCTCTGGAATTACTTGAATGTCAGACTCTGCATCAAGTGCAGGTGTTGACGCTCCATCAACTGCCTGAAAGATAGTACTTGCATTAGTAAGGATTACAATATTGAAAACATAACACACACTTGGGGTCGACCGCACAGGTACATATCAATGGCTAACCACGAATGAAACATTGTGTAGAACAATCAAACGACAAGTATTCCAGCACTGATGATCTAGTTCGATGGAGCTGTCAGTATCCATACCTTGTGCTGCTGAAGAACATCTAGGGATGTTGTCAATGTGGTGGACGCTTCAGCATCTCCCTGAAAGACAGTTCTTGCATTACTATGGATAACACTAATCATAACTGAAAACAAACACCAGTGGACGATAACTAAGCTGTATATCAATTGGAAAGCACTAACCAAACATTCGGTAAAATAATTACACGATACAATAAAAATATTACTTGACATGAATAAAACAAGTCTGTAGCGGAATAGCCAAGCAAGATTACCTGATAGGCGCTAGAAGTGGTTGATAACTGCGAGCATGTCACGGATGTAGAATTTTCTTGCTTCAGATTCAAAGGATAGTCAAGCAGTTGTAAAGGTAAATTATTGATTGATAATGAAATGCCAATATTAAAAATTGCCATGTAAGGAGACAGAATACTTGAGAGTAATGCTATTGAAAATGCGCAATATAGCACAGTTCCCTGTGCCCATATATAGATTTTGTTTGTGGGTTATGAAATCGAAAAAGAATATATTGATGAATGTCATTATTCAAAAAGCTATACACTCATATCAATGTCGAAGGTATTACAAGGGACACAACACCTAAAATATCAATGAATCCATTCGGCTACCTACACACAACCGCAAGGCCTAAAGCTAAATCCGGACACTTGACTCACCAGTGGCGAAATGTGGACGAATAGAGTGGGAATAGCGTTCGCGAGCAATTTTCGTGTAGTTCGCCGTTTATTCTTCTTTGTTACCCAAGATGTTGTGTACATGTTCGAGGAAAAGTGCCGGCTGCAGATCACCCCTCTTGTCCTCTAAGACTTGTTGGACTCTACTTTCCAGCTCATCCAGTGGATATCCGCAATGTCTGACCCATTCTCTTATTCGATCAACAGTTTCCGGGAATACATGCATTGTAGTGCCTTCAGATTTAGCATGGGTCTTCGAAGGGCAACCACTAATGGAACATGCAGGCATTGTTGAAAATTCTGAAAAGTAAATATCGACATTATTATACAATTTTGATGAATAAAAATGTGATACAAAAGTAAATGAACCATACAATGTTCAATGCAAGGTTTGTTTTGGTCGCAGGAACTATACCAGTTCATCATGTGCGGCTTAGTATGTGATGTGACTAAACTCTGAACATGTGACTCGTCCCTTGGATGTTCTGTCTTGCACAAGAAGGAAACATGCTTACATTATAGACTGGACCCCCGAAGGATGCAATTCAATGACAATTGACACAGATGAAAATAAATAGATCTAATGATAGCATAACAATGGAAACTCAAGACAATATCAATGAGACCAATGAACATAGCACTATTGAGAACTCTACTCGCAAATAGATAGCAATTTAAAAATCAACGAAATATGACTAGGATACAAGGCCTTACCTTGACCAACAAACAGTTGGATTCATCAAGCAGAGCAGTATGTTGCAGGAGAACAGGTAGATGGCCACAGGTAGCACACTGACAAGTTTGCTCGAAGCGGTCACAGAAGTTCACGGATAGCATGACGACGAGCAGATAAGCATAGATCTCAGTGGTTCTCAGGTAGCACGTTCAGGAGTTGACTTGCAAAGCACAAAGATGTTCTCATAAGATATATCAAGTGGTTTATAAAGTATTACAAACAGGGGTGTGTTTGTGAATGAATGACGTGTGTATGTTGTGGTATTATGTGGTTTGCCGGGGGCCGGCCAGCGTGAGCGAGGGGTCCTGGCCAGACACACTGGGTCTGAGGAGGCCATGTGAACGATGGGCCCTTGGCGTGGGATACCTTTTGAAGTGTACATGCTGTTTGGCACCTTGGCCGTTCGCACCCCTGACAGCCCCCCATGGCAGTGCGCATCCACTGGCGCGAACCGCCTTTGATAGAGGGGGTGGGATGGATGGGCCTGGGGCGTGCAGGTAAGGCACAGGAAGACTGCTGAATGGAGACACACTTATGTGGATTGCAGGGGGGCGGCCTGCTTCAAGGGGGAGCCCTGCGTGGAGACACAGAGTCTGAGGAGGCCATGTGAGCGATGGTCCCTTGGCGTGGGATACCTTTTGAAGTGTACATGCTGTTTGGCACCTTGGCCGTTCGCGCCCCTGACAGCCCCCCATGGCAGCGCGCATCCACTGGACTTGTTGTTATGGACTTTTGTTTTTGTTAAACTAACCACTTTTTTTATACTTTATATAGTTATACTTCGCCTTTGATAGGGGAGGGGGGGCTGGATGGATTGATGGACCGGTCGGCGTGCAGACAAGGCACAGGAAGACTGCTGAATGGAGACACACTTGATTCATTTAAAAAATCGAAACAACCGTTGTTAAAATATATGTGGTGTTTTATTTTTTGATGGCACAAAAATACAAAACTTTACACATTGTACAAGTCAGGTTGCAGCACAGCGAGGGAAAATCCCCTGTACTGACCGCTGTCACTCAGGAAAGTTTCTCTTATGGCACGAACGGCACAGGCGGGTATTACTCTTCGAACGCGGTGTCCAAGCCTCCCGTGAAGCCACCTTTTAAAGGAACGATAGGCCACCAGCCAGTACCACCTGTGAAAAATAATGATACAAACTGTATTTAAATGACCAAGATAAGTTGATTAAACGTTTGTTGTCAATGACAATTCTTGTAACTAATGGCATTCTGCTCGGACAAATGCTATCTAGACACTGCACACTATTGAATGACTTTCATGCGTTACAATGATATGTAGATGTAATTTTGGATATAGGAGACCACCATGAAATAGTAGTGGCATCACAAGCAGATTATACTTACTCGTTACTCGGATTACGAGGACGAACAGTTGCGCAAAGTGGACTGTGTGAGGCAGGCTGCCCTGAAGTCTGGCAGCTCGGTGATGCATTGCGGTCGTGGCTCGCCTTCCGAAATGTAGGCCACGCATCCCGAGTTTTCACAGCAGCAGCAGTTCTCCTCCTCGGTTGGCATTAGCTTGCACCGATTGCATATGCACCAGGTGGAAACACCGTCCATGCGACTAGGTCCAGTGTCTTTACCCGTTTATTCGTCCTGCCAACTGCCATCCGAAGCCCCATTGTTTTCGCGTGTTTCCCTTTCCAGTAGTTCCTCCTCGGTATACTCGGGAATCTACATGTAGGGCATTATTGTAGCCACTGTGTGGTAAACAAACTAAAATAATTTATAGCGATGGTACAGGTGTTCACACGGGCTACAAGCAGCAAAGGTAGCTGACCAGAGCACAGAAACTAGTCACAGAATACTCAAAGTAACACAGAGAGAGGAATGGAATCGAAAATCTGCTGCTGTGTGTTGTGAAACGGTCTGTTTATACTTATTGAGGAAAGAGGCGTCTTGCCATTTCCATGGTGACATGTCTTTAGCTGAAGCGCAGCGATTGTTGACACGAGACGTGCTTTGGCGTTGTGAAATGGGCGGTACGCGTCTGCTGAGGACAGGCTCAGAGGCTGGGGATATGATTTAGTGCCGCAAAAGCAGGTCAGCCAGGGCGATGGGGCAAGTGATAGGATTATCACAAAATGGCAGCGCCCTGGTGCCTGTTTTCCCGTGCGTTTAATGGATGAAAACTCGAGTAAGGTCCATAGGAAATTTTTCTAAAATCGAGCGACTTAGGCTTAAAAACACATTGCCGACCTGTAGGGACAATAAAAAATGTTGACTGAACCATTCCTTTAAGCATAATTCTGAATAGGATAGTTATCCAAGTAGCTCTTCACGCACCCGAAATTGAAGAAACTGTTCACAGTGAGTGAGGGCCAAACAGTTCCAAACTTTAACAAGGGCAGGACAAATGTCCTTGTCACCATAAGACTGTAGGTTGGCGAGTAACTTCTTTTTTCGCCTAATTGAGGATTTCCCTGAACTCGTAGGGAGACCTGTCGGTGTTGACGTCCTCACATTCATCAGAGACCCAGCTAATTCTGCGCAAATGAGCATACTCTTGCATGTATCGTGATGCAAGTCGAACTTTCTAGCCATCAACAGAACGATCTGAGAAGATTTTAACTTTCCACCGAGAGACAGATCGAGAAAGTAGTGCAAGAGACTTTACTTTTGTTATATTGGCAAGGACACAACATGTCTTCAGGAATTAAACAAATCAAATGCATCGATTGGGAACTCACATATTTTGAACATGCACAGTAAAGAGACTTGCTGAATTATTGCCTGATTTTGACACTTCCCATAGCCTACCAAGAGAACTGTGTCCAGCGATAATAGACAATCCATTGTTCAGACAAAGGGGGACAATTGTTTTAAGTACCTGCAACACACAAACAGAACCAGCAGAATCCCGAAATAATATTGTCTAAGAGTGTGTTAAAAGTTACCATCTTTCAACGGATGATCGAGATGGGGATTCAAAGCAGCAACCTCGTCCTCCTTCAGGAGGAGAGACGTCCGCATTTTCCTAGAACTAAATGCTGCAGATTAACCTACAGGGGTATCATTGTTTTACTGTCACTGACGATTGGAACTGCATTTTTTATTGGGGCACAAAGCATTCCAATTCCAGTGCACCCACCTAATGATTCACGCATGAAGCCTACAAAGGCACTCAGACCTTACATAGGGCCTCATTACACGGTAGGAAGTAACTATGGCGCTAATAGCGCCATGGCTGCCTCCAAAACCTTACCAACTCCGCCCTGGTGAATGGAGCTATTACCGCCCCATTACAAGGTTGGTGGGACCGGTAATTCCCCATTCACCAGGGCCCTTCCCCATTCCCATTTGAGACCCGATAGGGCTCAATGGAAATGGTGAAGGTGCTAATAACGGTACTGCAATTTGCGGTACAGTTATTAGCTCTAAAGTCCCTTTGTGGGTCCTGTCCTTAATGCCTGGAAAAACCAGGCGTTAAGGGAGGACCCACAAAGGGAACTCGTAGTAGGGCGGTAGGGGATTACCGGCACCGGTGCCCTTACCGGTGCCGGTAATCCCCTACCGCCTACCGTGTAATGAGGCCCATAGTCATTCCAGTCTCTAGGAGGTCTGATGGTGGAATTAATGAACTTGAGATGGATGTGATCAGCAATGACACAAACACAATTGGGGTAACAAGCAAATCGAAAAGCCGGAGACAGAGTCGGCAGAGTATGAATGTAAAAAAGCTAATGACAACCAAATGCATGCAAACACTGAATGCACACACGCCAGGCCTAGTGTCAATAACTACAGAACCACTGGTCAAAAAAGAGGGGAAGGTTGGATTACCAACAATGACAAGCTCTATGATTAGATGAGTTGGAGAATAAACAGAGACAACATTGACAGGCACACGTGATCAAATGAAGGGGTTAAGTACAAGTTCTACACTACAGCCATATACTGGACCAATGACAGAGTAGATATGGACATTTTTAACCAAAAGAAAAAGAATGCAAGAGGGGAAGGAAAGAATTGCTAGACTTTCCTCCACTTGACTGGCACAGATAAAGATGCCTGCATCATAGACAGGATGCCAGAGAATCCTCCAGCAAGAAGAAGCCATACAGATGCATTGAAGGATGTAGTTATAGCGAACTACATGAAAATGTTAAGAGTCAAGAGAAGCATACAAGGAGATGCCAGTGAACTAAACAATTACTTGGACAGCACAGCACATTTGGGAAACAACATCTGGTACCAGCACATGAAAGAAGTTGGAAGACGAAGTTCAGAGGGGGAATGCTTTGTTTGTGCACTCCTACCGTACAGACTGGGAAATTCCAATATCGTCGTAGCTGTAGAAATTGATGTCCAGACAGCACACTCTCTATCACACGTAGCAATGTGCAAGACCAGAGGCCAGTTCATGGGTAGTGATGCCTCACTGAAATTTGCAACTGAACCAACCGATCCAAATGAAGATGATTATGTCCAGGATATAAAGACAAGAAACAATGGAAAGACAAACACATTGTGATCAGATATGAGAAGCCTGGAGTGAAAGGAGCAGAAATCACAAGAGAAGCAAACTAGAATTTAAATATCCTAGGAACAACTCCAGAAGAGGCTCGAAGTTGGAAAAACAGAGGCCAAATGCAGATTTGGGGAACAGTGCTTTCGCCAGATGGATGGGAGAAAGGAGAAGTGATTTGCAGAGCATGGATGGTCCTTGGTCAATACGAGCCTACCATCAACATAGTGCGAAATAGATGCAAGCCATTGTGGTCAAAGCATGCAAAACTGCTGACATGGGTCGAAGACAGAGGAGGACCCTTGCATATAGTGCCACTGGAAAGCCCAAAATTCTGCTTCAGGAATAATGGCACTAGAAAGATGGGAGAAAATCAGAACTGTGGGCGAGTTTTTGATGCTCCAGGAATGGTACATGGAACTGCAATAATTATGGACCATTACTGGGCATTTGGATCCAAAGCATACATCAGACTTCCAAAAAACTGGGGAGGTATATGCACAATAGTGAATGTCCATGTTCCAGCATTGGTGATCCCAAAAAGTGACCTGAACATTGACAGTTTCCCGAAAAGCAGATGCTCACCTGAGGAAGAAGAGACCTGTGGAACTGCTGAATCGAATGAAGAGAGAGAATAACTTTTCTGCCAAATCAGAAGAAGCTTGTCATGCAATCTCATATAAACACAGGCTATTCAGCCTCACTTCATCAGTGTTCATGCTAAGATTTCAGGTTGGAACAAATACTAAATGGTTGCAGATAACCAGATGGGAATTACTGCAAACCATCAACACGACCATAAAAGGATTCAACGCAATTAAAGAAGACTTAAGGGCAATCCGACTGATGACTCTCCAGAACAGATATGTACTTGACATGATCACATCTATGAATGGAGGTGTTTGTGCAAAAATTGGAGAATCATGTTGCACATTTACACCATCTCACGATGAAGAAAATGGAACCTTAACAGAAGCCATAGGTATTCTGACGAAACTACAGAATCAAATGATTGATGAAACTGACGAAGTAGACGACTACAGTTGGCTTGGATCACTATTTCCATGGGTTCCACAATGGATGGCGGATGCCTTCAAATTCCTAGGAGCCCTGCTAGTGATGATATTGCTAGGATTCTATGTTATCAAGATAATAATCTCTCAGTGCCAGAAAACTGTGAAAAAAGCCAAAGGGATGAAGATCATGATTGATGTTGAGCCAGGATGGAAGCCCAAAGACCTGACTGATGAGGAAATCAGAAACTTTGTGAAGGCCAGCATTCATGCACCAGAAGGAACAACGCTTCTATATCCCAGGAAGCATAGAAATGATGTGGGAAGGTGGGTTTACTGCAGCCCAAATTGACAGTGTCAACTAATTACATGGAACAAGGATCAACACGTGAGAACAGCAGAACGTTTAAAAGGACCCCAAATATACATTTCTTCAGACCATCATGTATAGACCCAGAAGTTGAAGAAAGAATGGACCCAAGTAATGAAGTAAAAGGGAATACAGAGGAACCAAAGAAGGTGGATCCAAAGGAAAAGATGAAAGTGGTCAATGAATTGCCCAGAGGGGGGAGTGCAGAGGAGGTCCCAATTACAGCCCACACTCCAACTGGTAATTTTAAAGTACCAGGAATGTTCACGCCGAAATATGTGATGTATGATGAGCAAATAAACCATCAGAGAGCCGCAGTGGGGCTCTGTCCAGTACCTATCAGAATAACAGCACATATTGAAGTACTGATACCAAGGAAACCATGGACAGTAAAGTACCCATTGAGAAAATATTATCAACAAATGAAACGAAATGAAGATCGTCTAAGTACAGTCCCTGAAGAAACCAAAAATGTCTTAATGGAAGAAGAATGGTGACGACACACGAACCCGGACTGACTCTCATGTAGAAGATATGACGACCAGAGAATGACATAAAGAGACAAAACGCCATGGTCCAGGGAAATCGTGCACCTAAGGTACAAGGACAATGTCACATGTAAGAAGCTTAAGCCATGAGCATGATGAAGATATTTGACCAGTTTACGCATGTACATATGCTTGGAACTGCAAGAAAGCTAAGAAAATCATGCAGCTTGCTATGCTTAGTAGAAAGATACCACCTATACATATCTACCTCAAAAGAAGCACACCATTTTGCTTCAATTGTGCTTTGATTGGTAACTTTTAAAAGAGATTCTTGCACACCATTGATACATGAATGATCGTTTGGCAAACCATATCACTATTCCATTACACCATCAGACAAGGAACGCACAGTGTTGAGGAGATGGCCAATGGCGTGAGCGTCAGAATTAGACCATAGTGATGGCCCACTGGAGATGCAAAGGGGATGAGGGACTCAGAGATTTAAATTCAAGGATCTCGTGGAGAATTAAGGGCCAGCTCTGTATGTAGGGATACAGTTATGGGAAAGGGGTAGGGAGATTTACTGTTGGGAAGTGTTCAGGAAATTCTGAAATCTGCTGAGTGGGTGTTAAGGGGTGGTCTGTATGGTATCCAGTCATTTTACCAAAAACAAGAGAGGTAAGTTTTAACAAGTACCATAATACCGAAAAGAATACCCAAAATATGAATAACATATGTATATGGTAGTGGGGTAGGGGTTTACATGGGTGGGGGTGTGTTTAAAAGGATAGGAAAAAGGAGGGTTTGGGAGGGCCAAATAAAAATAACAAAAATCAGTATTTTGGCTTCGTTGAAATTTACCACTCTGATTTTACCTTTGGAAAATCACATACAACCGTCTGTATGTGACAGGGTAACGTTGATAATGTTAGTGGATATGAGCACAGTATGGGGTATTTCTGTAGGATTTGGGTGCTTGAAACCTCATGTGGAGATGAGGGCATGAGGGTGTGCTGAAAGTGGACACTTTTGATAATGTGAAACAAAGATGCAGAATCTTAAACATTCTCCCACAGGTTGGACCGCGAAAAGAGAGTAAAAGTTATACAAATGGTCTTCTAGCATAGTCAAACTCAAGCATGAAATGACTTGGAAATCCAAAACCGATCAGTATCAGACACTATACACATATTCCCAAAACACCAAAATTCACCATGCTCTTTCTCAGCCAGATCCACATCCCTTTAAGAGAATGGGTACAGTATCCAGAGGCCTCTCATCAATATAATCAATCTGTGAGAAGGAGTTACGTGCTTAAGAATACATATGTAATACCTTGCAGGATGAGAATGGGTGCAGTATCCAGAGGCCTCTCATCAATATAATCAATCTGTGAGAAGGAGTTACGTGCTTAAGAATACATATGTAATACCTTGCAGGATGAGAATGGGTGCAGTATCCAGAGGCCTCTCATCAATATAATCAATCTGTGAGAAGGAGTTACGTGCTTAAGAATAAATATGTAATACCTTGCAGGATGAGAATGGGTGCAGTATCCAGAGGCCTCTCATCAATATAATCAATCTGTGAGAAGGAGTTACGTGCTTAAGAATACATATGTAATACCTTGCAGGATGAGAATGGGTGCAGTATCCAGAGGCCTCTCATCAATATAATCAATCTGTGAGAAGGAGTTACGTGCTTAAGAATACATATGTAATACCTTGCAGGATGAGAATGGGTGCAGTATCCAGAGGCCTCTCATCAATATAATCAATCTGTGAGAAGGAGTTACGTGCTTAAGAATACATATGTAATACCTTGCAGGATGAGAATGGGTGCAGTATCCAGAGGCCTCTCATCAATATAATCAATCTGTGAGAAGGAGTGACGTGCTTAAGAATAACTATGTAATACCTTGCAGGATGAGAATGGGTGCAGTATCCAGAGGCCTCTCATCAATATAATCAATCTGTGAGAAGGAGTTACTGCTTAAGAATAAATATGTAATACCATGCAGGATGAGTTTAGCCTGCATGCATTTTTTAAAGATAAGTCAATTTTCATTATTTCATGATTGCTGTCGGCATTTAGCTTTGTTTTGCAACACATACTTTAACACAGTTTTGGGTCACTATCTCCTCAGCAATGATTGAAAATGCTTTTTTGTTAGGCAAGAAAAGATTCATCAACAGTACCTCGTCTCCTTCGCGCTCTAGTTGTAACATTTACCATTTAACATCTGTGACTTTAACAACATATTCATTTAAACTGCAATGCTTTCGTTGATAGGATACTCACACATTCTGGCTTCCGGAGAGCACATAATGGTATTCTGTACCTATCGCCACCGTAGACAATTTTAAGCCCTGCCACGGGTCAAATATGTTATGAATAGATGTACTATGTGTGCATTTACCATCACTGCAATTTGTTTTGGTGGTTAATCCACTAAATTACAAGTGAGAGGGTGACGATGTTAGTCCCCATTTAGGAATCGCTAGGACTCCATATAGGGTTGGAGCATTTACTGTGGTTGCTTAATCTTCCCTTCCCAGTGAACATGGTTTACTGCTTTGTCGGCAGGCCACAAACCAACAAACACATTTTACCTTTTGCTGAAAACCAGGTAAAGGGGTGGGGTGTCCAAATCTCATGTAGCCAGTAATGTCCAGCGGATCCTAACCGGTATCTATGCAAATTTTTGTGCAGATTGGTGAAAATGTGTGGAATTGTATGAGGAACAATGCTTCGCTAAACCACAAACCCACAAGCACATTTTTATTTTTGCTGAAATCTGGGGACAGGAGTGGGGCATCCAAATGTCAGGTATCCAGTAATGTCCAGAGGGTCGTAACGGATAACTATGGTAAATTTGGTGCAAATTGGTGAAACTGTGTGGAATTGTATAAGATAACAACCCCACACACACGTTTTGACTTCTATATATGTATAGACTAGCAGAAGCACCCGTTCTCCGTACAGGTTCTGTACACAGGCATGATAACACTGGTCCTGTAGGCCGCTGTTCCGATTTGTTTATCGCTTGATGTGCTTTGCACCCTGAAGCAATCTGCACTGAGAATGGGCACATGTGGCTGGCTGACATACCCTGGAGCAAACGTTGGGGAGGCGAGAGTTGGTGTGCTGCCGCATACTGGGCCCTTCTGTGCTTTCTCCCCACCTTTTGGCTCACCCTGGCGTGGTGCAGCTTGTTGCGGTGCATTGCAGTGCAAATATCTTGGAAACCGTGCATCCCAGAGACTGGGCCTCAAGTTTTGTTCCTCGTGTCAGGTCCGATCCTTCCGTGACCACATTGATGTTTCCCGATTTCCAGCAACCACCTCATGTGTGAAGGTGTTGAAATCCGGGGAAAGTGGTGGGGTGTCCAAATGTCATGTAGCTAGTAATGTCCAGTGGGTCCTGTCCTAACAGGTAACTATGCAAAATTTGGTGCAGTGTGTTGAAACGATGTGGAATTGTATTAGGAACAACGCTTAGCCAAGCCACAAACTTACAAACACATTTTGACTTATGCTGAATTCTAGGGAATGGGGTGGGGTGTCCAAATGTAATGTAGCCAGTAATGTCCAGAGAGTCCTAACAGGTATTTATGCACAATTTGGTGAAGATTGGGAAACAGTGTGGAACTGTATAAGGAACAATGCTTTGCCACAAACCCACAAACACATTTTGACTTGTGCTGAAATCTATTTATTAATTTTTGTACACCTAAATAATCACTTCATTCAGGCCTACAATATGACTCTTGGTTTTAACAATTAGCGACTTTTCAAGGGATATTAGCACATGGAAATTGTCACTGACCTTCTCTTGGACAATCATAATGTTTAGAGTGGAGTCAATAACTACTGGTATTGACTGCATTCTAAACATTCTGGGCCCAATTAATGGATTTTTTTGCATGGTTCAAAGTGACTTTGCACTGCAGAAAAGTGACTTGCACTGCCGACATATGTCTTCAGAAGAAAACAGGGAAACAAAAATGCAATTTTCAGGCAAGATTTTGGGCCTCATTACGACTCAGGCGGTAAGGGGTTTACGGCAGCGTAAACAGCGCCGACCCTTACCGCCTGATTCCGAGGTCCCTTAGCGCCATGGCGGATTTAACACCTGCTGGTGTTAAAATCCATGGTGCTAAGGGACCATGTTGTTAATTACGCCACCGTAATTTACGGTGGCGTAATTAACGCCTTCCCCACTCCCATTATGCCCTATGGGGCAAAAATGGGAATGGGAAAGGGTAAATGGGGATTGGGGACTTACCGCCCCGCCGACCTCGGAATGGGGCGGTAAGTCCGCCAACCACCATGGCGTAAACATAGTTTACGCCATGGTGGTAAAGGTACGACCCAGGCGGTAACTTACCGCTTGGGTCGTAATGAGGCCCTTTGTTTCAACAAGACACTTCCTCTCTGGGAGGACCTTTTTATTTGCTGCAATATTCTATTTAACACATGAAATAGAAAGTTAAAAAAGTTGGATCATGCTTTCACTTTCTTATAGAGAAAACATTTACTTTGACATGATAGTTCATGCATGCTCATTTTAAATCAGTTCCAATTCACCCAAGTTGTAATTAAAATGCTTAACTTATGAAGTCAATGGGCCTCATTTCGAGTTTGGAGGTAGCCATGCCATCATTACCGGCATAGCTACCTCCAAACTCGTGTACGGGTCCCAAATAAGGGAATTACAGGGCCATTCCAACTTTTGGGTGCCCGGTAATTCCCATTTTTGGGACCCGGTACGTCCCCATTCCCATTAAGCCCCAATAGGGCTCAATGGGAATGGGGAGGATGTTAACAACGGACCCATTAATGAGGGGTCCGTTGTTAGCATCCTGGTCTGCTCACGGGTGCCAGAATGCACGTCTGACCAGACCAGACGTGCATACCGCCACCCGCAAGCAAATTCGTAATATGGCAGGCCGGTATGAACGGTGCCGGTACATTACCGGCACCGTTCATACCGCGACCGCCAGGGTCGTAATGACGCCCAATGTCCATAGTGAGGGCTGAGTGGACACCACTTATTTTGCTCTCTTGAATGAGTTAATCAAACTTAATAAAAGAATAAAGGTTATTTGGTCCTGTTGCCAGATGCCTCCCCGTTCGCACTGTGGGGTGGTACAAACTAATAATAAACAAGTGACTGGGTTGGTTCTCCCAGTCGGCTGGAAGGACTTACGTGGAAATCCACTCCAGTTATTTCTTTGATTTGTCACATTATATATTCATGTTCATTGAAAATTCTTGATCAACTTTATCCGTTCAGATATTTATTTATTTTTTTATTTATTTTTTTAGATATAGTTGTCTTTATTGTTCAAAACCACTTTACGGTAGGCCTATTGCAATTATTATTGCGTCTAATGCATTTCGGTCTTTATATGACCTTCTTCAGGAACTGTTATAAGAATATAGAAATTAATAATAATGATAATGAATGAAGGGTAAAATAAATGCGTCATATGATTTAAAGATTGTTAATCATATCACTTCAAACCATTCAAAAATGTACCTGTGGTTACAATTTCCTTGTATTCTTGGCTTTGTTCTTAAATTCTTTACTTTGGAAAAATGTTTCTTAAAAAGGAATGTAATTATTCATGTTTCCTTTAACTTGTTTAACATTTGAGTGAATAACACAAACAGAAGTTGAACACTGAAGAGGTTGTTATGCAACTACAAGTACGAGTGATAGACATGTGCTGTCAAGAAAGGAACTAATGGGGGGCGTGGCCGAGCGCCAGGGAAGATGGCCGTTTAAGAGAGCCGCTCCGCCTCCAAAAAATGTCAACATTGCATTAAGCCTTTTTTTTTGCATAAACGTAACTTTTTATGAATGTTCCTTGCTGCGTTGCTGGTCCGCACGGGATTGTGGAGTTTCTGCAGTGGTCCAGTGTCATGAAGAGCTTCTCTGAGAGCAGCATCCCGTCCTGCTGAGAGGCTCCGTGAATAAAACTGAAACACGCCACCCCTCATGTGGAGAGGTGCAGAATCGCGTTTCAAGTGACGCGGCAGCTTGGACCTTGCATTACGGGCACCATTCCTCAGACTACGCCACCTGTGGCGTAAAAAAAAATAAAAGTAAATAACAGTTAACTTAGGATCACAAAAGAAAGGAGATCTATAGGAGCACACATTAGACAGAGACACAGAGAAAAAGGTGAGAGGATAAGGAGGAGGGGGAGGAAAGAAGGGGATAGAAGAAAAAGATGAAGGAAAAAAGTTTAGAGATAAAAACAAAAATAACAACAAAATATATGTAATAGTGGAAGGGGAAAAGAGAAATATATTGCTGAAATATAGATTTCACAATAAGTAAAGCAGAATATTAAACAATGACAAAGAAGGACTACTGACAATAAAGGAAATATATATTCTCAAAGACTAACGTTATCAAGCAGCATAAATACCACTTCCCTTCTGTTTTTTCATAATCAAATAAAGGTCTCTGCACTAAATACTTCTCTCCTCTAAATATTATAAAGAATTGCCACGTTAATCACTCCAACAATCTACATCTGCTAACTACACAGCATGGATTATTAACCCCCAACTTCTTCGCCTCCTCATAGAAAACATCAATAGCTCTCATCTCATGTTTTTAGCTCCACAGCTTTGACTGCTTGCTCCTCTCCTTATTATTATATACTGTGCTGGTAGATTGCTTCTGGATTCCATTACGCTATTATAAATCCCTATATGATCTCTTCATACTTTTAAGTCTCCATAGTCTGCGCCTTATTATTCTCTGTCTTTCCATTTTGGACTCTTTATGTAAGAGTAAGACAGTATAAATAATATGGATGTAATAAATGCATACTATGAGACATCATAGAAAATAAATACAAAAAGACATCGCCAAACACTTTCAAGTTAAGAAGTCACTCCAACGTATTACAAAAAGGTGTTCACACAATTGGATGCAAGCTGAATGTTGTTCTGACATACACCTATTTTCAAATCTTTACCTCAGTTAAACGCTCCAATCAAAAATCTCAGTCAATAATTATCAACAATGGCAGCTAACAAAGCTAATAAAAAAAATGCATACTCTGCAAAAATGCCACCTCCTCTTAAACAAATCTTAAAAGACCAAAAAGTCACTCACCACCTCCACTAGGCATTTCCGATCCTGCCATTGAAGCCATTCTTGCGGAAATCAGATCAAGCACCTGTAATTACATCCTTTTGCCTCACAGAAGTGAACAAAACTGGTAGCAGATGGAAGCTTAATAATTTCTTCCTACATGATCCACAGTGTAATCAATCAGTTCAATCATTCATCCAACAATATTTCATTAATAATCAAGACTGTGATACTTCTGTTCTTAACAATTGGGATTCGTTCCAAGCAGCATTAAGAGATCACATTATGGCCCTCTACGGTAGGAATAAGAAACGTAGGAAAAAACACCTAAATGACCTTTATTACAAACTTAAGCAAGCCGAGCAATGCTAGTATTTAGACTCTGGCTCGACTAACCTATGGCAGGTCATAATGTTACATTTTGAAATTAATAAAGAAATTACAGAACTTGCAGTGGGAACAATATTTAAATATAAAACAAAGATATATCAAACATCAAATAAAGCGGGCAAAATTCTTGCTTCTTACTTAAAAACCAAAGAAGAAAAGTTTCACATTTCCCATATTGAGGATACTCAGGGCATATCTCCTCATCGTTCTGATGAAATACATGACTGCTTCAGGAAATTCTATACTGATCTTTATACCTCAGAATGTTCTATTCCTAATGATAATATTGAATCCTTCCTTAAAAGTATCAGTCGTACATCATACCCTCGAACAGACCCTTCTCACCTTGATAAAGATAATACATCCTCAGAGATTACTAAAGCCATTCATGTCCTGGGCAAAGGGAAAGCACCTAGCCCAGATGGGCTATCCACTGAATTCTACATCAATTTATTTAAAGCATTAACCCCAAAACATAAAACACTATTCTCATACTTTATATCCCAAAAATCATCTTCTGGTTCATTCTCAGAAGCTTTACTTATCATATTCCTTAAACCAGACAAAGACCCTTCACTCACCAGTAACTATTGACCAATTTCCCTTATCAACATTGAAAGTAAAAGTTTTGCAAAAATACTAGCAAATAGAATCGAATCCTGACTCCCAATCCTGGTTAAAGCAGATCAAACTGGTTATGTGAAAGGATGCAAACTATCCTCTAATGCTAGACTGCTACTCAATGCCATTAACCTAGCAGCTAAAGACAAAAAAGATAGACAAGGCTATGCTGCCATTGCATTGGACGTGGAAAAAGCTTTTGATCGTGTAGATTGGAACTTTATGTTTGTTGCAAACCCTACGCTGGCACGGATGTGGTGAGAATTGTATATCACTTTCTTTGGGGAGCAAAAGAATTGAGCCATCCAAACTCAAAGCACCTTATGAAATAGGCGGTGTTAGATTTCCAGACTTTAAGCTATATCATTCTGCATTTCTCATAAAGCAATCTCACCACTGGTTCACAGATCCCGAAATCTCTGATACTCCTACATGGTGCACATTAGGAAACCACCACACAGTTCATCCTTATAACATCACTGATATATATATCTATATATATATATATATATATATATATTTTTTATTATTTTTTTTAAACATACCTCCAAGAACATCTTGGACTCTATTAAAGCATCCGTCACAGCCCTACAAACCTTTCTCTTCCCCCATACCAAACTCCCAATAAGTACCTTTCCCCTTTACTATGTCACAACAAGAATATAGTAATTAATAATAAGGTCCTTAATCGTAAATCATGGATTAAAAAAGGAAATAGATTCATCCAATACATTATAGATGGTCCTTCTATTATCTCCTTCCTGCAAATTTCATCCAAATTCGCCATTCCCAAAGCTCATTTTCAGTACTACAACAAAATAATTAACTCCTGTATCGATGCACTTAATCACTTCTCCAATGAGATTCTTTCTCCAGATGCCCTCATACTATTACAGCTTACGCGAGGGAGGTGCCCTGCTGCTTAAAGACGGATCAAAAATAGGTAAGACTCCCCAATTGGGGATGTTAAACTCTATCCTTTTGATACCCTTGTACATTACTAAATTGGAAGCAATAGAATTTTGCAGCTGGTATATTTTTTTGTTATTCAGGTCATCTAGAACAACCATTTTATGAGGAGCACACGCAAGATTATAGAAAAGGTATGAGTATTGCCAATTGTTAAATTACAATTTTCGATATACTATGAAAGCAACCAACCCAGTCACTTGTTTATTATTTTATAACGTATGAAGACAACCATGTTATTTAAATACTACAAAATAAAACCACATTTAATTTACTAACTCAGTTTGTCTATTTATTTTACTCACACTTAAAGCAGAATTGTTTACTTCAGCGCAAAAACTCCAAAACATGTATTGCTACCATCATTATGTGCTCATAGCCTTATAGACCTTGGGAGGGGTCATTATCTCTTGGGATAATGACCCTTCCCCAACTTACGGCCCTTGGCATTATCCCACAATAATGACCCCTCCATCAGTCTAAAAGGCTATAGTAAATCACATTGAGGTTGGGGCCTTAGGGAATTGTTGTTAAAACAGACCAGTTGAGTATTGACACTTCAAATTGTCGTTCCACTGTATTTTTTCTTGCATGGACAAAACATGATTGAAACTGTGCGGTGTTGCAATTCATAAATGTCTTTTCAGAGCAGCATTAGGAGAGACCTACATCCAAGTATGTGATGTTCTTTGTAAATCAACCAATGATGCACTTTGCACAGATTGATGCCCTTTGACTAGAGCAATGCCCCAGACAGATTGGGGCACATAACTCACATAAAAAGAGTTCAAGAACCAATTATATAATATTATATGTGTATTTATTTATTGAACATTTGTTAGGCATCTGTACAGCAAAATGGTGTTTCCAGGCCCCACAAGGCTAAACGGGGAGGGAGCAAGGAGGTAAATGACAATTGCAAAAAACAGTAAATAAACAATCAAGGTCCTACATTCGGATGTGCAAGTGCCTGCAAAGGGAAGTGCAGGGGGTGGCAGGGCAGTGGAGGGAGCAAGGTATGGGGTAGTGCTAGAGGGAGCCCGGGATGGAAATGCCACAGGGACCCAGGGTGGAGGACAATTGCTAAGTGCTAGTGTGGAGGGATCCCAGGGGTGGGATGCAGAGCCGCCAGGCAGGGGGCCTGCAAGGGCAGTGCAGAGGTTGGGGAATTTGCTGGTGACAAATGGGTTGGGGCCTGGTAACTAGTGAGATTCATGAGGGACCAGACAGCCAGTCTCAGTGGGATTACCGTGAATTGATCGAGAAAAGAAAAGTCCTACTGAGAAAAGACCGATTTTATTTTAATCTAATTTAATCTAATTTTTATTTTTTGTAATGCGGCGGAGACCCACTGCAGCCCTCCTCCAATTCCCCCTACCTTAACCTGTGCTCTTTTCCCACCCCTCCATCTATTTTTAATAAAAAAATTAACAGAAATCCCTAATAAATGTGACCAAAACAATGTGGTTATTTCTCATTAGGTATTTTTGTATATGATCTTTTCTGCAGATACCGTCTCAGTGACCGTCTCAGTGACCGTGGGGTGATTAGCAGGGAAGGAACAGAGGGAAAGAGGTAAAGAAAAGCAGACTTTGGAGAAGTATAAGGAACTTAAGGAGTGCAGGCTTAAGCCTGAGAGGGGAAGGGAGACTGTTGCAAAGAAAGGCACCAGCCAAAGAGAGAGCGGCCCCCACCCCCATTCTCTGTTTGGAAAAGTGTTTGGCGAGCAAAGAGTTGGAGTTAGTGCAGCAGAGGGCTCTAGCTGGGAGGTATTTCGGGAGAAAAATTTGAGGTAGCGTGGTCCCAGTCCCCAGAAAGCCTTGTGGATGATGCAGAGGGTCTTGAATTCGATCCTCGCAGCCACCAGCAGCCAGTGGAGTGATTTAAGGGTTTTAGAGATAGGGTCCTAAGGCTTGAGGCCAAGGATAAGTCTTGCAGCCCAGTTTTTAGCTGAAGGGGACGTGGGGGGGGGGGGAGATTGAGGAAGAAGCTGTTGCTGTAGTCCAGCCTAGGGAGGGCGGACCAGAGCTCTAGAGACATTGAGCTTCTGGGGAAAGGTGAGGAAAGGCAGAATGCCTCTAAGGAGGTGGAGCTGGAAGTGGACATTCTTGCCAAGGTCCTAGATGTGAGGGGTGAAGGAGAGGGAGGAGTCGAAGATGACCCCCCAGGTTTATGGCCTTACTGGATGGTGAGGGTAGATGCCCCAATTATCAAAGTGAAGAGACAGCAAATGGAGCTACAATTGATTGAGAAATAGCAACTATCTATGTGGAGGAAACATTACAGCATGCTTTTTCACACTGTTGTGGTATGATGGTGATATATCCATGATTACATTGTCATTTGGGAAGGTTCAAAGGATCAAGTTCAGAATGTCATCCCCTGGCTCAGCTCTTTAGATACACATATAAGATTCAGTATGGAAATGAAGGAAAACAAAATTGATTTTCTTGACATAACCATCTTTTAAGCTGATAACATCCTGAAAGTATGACCTTTTACAAAACCAACTGCCAGCAACTTTCTATTCAGATATGATAGTTTCCGTCAATGCTCTTTGACAGGCACTGTACCAATTACCCAATTTCTGTGTCTTCATAAAAATAGTGACAGGAATGATTTGGAAAGAGAGACTAGAATACATCAACATTGGTCAAACGATCTTGGAAAAGAGCCTCTAACAACAAAGCAGTTTTACTTTAGAAATAAGAAAGAACAACACACACGGATTAACTCGTGTGTGAGAGTGTTTATTCCGGCCTCTCACACAAAATAAATAAGATCCTTCTAAAACATTGACATTGAGGAAATGGGCCTTCAAAACTAGAAATACCTCTTTTTGCTTTTTGTGAGAAGTAGAAATTAATGTGATCACTTGGTGCATATTACTAAATTAACACATATATACATGCATCCACGCATGCTGCGCCTAGTCTGCCCCACGAACGTAGTGCCATCAAACTGTGTTGCCAATTGTTTCTGCTTTCATGTTGTGCTATTGAAAGTGTTCCTGAATTCACGTGTGCTGCTCCCAGTCTGCCCCACGAACATAGTGCCGCATAGCTTGTCAGAACTGCATCGTGATCACACACTGCCACAGGAATAATGCTGGTCTAGCTACCCAGTTCACTCTGTGCCTCAGTCACCTCAATCATATCGCACATTTACCACATTGCACCAACAATCCTTCAGCAATACAGCATTCGCCCAGCCACCTGCTACCAATGTATCCTACTTCTCATCCCCACCATCTTACACGCTAACATATCACCACACTCCCTGTACTACCCTACACATAAGGCGCATCTTCATTGCCCTCGCACTCACATTAGCCACCTTCTGGCACACCAATCCAGCCACAATGCTAACTTTCAACACACGCCTCACCACTCGCACTCCTCATCACAAGTCTAGCTAACACTGCCCTCACAAGCAACCACCTCACTGCCCTTCCAGGCGCTCAAACCCACCTTAGATCAAGGATCTCTATGCTCATGGTACGTACCGAGCCCGCTCTGTACCCCAGCCTGTTCCAACCCCACTGCCATGAGAAATTTCAAACTAGGGTCCTGAACACCCTTCACACATGCTCCATCACATACCACCACATCCAAGTTCCCTATTGAGCAGCAAGCTCCCTCACTCTGGCCACCCCCCCTGGTTGCCCTCTCTCAAACCACCAACACACCTTTACATCCTTGCAACAAACTCTTCTACTCCAGCTTCCCTTTATCCACCCAGCCAGCTCTCCCCATACCGCTTCCATCTCTAAAATAAACAGTCCCGCCCATGCCCTCAAATGTGCTTTCATTAACGCTCGCTCTCTCTGCCCATGCTCTTGAGATTAATGATCTCATCACCATGCATGACCTAGAACTACGTGCTATCATTGAAACCTGGCTCCATGAGGCATCTGGCCCAGCTATCTCTCTCTCACACCCCCAGGGATACTCCATCCTCTGTCAGGACCGTCCGCTTTCAAAATGTGGAGCTGTTGCCCTTATATCCAAGGATACACTCTCCATTAGGCTGTTCAATCACCCATGGTAAGGTAATGCAGACCTCCTCTCCGTCAAAAGGTCCCTGTCCTCCACTTGAACTTTAAATATACACATCATATACAGGATTCCTGGCACCGCCCCTACTTCCTAGGCCACCTCCTACATGTTCTAGGCAACAACCTAAAAAGCTCCACTAAATCCATCCTACTCAGTGACCTCAACCTAGGTCTCAATGACCCCCGAGGATAAAGCAGCCTCAGCCATAGACCCCTTGACTGGGTCACAGACCTCAACTGCTCATCCTCCATCAGTTCCAACATGGCTTACCCGTGGACTGACCAATTCACCGTTCCTACCAAACCCACCACTAAATTATTCTCCTATGCCCCTCCAGCCATGGTCAGAAGCTCCAAAAAACTAACGAAGCATAACCTTCTTCCATTCCTGGACATCCCAGGACTCAAACCTCTCTTCACAAGTGACTCCAGCTCACTCACTGACATATACTCTCACACCCTCATTAGAGCCATTGAAGCCATACCCCCATCGAAGCAAAAAAGGCAAAAAAATCCATGAACACCAACTCCTGGTTCACGAAAGACCTACTATCCCTTTGTACCAGCAAATGCCTTGCTCTTACCAAATGGCAGTCTAAGCCCACTGATTCCACTTTGGAAGAATTCAAAAGGCTATCCTTGCAATACATAAAAGCAATTTTCAAAGCTAAGTCCAATTCCTGCAACCAACGGATCACCAATGCCAACTCTAAAACCAAGGAAATGTTCTTCACCTTTAAAGACCTCATCACCCCTTCCACCAGCCCCGATGAGATCATTAAAGACGAAGCCTGGTGCTCCAGCATGCAGGCAGCCCTGCTAAACAAAATCAATCTTCTCCAAGATAAAATACAATCCCAACGCAAAGCACTCCCCAAGCCTGGCCGTCTTACGATGCCCACCAACCATCCACTCAAACCCCCCACCCCTCTCTTCTCCTTCAGACATGTCTCAAAATCAGAAGTCTTAGATCTCCTCCAACATCTCAAACCATCTATGTGTAAAGGAGATATATCCCAACCTAACATTATCAAAGACTGCTCTCACACCCTGGCTCCTCATCACTGCGTTCATCAATGCCTTTTTTACCACAGGCACAGTCCCATCCACCCTAAAACAAGCTTGGGTCTGCCCACTTCTAAAAAAAACCTCCCTTGATCCTACCTCTCCAATAACTACTGGCCCATCACCACTGTGCCCTTCCTAATCAAGATACTAGATAAAGCAGCTCACAACCAGATCTAAAATTTCCTCGAATCTAACGCCATTTTAGGTAAAAGACAAGCAGGTTTTCGTAAAGGCCATGGCACCGAAACGGACCTGCTGGATCTTAAAAATCTAATTACTAAAATAATGGACACAGGCAAAGCAGCCCTCCTACTGCTCTTGGGCCTTTCAGCCTCATTTGATCTTGTTGATCACAAGATTCTTACTTCCCATCTCACCAATGCAGCTCACTTCTCTAATCAGGCTTCCTCCTGGATAACCTCCTTCTTAGAAGGTAGAGCCATGAAGGTCTTCTCTGATCAAGCAAACGCAGCTCCCGTCACTACCCACTGCGGAGTTCCCCAGGGCTCCTGCACAGCGCCTACCCTCTACAACCTGTTTAACAAGACATTCTTTGACAAACTGGACTCCGTTGGCATAGTTTACACCAACTATGCCAACGATACACAAGTCCTCCTCCCTCTCACCAGATCCTACAACCAAGACGCAACAGCCCTCCTCCAAATATACTCCACTATTCAAGCTTGGATGGCAGTCAACGGACTGTGCCTTAATGGAGACAAAACGGAGATCATCCTCATTGGACTCAAAGCAATACTATCCAAACTCAACCAAAAATACTGCAACTTCGCCGTTGACAACACCACTATCCCTGTCTCCTCCGCTGTGAAGACCCTGGGGGTCTTCCTAGATTTCACACTCTCGATGACACGACAGGTCCATGCCATTGCCTTCGCCTCTGCCCACACCACCAAATGAATAAACGTGATAAACCATTCCTCTCCAACCAAAATCACCCGAGTGACCATTGGAGCTAAATCAGATTACTGCAATGCTCTCCTAGTAGGGACATTGGCCAAAAATCAAAAAAG